>NW_027362036.1:1592500-1947500 GCF_039654945.1 Dendrobates tinctorius | reverse complement strand
CGCACATCCGCCGGTCGCCTGTACACTCCGTTCGTATGCAGAAGCTGCAGTGATTGCTCCACCTTCCCAACCACTGCCTCATTATCGACATTGCAACAAGGTGGAACTCCACCCTGCACATGGTGGAGCGGCTGTGCGAGCAGAGGCAGGCCATAATGCATTTGTGGGAGGATACACGGCCAGGCACTTTGAGAGCAGACATGGAGTTGACAGGCGTGCAGTGGTCGAAGCTGAAAGACCTTTGTAAAGTCCTTCAGTGTTTTGAGGAATGCACACGGCTGGTAAGCGCAGACGACGCCATCCTAAGCATGAGCATCCCACTTATGCGTCTGCTCATGCAAACTTTGACGCACCTTAAGGAGCAGGCGTCTGCAGCCAATGTTGATGTGGAGGAAGAGGAGGAGGGAATCCTTGATGACATTCAGCCATTGTCTGCTCAGGGACCTCTCTTGGACGAGGTGGAGGAAGAAGAGGAGGAGGAGGAGGAGGATGATGGGGATGATTACTTAGGGGAGGAGGATGCATCTCGTGGGGCAAGTGAAAATGTTGGCGTGGCAAGGTCTGGTACAGGGTTTGTGCGTGACTGGAGGGATGTGGATTTGCCAGAAAGTGCTCCTCCACCCAGCACTCGCAGTGCATCATTGACACCGGGAACATTGGCCCACATGTCAGATTATGCCTTGCGGATCCTAAAAAGGGACCCCCGCATTGCCAAAATGATGAACGATGACGACTACTGGTTGGCCAGCATCCTGGATCCACGCTATAAAGGCAAATTACAAAACATCATGCCACAGGAGAACCTTGACCTAATATTGGCTAATAAACAAGCAACTCTGGTAAATCGGTTGCTTGAGGCATTCCCAGCACACAGCAGCGGTGATGGTTCTCACACGAGCCGTACGGGCCGGGGGCAGCTTGGCAGAGGTGTTCGTGGTGCACACAGCAGAAGTGGCGTTGGAGACAGGGGTTTCATGACAATGTTGTGGACTGATTTTTCAAATACCGCTCACACAACTGGTAATACTGCATCGATGGAAAGTGACAGGAGACAGCAGTTGTCAACTATGGTTACAAACTACTTTTCCTCCCATATCGATGTTCTCCCACACAGGTCATTCCCCTTTGACTATTGGGCCGCTAAACTGGACACCTGGCCTGAATTCGCCCAATATGCCTTACAGGAGCTCGCTTGCCCAGCTGCAAGTGTGCTATCGGAAAGAGTCTTCAGTGCAGCTGGATCAATCCTGACAGAAAAAAGGACCCGTCTGTCAACCCAAAATGTGGATGATCTAACCTTCATTAAAATGAACCACGCATGGGTTTCCAAGGATTTTGTCCCACCTTCCCCTGACGACACATAGGGTGACAGAAAAATGGCTTGCTTTGGTCCACCTCTTCCTGGTACTTCACCTATTTCGCCTTTTGCATCAGCTGAATGTCCAACATCAGCATATGCCACTTTCTAAAACTCCATAACTGTGCTGCCTCCCCCCCCATGGCCGGGGTCACCACCTAGCGCACGACACCGTGCGAGTGCCATTGCCCTGGACAGGTGGGTAGGCCGACTCTTGGGCGCGGGCACTGGCACAGGGTCCCTCATAGTGCAATCAAGTGTCTCTGACGGTGGTGGTGCACACCCGCCGTCAGACACACCGCTGTACTATGAGGGGCCCAGTGCCAGTACCGATGCCCACGAGTGGGCCCCCCTTGCTTGGCCAGGGCCCCAGCATTTGCAATCTTTACCTCTCCCTGCTCCTCCGCTGTGTAATCTGGGCCGTCAAATCCAAACTGTGCCTGACACCGTCTGAGCCTGCCTCCTGAGACATATATTTTGAATGTGTACGCTATCCATACATGTTATCCAGGGATACGGTACCCTTTCTAACCTTTGTGCAATGACGTGCAATCCATACTGGGCCTAACACCGTCTGAGCCTGCCTCATGCTGTATAGACATATATTTTGAATGTGTACGCTATCCATACATGTTATCCGGGGATACGGTACCCCTTCTAACCTTTGTGCAATGACGTGCAATCCATACTGGGCCTAACACCGTCTGAGCCTGCCTCATGCTGTATAGACATATATTTTGAATGTGTACGCTATCCATACATGTTATCCAGGGATACGGTACCCTTTCTAACCTTTGTGCAATGACGTGCAATCCATACTGGGCCTAACACCGTCTGAGCCTGCCTCATGCTGTATAGACATATATTTTGAATGTGTACTCTATCCATACATGTTATCCGGGGATACGGTACCCCTTCTAACCTTTGTGCAATGACGTGCAATCCATACTGGGCCTAACACCGTCTGAGCCTGCCTCATGCTGTATAGACATATATTTTGAATGTGTACGCTATCCATACATGTTATCCGGGGATACGGTACCCTTTCTAACCTTTGTGCAATGACGTGCAATCCCTACTGGGCCTAACACCGTCTGAGCCTGCCTCATGCTGTATAGACATATATTTTGAATGTGTACGCTATCCATACATGTTATCCGGGGATACGGTACCCTTTCTAACCTTTGTGCAATGATGTGCAATCCATACTGGGCCTAACACCGTCTGAGCCTGCCTCATGCTGTATAGACATATATTTTGAATGTGTACGCTATCCATACATGTTATCCGGGGATACGGTACCCCTTCTAACCTTTGTGCAATGACGTGCAATCCATACTGGGCCTAACACCATCTGAGCCTGCCTCATGCTGTATAGACATATATTTTGAATGTGTACGCTATCCATACATGTTATCCGGGGATTCGGTACCCTTTCTAATCTTTGTGCAATGACGTGCAATCCATACTGGGCCTAACACCGTCTGAGCCTGCCTCATGCTGTATAGACATATATTTTGAATGTGTACGCTATCCATACATGTTATCCGGGGATACGGTACCCTTTCTAACCTTTGTGCAATGACGTGCAATCCATACTGGGCCTAATACCGTCTGAGCCTGCCTCATGCTGTATAGACATATATTTTGAATGTGTACGCTGTCCATACATGTTATCCGGGGATACGGTACCCCTTCTAACCTTTGTGCAATGACGTGCAATCCATACAGGGCCTAACACCATCTGAGCCTGCCTCATGCTGTATAGACATATATTTTGAATGTGTACGCTATCCATACATGTTATCTGGGGATACGGTACCCTTTCTAACCTTTGTGCAATGACGTGCAATCCATACTGGGCCTAACACCGTCTGAGCCTGCCTCATGCTGTATAGACATATATTTTGAATGTGTACGCTATCCATACATGTTATCCGGGGATACGGTACCCCTTCTAACCTTTGTGCAATGACGTGCAATCCATACTGGGCCTAACACCGTCTGAGCCTGCCTCATGCTGTATAGACATATATTTTGAATGTGTACGCTATCCATACATGTTATCCAGGGATACGGTACCCTTTCTAACCTTTGTGCAATGACGTGCAATCCATACTGGGCCTAACACCGTCTGAGCCTGCCTCATGCTGTATAGACATATATTTTGAATGTGTACGCTATCCATACATGTTATCCGGGGATACGGTACAATTTCTAACCTTTGTGCAATGACGTGCAATCCATACTGGGCCTAACACCGTCTGAGCCTGCCTCATGCTGTATAGACATATATTTTGAATGTGTACGCTATCCATACATGTTATCCGGGTATACGGTACCCCTTCTAACCTTTGTGCAATGATGTGCAATCCATACTGGGCCTAACACCGTCTGAGCCTGCCTCATGCTGTACAGACATATATTTTGAATGTGTACGCTATCCATACATTTTATCCGGGGATACGGTACCCTTTCTAACCTTTGTGCAATGACGTGCAATCCATACTGGGCCTAACACCGTCTGAGCCTGCCTCATGCTGTATAGACATATATTTTGAATGTGTACGCTATCCATACATGTTATCCGGGGATACGGTACCCCTTCTAACCTTTGTGCAATGACGTGCAATCCCTACTGGGCCTAACACCGTCTGAGCCTGCCTCATGCTGTATAGACATATATTTTGAATGTGTACGCTATCCATACATGTTATCCGGGGATACGGTACCCCTTCTAACCTTTGTGCAATGACGTGCAATCCATACAGGGCCTAACACCGTCTGAGCCTGCCTCATGCTGTATAGACATATATTTTGAATGTGTACGCTATCCATACATGTTATCCGGGGATACGGTACCCTTTCTAACCTTTGTGCAATGACGTGCAATCCATACTGGGCCTAACACCGTCTGAGCCTGCCTCATGCTGTATAGACATATATTTTGAATGTGTACGCTATCCATACATGTTATCCGGGGATACGGTACCCCTTCTAACCTTTGTGCAATGACGTGCAATCCATACTGGGCCTAACACCGTCTGAGCCTGCCTCATGCTGTATAGACATATATTTTGAATGTGTACGCTATCCATACATGTTATCCAGGGATACGGTACCCTTTCTAACCTTTGTGCAATGACGTGCAATCCATACTGGGCCTAACACCGTCTGAGCCTGCCTCATGCTGTATAGACATATATTTTGAATGTGTACGCTATCCATACATGTTATCCGGGGATACGGTACAATTTCTAACCTTTGTGCAATGACGTGCAATCCATACTGGGCCTAACACCGTCTGAGCCTGCCTCATGCTGTATAGACATATATTTTGAATGTGTACGCTATCCATACATGTTATCCGGGGATACGGTACCCCTTCTAACCTTTGTGCAATGACGTGCAATCCATACTGGGCCTAACACCGTCTGAGCCTGCCTCATGCTGTATAGACATATATTTTGAATGTGTACGCTATCCATACATGTTATCCGGGGATACGGTACCCTTTCTAACCTTTGTGCAATGACGTGCAATCCATACTGGGCCTAACACCGTCTGAGCCTGCCTCATGCTGTATAGACATATATTTTGAATGTGTACGCTATCCATACATGTTATCCGGGGATACGGTACCCCTTCTAACCTTTGTGCAATGACGTGCAATCCCTACTGGGCCTAATACCGTCTGAGCCTGCCTCATGCTGTATAGACATATATTTTGAATGTGTACGCTATCCATACATGTTATCCGGGGATACGGTACCCTTTCTAACCTTTGTGCAATGACGTGCAATCCATACTGGGCCTAACACCGTCTGAGCCTGCCTCATGCTGTATAGACATATATTTTGAATGTGTACGCTATCCATACATGTTATCCGGGGATACGGTACCCCTTCTAACCTTTGTGCAATGACGTGCAATCCATACTGGGCCTAACACCGTCTGAGCCTGCCTCATGCTGTATAGACATATATTTTGAATGTGTACGCTATCCATACATGTTATCCGGGGATACGGTACCCTTTCTAACCTTTGTGCAATGACGTGCAATCCATACTGGGCCTAACACCGTCTGAGCCTGCCTCATGCTGTATAGACATATATTTTGAATGTGTACGCTATCCATACATGTTATCCGGGGATACGGTACCCCTTCTAACCTTTGTGCAATGACGTGCAATCCATACTGGGCCTAACACCGTCTGAGCCTGCCTCATGCTGTATAGACATATATTTTGAATGTGTACGCTATCCATACATGTTATCCGGGGATACGGTACCCTTTCTAACCTTTGTGCAATGACGTGCAATCCATACTGGGCCTAACACCGTCTGAGCCTGCCTCATGCTGTATAGGCATATATTTTGAATGTGTACGCTATCCATACATGTTATCCGGGGATACGGTACCCTTTCTAACCTTTGTGCAATGACGTGCAATCCATACTGGGCCTAACACCGTCTGAGCCTGCCTCATGCTGTATAGACATATATTTTGAATGTGTACGCTATCCATACATGTTATCCGGGGATACGGTACCCTTTCTAACCTTTGTGCAATGACGTGCAATCCATACAGGGCCTAACACCGTCTGAGCCTGCCTCATGCTGTATAGACATATATTTTGAATGTGTACGCTATCCATACATGTTATCCGGGGATACGGTACCCTTTGTAACCTTTGTGCAATGACGTGCAATCCATACTGGGCCTAACACCGTCTGAGCCTGCCTCATGCTGTATAGACATATATTTTGAATGTGTACGCTATCCATACATGTTATCCGGGGATACGGTACCCTTTCTAACCTTTGTGCAATGACGTGCAATCCATACTGGGCCTAACACCGTCTGAGCCTGCCTCATGCTGTATAGACATATATTTTGAATGTGTACGCTATCCATACATGTTATCCGGGGATACGGTACCCTTTCTAACCTTTGTGCAATGACGTGCAATCCATACTGGGCCTAACACCGTCTGAGCCTGCCTCATGCTGTATAGACATATATTTTGGATGTGTACGCTATCCATACATGTTATCCGGGGATACGGTACCCCTTCTAACCTTTGTGCAATGACGTGCAATCCATACTGGGCCTAACACCGTCTGAGCCTGCCTCATGCTGTATAGACATATATTTTGAATGTGTACGCTATCCATACATGTTATCCAGGGATACGGTACCCTTTCTAACCTTTGTGCAATCACGTGCAATCCATACTGGGCGTGAGAACGGCTGGCGAGCTGTAATCAAGCTACAGCACCTGTCCAGACAAGTACAGGGATTCCCTAGCGAGGAGACTTATTTGATTGTTTTCAATGTTGGGACAGCAATTTTTGGGGAGCACTATACTCTGGAGAATGATAGATGGGGCCCACCATACACTGGAACATTCCAAAGGTGGACATCAGACACTGGAGCAGCATTTACAGGGCCCATTATACACTAGAGCATTAGAAATGGGGCCCATTATGTTTGGAGCATTATTTGGGCCCATAAGACAGTGGAGCTTCATCCATGGGGACCAACATATACTGTAGCATTATGTGGAGCTCATCATATACTGTTTCAAACATTATATGGGACCAATGATTTTGTATGGAGAAATAGATGGGCCTCGTCATGAGATGTAAAAAGTGAGGTATTTTTCATTGTACTATACCGCTATTTCTCTGCCGTATCGGAGCATGATGAGTTGTGGTATGTGTTAAAGGGGCGCTCTTTCGCCCAGGGCACATGAAAACCTGCAGCCAGCCCTCCCCCCCCACAAATTTAGCCAAATAACCCCCATTTTTCAGTGCGTAACTTGTATTATGAAGTTAATTAAGGTTGACAAGCTTAAGTAAGAAGAATTGATGCTTTTGGCATTCAAATGGGCACTGTAGGTGTGTTTCCTGTCCTCCTCTCACTGCCGACTTTTATTCCCCATTGACGTACATTGGGTTTCGTGTTTCGGGACGACCCCGACTTTTCCCTATAATCGGACGATCTTGCTCGACCCGACTTTTGGAAAAGTCGGGTTTCACGAAACGAAACGCGACCCTAAAAAACCAAAAGTCGCTCAACTCTAATCACCACCCCTACGTGGTTTTGTAACCACCTCTATTCCCCTAAAGGAAAAGCTTTTTAAATCTCCTTTATGCACATTAGCAAAATGTTTGGAAACCGCAGAGGCTCCTGCAATAGGCAAATTAACTGCATCCGAAAAATGTTTTTGCATACGCTGTTTCAATGAATTAGTGGTGCAACCCACATATTGAAGTCCGCAAATATTGCAATCAATAAGATATATTACATTTTCTGTATTACAATTAATAAAAGAAAAAATCTCAAAGTTTTTTCCATTTTTTATAGAAGAAAATGTTTTTGTTTTAACAATATATTTGCAACACTTACAAATTTTTGCACCACAACCAAAACAGCCTACAGTTTTCATCCAATTTTGTTTCAATTTTTTGTCTGGATCAGTAAATAAGCTTGCCGTCAACATAGATCCTATAGTAGGAGCTCTCCTCGCAACAAATTTAATTGAATGTTTTTTTAATATTTCTTTCAATTCACCACTTTGTTCTAAAATGGGTAAATGTTTTTTAATAATAGAGACTATTTCTTGATACTGTGGACTAAATTTAGTGCTGAAAACTATACCCAAATCATTGTTATGTTCTTTGATATTTTTATATTCCAACAATTCCTGTCTATTTAAATTATCTACTATGCCTCTCGCTCTTTTTAGAGACCAGTCTGGATAACCCCTGGATTTTTATCTTTTTGCCAAAAATTGAGATTCTTTCATATAGGTATCTTTTTCTGTGCTGTTTCTTTTTGTTCGAATCAGTTCACCTGTGGGTATATTTCTAATAACATGGTTGGCGTGACATGAATTTGCCATCAATATACTGTTTACAGCTGTAGATTTGCGATAAGGTTCCACCAACACTTTTTTTCGATTTAAATCTATTTTCAAGGTCAAATCAAGAAAATTGATTGACAGCTCATTCATGTGGCATGTAAATTTGAGATTAAAACTATTGTTATTTAAATATGAAAAAAAGGAAGATGCTAAATCCTTGTTCCCCCTCCACACAAAAACCAAATCATCAATGAAACGTCCCAACCAAAAAATGTTATGTCTAAATGGATTGTTGAAATGAAAAATATACCTCTCCTCCCATACTGACATAGTTAAATTTGCTAAAGACGGTGAAAATTTAGCCCCCATGCTCACTCCCTGTATCTGCAAATAATATTTCTCATCAAAAATTAAATAATTATGAGTGAGCAAAAAATTAGTTGCAAGCAATAAAAAATGTTGAATTTCAAATGTATACTCACTATATTTAGATAGGTAATATCTGAGGCTCTCCAATGCAACAGAATGTGGAATTGATGGATATAATCCAATAACATCACATGAAAGCCACAGAAAATCATTCCCCCATTCTATTTTTTCTACCATGTTAATAGCTGCTTTACTATCTCTCAAGTGACTAGGAGTTAAAGCCACCAGGGGTTGTAGATAATGATCCACCCACTCTCCAAGGTGTTCACTAAAAGATCCTATCCCTGAAACGATAGGTCTTAGTGGGGGAGGAAAAATTTCTTTGTGCACCTTGGGGAGTGAGTGGTAAATGGGTATAATGGGATGGTCACAATACAGAGCTATATATATATATACCTGAGTTACGTATCCTACCCTATCTTCGATCACTTCGCCACGCCTGATTCTAACAGTGATAAGGATTTCAGGATATTTTGACTGTAAAGAGAGCCACAATCACTGGTCAATGCAGGGTGTCCGTCCCTTATGAGGTACGGTTCGAACACTGGGCCCCCAACGGGACTGCACCTCTATATGATTCCACCCAAGAATCACCCCACGATCGAGGACAAACCTCAGATCCTCTTTGCAGTAACAAGCACAGGAAAACCACGCCAAATGGTCTGTCTGTACAGTATAACTGCCAACTTACCGTGGTTGTCGTGGGGGATGATCAGTCCCAATTTTCCAGTGCCTGTGTCCGCTCCGAGGGTCCTTTGTCTTGTGATCCTCCGGGGGCAGAGGCGTCCCTATTCTTCCCACATTGGGCAGCCAGCTGTCGAGGGAGGATCTAAATTGACCTTTCACGGTTGACCAAGTGATTTCCAAATTAATCCACAAGATGTTGCTAGCAACTGAGAATGACCACAAGGAGATGAGTCTCTGTATGGGAGGATCAAGGCAGATTGCTAACCCTATTTATGTTTGTAGCTACGTGGCATAGAGAATAGAACAATAGCACATTCATCAGGGTCTCATATCTTATATCTTGTTCAGACTGGAACAGTCTGGTTTCATAACAGCCGCGACCTTTACCCTAGTTACAGAATTTATCTGGTAAACAAGAAAATGGCGTCGCAAGCACAAGAATGGAGTCTTTGAGAACAAGATGTCCCGTACATCTGAATACTGTACTTCACAGCACCAGAGACCCCATTAAATCACATCTCCTCCAGTCCCTTTCCCCTTCTGTCACCACTCACCTAACTAAAATATTTAACCTCTCTCTCTCTTCTGGTATCTTTCCTTCCAAAGTTAAGCATGCCATCATACAGCCATTACTTAAAAAAAACATCCCTCGACCAAAACTGTGCCGCTAACTATAAACCTGTCTCTAATCTTCCCTTCATCTCTAAATTCTTGGAGCGCCTGGTTCACGCCCGACTTATCCGCTATCTGTCAGATAACTCTCCTCGACCCTCTACAATCCAGTTTCCATTCTCTACACTCTACTGAAACTGCCCTCACTAAAGTCTCTAATGATCTTCTAACAACTAAATCTAATGGTCACTACTCCATGTTAATTCTCTTGGATCTCTCCACAGCATTCGACACTGTGGATCATCAGCTCCTCCTCACTATGCTCCGTTCCATTGGCCTCAAGGACACCATTCTCTCTTGGTTCTCCTTCTATCTCTCTGACCGCTCCTTTACTGTATCTTTTGCTGGCTCCTTCTCCTCTCATCTTCCCCTTACTGTTGGGGTTCCTCAAGGATAGGTTCTAGGCCCCCTCCTCTTCTTTTTGTATACTGCCCCTATTGGTCAAACAATCAGTAGACTTGAGTTCCAGCACCATCTCTATGCTGATGACACACAATTATACACTTCTTCTCCTGATATCACGCCTGTCTTTTTGGAAAACACCAGTGATTGTCTTACCGCGGTCATGTCCTCCCTCTATCTGAAACTGAACCTGTCAAAAACTGTACTCCTCGTGTTTCCTCCCTTTACTAACCTACCTATGCATGACATCGCCATTTCTGTGTGTGGTTCCACCATTAATCCCCAGCAACATGCCCTCTGTCTTTGGGTCATACTTGATTCCGAGGTTTCATTCACCCCCCACATCCGATCACTGGCTCGCTCTTGTTATCTGCTCCTCAAAAACATTTCTTGAATTCGACCCTTTCTTACTTTCGACTCTGCAAAAACTCTTACTGTTTCTCTTATTCATTCTCATCTGGACTATTGTAACTCTCTACTAATCGGTCACACTCTTAACAAATTCTCCCCTCTCCAATCCATCCTGAATGCTGCAACTAGGAACATATTCCTCACCGATCATTATACCGATGCCTCTACTTTGTGCCAGTCCTTACAGTGGTTACCAATCCACCACAGAAATCAGTATAAACTTATTACCCTCACCCACAAAGCACTCCATGGCTCAGCACCACCCTACATCTCCTCCCTCGTCTCAGCCTACCACCCTACCCGTGCCCTCCATTCTGCTATTGACCTGAGATTAACATCCTCATTAATCAGAACCTCCCACTCCCATCTCCAAGACTTTTCACGTGCTGCGCCATTTCTTTGGAATGCACTACCCAGGTTAACATGATTAATCCCTAATCCTCACAGTTTTAAGTGTGCCCTAACATCGCATTTGTTCAGACTGGCCTATTGCCTCAACGCATTAACCTAAATATCCCTGTGTGGCTCATTCAGAATTTTTTACCATTTACCATGGTGGTATATACAGTAATCATATGTTGATAAACAAAATAATTTGCATTAATGCCATAGAAAGTGACAACAATGTTATAATTTCAATCTAGTAACCATCCTCTCTATATTTATTAGTCACTACAGAAATAAATATATCATTTTATAATAAAAAAGATATAGATCTGTCAACATATGTTACAATGAAACACCCATAGTAGAAAATATCATCACCGGCAATGCTATAATATGTGAGCACCTAATAGTGTGGCCCTGTATAATTCTATATATACTGCCTAAATGCAGGAATGGCCATACTCACCAATGAATGTTATGCTGCACTGCCTGTCCCTACGCGTATCGCTACGCCTTGTAGCTTCATCAGGGGAAAGTGATATACAATAGCACAGTCTGAGGTTTAAATAGAAGTAAGTGCACTTACTTGTTGTTACCTCGATCGTCAACACCTGTGTTGGCGGCCCAGGAGCAATCAATAGGCTATTTACATATGGCACCCTGATAACACCATAGCGTGCGGTTCAGCCTGCGTGTCAGGCTCTCAGTGTGATGAAGAAAGATAGTGGCAAAGGTAATCAGAGGAAACGGAAACTCCCAAGGGTTGTCTGAGCAACCGATGTTAAACGCGTACCGGTATAAGTGAAGTGTCAGTGAGTTACTGACTGCGCATGTCTCAGAAGAGATCACAGAGTGGAGGAAATCCCTGCTGGTTACCAAGGCAATCGATGGTATACAATCTTCACATTACTGTGAAGTGCGGTTCAGCTATGTGTACAACATTAAATATGGCATTCACATGAAGATTCAGTAGGAGCAGATTTCTACTAATTAGTAAAGCGATGGGTGATATATGATCTTAAAACCGCTAAAATATGTGGACTAATATGACGCTTACACTGAAATTCAAGGGATCGTGCTGAGACATGCCTAAAGATACTGCCACTTCTGTCAGTTGCTAGGGCTGTAAAACAGGTATACTGGACATAAATAAACTTTAAGAAATAACCTGCAAGAGATCTAATAATCAGCCCAAGCAAACAATTCCGAGTTAGCTATAATATATACTACAGATGTAATCTTATTAATTACTCCTATGCCATAGGAAATAATATCTTAATTGTTTACCTAAAAAGCTACAAATAAATAAACTGCTGTATGAGCCACTGAGAGTCACCATGAATAATGACGCTGATGTATACAAGGTGCATTATTTGAAAATTCAGGCAGAAAATACATAAAAATATTTTCCAATTGTCAAAAATATACTGCTGGAAAATAAATGTCCAATTATCAAGGATATACTGCTAGAAAATAAACCATCCCTAATAAATCCAAAATAAACACCATTCCTCCTGTATATTGAAAAAAAAAACCCAGGAAAAAACGTGTGTATACATACATGGGAATTCACAGGAGAAAATCCTGATGAAACAAGACTATGTTCAAGACGAAAAACCCACTATCGGAAACACAATAATCATAACAATCTGTGATGAATGTTACGGCATCAGAAATCCCATGTAAAGGAGGTCCTCATTAATTCCGTACGGAGCAACACTGTTTAATTTATAGATCCATTTGGCCTCCAGCCTAAGCAGTTCCTCCTGCCTATCTGTTTTACGTATGTTATTTGCCAATTTTTGTAATCCTATGACTCGTAAACTGAGGGGCTACCAGAATGCACCTGCAAAAAATGAGCCACAACCGTGGATAAAGTCTTTCCTTTGGCAAGATCTTGTTTAGCCAAATTAATGTTAGAAATATGCTGTTGTGTGCGCCTGCGCAATTCCTGCGTGGATTGTCCAACATTAACTTTAGGGCAAGCGCACACAAGAGCATAAATAAGATGATGAGACTTACAATTAATAAAATTTTGAAGAGGATACACCATGGAATCCAATGGATTAGTGAAGGAGGAGCCTCATTGTACAAAATTGCAAATTGTGCATTCTCCACAAGGATTTGTGCCCTGCAAACGTATGCCAGTCCCCAAACTACGAGTAGGTCTGATGAAATGACTCTTTGATAATGTATCTCACAGATTAGGGGCTCGTCGGGCTGTCATTGCTGGTTTAACCGGTACCAAATCAACTAGTTTCATATCCATTCTTAAAATGTCCCAATGCTTATAAAGAGTCTGGTTACATTGGACCACTGGTTATGAAAACTCGTAATGAACCTGAGTTGGGAATCAGGCTCTTTGGGTTTTGGATTAAGTAACACTTCTCGAGGTATGGAATCCGCTCGCTTATAGGCTTGTGAAACAATAGAATTGGGATAACCTATGGCTTGGAACCGTTCAGTGAGCAGCTTGACCTGGGTATGAAAATCTTGTTTTGAAGTGCGGTTGCGGCGCAATCTCGCAAATTGTCCAGTAGAGATCCCTTTTTTTAGATGGTGAGGATGAAAACTTTCAAAATCCAGCAGGCCATTCAAGGTTGTAGCTTTGCGGTACAGATCTGTGATGATATGGTCACCTTGAAGAGAGAGCCTAAGGTGTTGTGAGCTCATTTTCGGGTTTGCCTCTGGCTTCTGGTGAGGGTTATGGAGCTGGCAGTGCTGACAGAGGAGTAGTGAGTTCTCTATCTGGACTCCCTATGTTGGTGAAGGGAGGTAATGAAGCTGATCTAAATGGCAGAGACCGGCCACCTGAGGAAGAGGACTGCAATTGGACATCAGGAGTTTCTGATTGGATTTAAGGCAGCCGACTCCCTAGTTTCTTGTTGGTGATTTTTCCTGACTGTGGCTCCTGGTTTCCAGTTTGGTTCCTGCCTTCCTAAAGCTAAGTTTTCTCTGCTATTGTTCATATGAGTTTTTGTCTGGTTTACTTAGTTTTTGTGTTCAGCCAGCCCTGGCTGGGACTGGGCTGAATTCCCATTTTGTCTCTGATCAGTTGATCTCTTTTGCTCTGTCTTCAGAATATACCTGAGTGCTGATATAGTGTTTTTAAGTCTAGCGACTTCAGGGCCTTTTTCTATCAGACGTGTTGGACATTCTTTTTGGCAAGGGGTTTTTGCATGATTGCAGACAGCAGCTTTTCTTTCCTGTCCTTTCTAGTTAGCGAGGGCCCCATCGTTTGCTCAGCCTATCTTTCTACCTGTGTCTGTGTTTTCATCTTGTTTCACCGACAATACATGTTGGGGGCTGTCTATTACTTTGTGGTCTGCTCTGGGGCAGTTTAGATTTTCCCTTTCTTTCTTTAGGCTTATTTAGTTCTCCGGCCGTGACGAGGCATCTAGGACCACCGTAGGCACGCTCCACGGCTACTGCTAGTTGTTGTGGATAGGATCAGGGGTCTGCAATCCGCTAGTTACCAACCTCTCCGGTTTCTGGGCTTAGCTTGCTTTTTGCTTTTTCCTCCTCGGTGACTCATTCATAACAGAATCACCAGCCATACCGCAGATTCTAGGGTACTCAAAAGCAGGAGAGAACTGTAAAAACAAAAAAAAAGTGTCAGAATTTTTTTTTTCTATATGTATATTTCCTCCTCTTTTTCTCTGGGGCCGTAGGAGAATTCTTTGTTTTCCTTCTTCTCCTTGATGGAGATTAAGCAATTGTCTGATCGTGTGGAGCAGCTCGCTGCTGAAGTGCGGGGAATTTCCACCTATCTCACTCATTCACATGCTGTTGAACCAAGGATCCCTGCTCCTGATGTGCTTTCTGGGGATCGGTCTAAATTTTTGAATTTTAAGAATAATTGTAAATTATTTCTTGCCTTGAAGCCTAACTCATCGGGGAGCTCTGTGCAGCAGGTTAAAATTGTCATCTTCTTGCTGCGCGGCGATCCCCAAGATTGGGCGTTTTCTTTGACACCTGAAGATCCTGTTTTGACTAATGTGGATGCATTTTTTCAAGCCTTGGGACTGTTATATGATGAACCTAATGCTATTGATCAAGCTGAGAGAGCCCTATTGGCATTGAACCAGGGTAAGGATCCTGAAGAGTTATACTGTCAGAAATTCCAAAAGTGGGCGGTCCTTACTACATGGAATGATAGTGCATTGGCAGCTCTCTTTCGGAAGGGTTTGTCTGAGACTTTAAAAGATACTATGGTGGGATTTCCTGTTCCCCCTGGTCTTGATGATTCTATGTCATTAGCCATTCAAGTTGATCGGCGTTTACGTGAACGCAAAACTACACGGGAGGCACTGCCACATTTTGAACAAATGTCTGAACATATGCAATGTGATGGAGTTTTGTCTAGGGCGTAACGACTGGAGTTTAGAAGGCATAATAAGCTGTGTTTTTTCTGTGGAGATGCCTCTCTTGTTATTTCTGTCTGCCCTAAATGAGAGAAACGTTTTGCACACACATTTGCTGTGGGTGGTGTACAACCTAAGCTTCTTTTGGCAATTACTCTGATCTGCTCCTTATCCACATTTTCCGCGAAGGCTTTTGTGGATTCAGGAGCCGCCTGGAATCTAATGGACTTGGATTTTGCTAAACGTTGTGGTTTTCCTATGACACCTCTGCGGACGCCAATTCCTTTGAGGGGTATTGATGCTACTCCTTTGGCGAAGAATAAACCTCAGTTTTGGACCCAGATGATAATGCGGGTCGCCCCAGACCACCAAGAAAATTGCAGATTTTTGGTGTTGCATAATTTACATGATACCTGTGACGTCCGTCTGCGGTCTGGGCTGCAGCCAGCCAACACCCCGAGAAACACTGATACCCTTTACCCCTATACAGGGATCTGGATTTATAGCAGAGCCCAGGAGGCGCTGTCTGAATAGGAGCAGTGGCCAGAGCAGGACGGTCGCCAGAAAGGTGTTCCAAAACAGGACAAAAACGTAGAGGTATCCGGGTCTAAACCAGTCGGGCAGCAAGGTACAAAAACAGTAGACAGTAGCAGAGTCAGATTCAGGCCAAGGTCAGAGTCATAAACCAGGAGGGCAGCAGAGGTACAGAATCGTTAGGCAGAAGCAGAGTCAGAAGTCCAGGCCAAGGTCAGAGTCAGTCAACTATAGCAATTCACACAGTAGCACGCAGGGGAACCAAGAATATATCCGGCGGCTTGCAAGCCCAGTCCCAAGGTATTTGAGGGATCAGGTCATCCCTCACAGGCTCCTGGGCTGATGATGTCATCAGGACCGCCCCCAGGACCAGACCTGATGACGATGCACCAACCCCTTCATGACTGACAGAGGAGCGGAGTCTGCGTCCACTAGACGCCTGCGCAGAAGCCCTTTCACTGTTGCCGCCATCACTCGGGCGTGAGCCACGGCGCCTCCTAGCGGCTGAGGGCGGAACAGCAGCCCCCGAGTTCGACGACGACATGTCAGTCTGGCGCCTCCTGGTGGCCGAGGCCTGGACAGCAGGCCCTGAGCCCGAGGGCGGCGTGACAGTCCGTCGCCTCCTAGTGGCAATACCATTGTTCTGGGTTTTCCCTGGTTGCAAATCCATAATCCGGTTTTGGATTGGAAATCTGTGTCTGTGGTGAGTTGGGGTTGTCGGTGTGCTCTTGGTGACACTCCTGTTTTCTCCACCTCTCCTCAGTCGCATGATGTTCCTGACTATTTGGCTGATTTTTATGACGTATTTAGTGAGAGCAAGTCTGCGTCTTTGCCTCCTCATAGGAGTTATGACTGTGCAATTGTGTTGAGACCTGGGTGTAAATTTCCCAAGGGTTGACTTCTCAATTTATCTGTACCCGAACACGAGGCTATGCGATCTTATATTAAGGAGTCGTTGGAGAAGGGTCATATTAGACCATCCTCTTCACCCTTAGGTGCTGGGTTTTTTTTCGTGGCCAAGAATGATGGTTCATTAAGGCCTTGTATTGACTATCGTTCCCTCAACAAAATTACGGTTAAATTTCAGTATCCATTACCCCTGATTTCTGATTTATTCTCCAGAGTTAAAGGTGCTTGCTGGTTTACTAAGCTTGACCTCAGGGGGGCGTATAATCTTATTCGCATCAAGCATGGGGATGAATGGAAGACGGCGTTTAATACTCCGGAGGGACATTTTGAGTACCTGGTGATGCCTTTTGGGCTCAATAATGCCCCTTCTGTCTTCCAATCCTTCATGAATGATATTTTCTGGGACTTTGTGGATAAGTTTTTGATCATCTATCTGGATGATATTTTGATCTTTTCCAGGGATTGGGATTCTCATGTGGAACATGTTCGGACTGTGTTCTGGATTTTGAGGGAGAATTCCTTGTATGTTAAGGGATCGAAGTGCCTTTTTGGTGTACAGAGGATTTCATTTTTGGGATTTATTTTGTCTCCATCAACTATTGAAATGGACCCGGCCAAGGTACAGGCCATTTATGATTGGGTTCAACCCACTTCTTTGAAGGCTCTCCAGAAGTTTTTGGGTTTTGCTAATTTTTATCGTAAATTTATAGCTAATTTTTCTGGTATTCCTAAACCACTGACTGATTTAACTAAAAAGTGTGCTGATGTGCTGAATTGGTCTTCAGAGGCTGTTTCGGCCTTTCAGGAGCTGAAGCGGAGGTTCACTTCTGCTCTGGTTTTGCGGCAACCTGATGT
This sequence comes from Dendrobates tinctorius, assembly GCF_039654945.1. Taxonomy (NCBI): domain Eukaryota; kingdom Metazoa; phylum Chordata; class Amphibia; order Anura; family Dendrobatidae; genus Dendrobates; species Dendrobates tinctorius. The sequence continues at coordinate 1,929,621 of NW_027362036.1, read as the reverse complement.
CTCACTTCCTTTTCAGGTGGAGGTAGACGCTTCAGAGATTGGTGCAGGAGCTATTTTGTCCCAAAAAGATCCGGTGACGTCTAAAATGAATCCCTGTGCCTTCTTTTCCCGAAAGTTCTCCCCATCTGAACGCAACTATAATGTGGGGAATTGGGAATTGTTAGCCATGAAATGGGCATTTGAGGAGTGGAGACATTGGTTGGAAGGAGCTAGACATCAAGTTGTGGTCCTCACTGACCTCAAGAATTTGATTTACCTTGAGTCGGCCTTGAGTTTACGCTTGAATCCTTGACAGGCTAGGTGGGCCTTGTTTTTTACGCGTTTTGATTTTGTGGTCTCCTTTTTTCCAGGCACTAAGAATGTTAAGGCAGACGCCCTTTCTAGGAGTTTCTTTGCTGATTCTCCTATTGTGACCAAGCCTACTACCATCCTTGGTGAGGGGGTAGTTCTTTCTGCCATCTCGCCCAATTTGAGACGTGCTCTGGAAGAATTCCAGGAGGACAAACCTGAGCGTTGTCCTATGGGAAAATTGTATTTCCTGACCAGTGGAGGAAGAGCGTGATGTCTGAAGTTCATGGCTCCGCATTGGCTGGTCATCCAGGTATTTTTGGTACCAGAGATTTGGTGAGTCGGTCTTTTTGGTGGCCCGCCTTATCTCGTGATGTCAGGAATTTTGTGCAGTCCTGTGAGACTTGTTCCCGGTCTAAACCCTATTCTCGCTCTAGTGGGTTATTGATGCCCTTGCGGGTGCCTAAGAGGCCATGGACCCATATTTCAATGGATTTTATTTCTGATCTTCCTGTCTCTCAGAGAATGACTGTTATCTGGGTGATTTGTGATAGATTCTCTAAGATGGTCCATCTTGTACCACTCCCAAAGTTGCCATCTTCCTCAGAGTTGGTACCCTTGTTTTTACAACAGGTGGTTCGGTTGCATGGGATTCCTGAGAACATTGTATCGGACAGAGGAGTTCAGTTTGTTTCCAGATTCTGGAAAGCCTTTTGTTTCAAGCTGGGAATTCAGTTGTCCTTCTCCTCTGCGTTTCACCCTCAGAACAATGGGCAGACGGAGAAAACAAACCAGACTTTGGAGTCCTATTTGAGATGTTTTATATCTGCTGATCAGGATGATTGGGTTTCATTTTTGCCCTTGGCCGAACTTGCTTTAAATAATAGAGCTAGTTCTGCCACCTTGATGTCGCCCTTTTTCTGTAACTTTGGGTTTCGTCCTCGATTTTCTTCAGGGCAAGTGGAATCTTCAGCCTGCCCAGGTGTTGACACTGTGGTAGAGAGAATGCAGCAGATTTGGGACCAAGTAGTGGATAAGTTGTCTCTCTCCCAGGAAAAGGCCCAGAGGTTTTCTAACCGGCATAGGACATTGGTCCCCGGTTTAAAGTGGGTGATATGGTTTGGTTGTCATCAAAGAATATCTCTATGAAGGTGGCTTCTCCAAAGTTCAAGCTAAGATTTATTGGACCTTACAAGATTTTGGAGATTCTTAATCCGGTTTCTTTTCGATTGGCTCTTCCTGTTACGTTTAAGATCCATAACGTGTTTCATAAGTCGCTGTTGAAGAGATATGTTGAACCAGTAGTTCCTACGGCTGCACCTCCTGACCCTGTATTGGTTGAAGGTAATGTGGAATATGAGGTAGAGAAAATACTGGATTCTTGTCTGGCTAGACGGAGACTCCAGTATTTGGTCAAGTGGAAGGTTATGGCCAGGAGGACAATTCTTGGGTCTCTGCCTCTGATATTCATGCCGATAGATTGGTTCGTGCTTTTCATCGGGCCCATCCTGATTGGCCCGGTGGCGTGGATGAGGGTTCGGTGACCCCTCCTCAAGGTGGGGGTACTGTTGTGAGCTCATTTTCGGGTTTGCCTCTGGCTTCTGGTGAGGGTTATGGAGCTGGCAGTGCTGACAGAGGAGTAGTGAGTTCTCTATCTGGACTCCCTATGTTGGTGAAGGGAGGTAATGAAGGATCTAAATGGCAGAGACCGGCCAACTGAGGAAGAGGACTGCAATTGGACATCAGGAGTTTCTGATTGGATTTAAGGCAGCCGACTCCCTAGTTTCTTGTTGGTGATTTTTCCTGACTGTGGCTCCTGGTTTCCAGTTTGGTTCCTGCCTTCCTAAAGCTAAGTTTTCTCTGCTATTGTTCATATGAGTTTTTGTCTGGTTTACTTAGTTTTTGTGTTCAGCCAGCCCTGGCTGGGACAGGGCTGAATCCCCATTTTGTCTCTGATCAGTCTAGTCATACAGTCTAGATCACGTGAAGTCATTATTTCCCTCTACTCCTCTTTGGTGAGACCTCATTTGGAATATTGTGTCCAGTTTTGGGCACCACATTTTAAAAAAGACATCAACAAACTGGAGCAAGTTCAGAAAAGAGCAACCAGAATGGTGACCGGTCTGCAAACCCTGTCTTATGAGGAAAGGTTGCAGGATTTGGGAATGTTTAGTTTGCAAAAGAGAAGACTGAGAGGAGACTTAATAGCTGTCTACAAATATCTAAAGGGCTGTCACATTGTAGAAGGATCAACTTTATTCTCATTTTCACAAGGAAAGACTAGAAGCAATGGGATGAAACTGAAGGGGAGGAGACACAGATTAGATATTAGAAAAAACTTTTTGACAGTTAGAGTGATCAATGAGTGGAACAAGCTGCCATGAGAAGTGGTGAGTTCTCCTTCAATGGAAGTCTTCAAACAGAGGCTGGACAGACATCTGACTGGGATGATTTAGCGAATCCTGCTTTGAGCAGGGGGTTGGACCAGATGGCCCAGGAGGTCTCTTCCAACTCTACGATTCTATGATTCTATGATCTCTTTTGCTCTGTCTTCAGAATATACCTGAGTGCTGATATAGTGTTTTGAAGTCTAGCGATTTCAGTGCCTTTTTCTATCAGACGTGTTGGACATTCTTTTTGGCAGGGATTTTTGTGTGATTGCAGACAGCAGCTTTTCTTTCCTGTCCTTTCTAGTTAGCGAGGGCCTCATCATTTGCTCAGCCTATCTTTCTACCTGTGTCTGTGTTTTCATCTTGTTTCACCGACAATACATGTTGGGGGCTGTCTATTACTTTGGGGTCTGCTCTGGGGCAGTTTAGATTTTCTCTCTTTCGGCTTATTTAGTTCTCCGGCCGTGACGAGGCGTCTAGGACCACCGTAGGCACGCTCCACGGCTGCTGCTAGTTGTGGATAGGATCAGGGGTCTGCAATCCGCTAATTACCAACCTCTCCGGTTTTCTGGGCTTATCTTGCTTTTTGTTTTTTCCTTCTCGGTGACTCATTCAAAACACTAAGGCTGGTTTCACACTTGCGTTTTTTTTGCGCTGTTTCTTAGTGCAAAAAAAGCATGCATTTTTTCCCCCTATCTTTTCCATGGATGCGCATAGGTGCGCATACACATGCGTTTGTACGCGTTTGTATGAGCATGCTTTTTTTGTAGTGTGTGCTCGGGCGCATAAAATGCATCCTGTTGCATTTTTTATGAGTCCGACTTGCCCCCAAAAACACATGCACACGCAATGCTTTTTTTACAGCAAAACACCCATTATAGTCTAAGGGTGCACATACGTGCACATTTTAATGTGCACGTATGCGCAAAAAAAGCATGCGTTTTTTTAAAAAAGCGCACCAAAACCCGCAAAAAAACACACACAAACGCATGATGCATTTTTTTCATGCGTTTGTGTGCGCAAAAAACCCACGGCAAAAAAACGCAAGTGTGAAAGTAGCCTAAGATCCAAAAAAACAACCGTTAGTGGAGACACATGATAGGTAAAAATGATATTGAACGGATTTTTGTTAAGTGATTGAATAAAAGTCTCACATGACTCCAAAGTGTCAGTCCAAATAAAAAGAATATCATCAATGAATCTGAACCACGTCAGAACATTGTGTTGGAACTCTGATGAAGGGTACACGCAAGTTCCCTCCCACAACCCAAAAACAGGTTAGCGAAGGATGGAGCACAGCGTGCACCCATAGCCGTGCCAGATATTTGCTTATAAAATTGATTGTCAAAGATGAAATAATTATGAGTTAACACAAATCGAAGCAAATTGAGTAAGAAATTATTGTGTAATTGGACCTGCTCACTCTCTGCCTGCAAAAATTGTTGAACTGCCATTAAGCCATGGTGATGGGCTATATTGGTATAAAGAGACTCCACATCAGCCGTCATCAACAGGGCCCCAGGAGGCACTTGGAGGTCCTGGACCCTGTGGATCAGGTGAGTGGAGTCCCTTAAATATGATGGCAGTTTCTGTACCAAAGGTTGTAAATAAAAATCAATATAGGTACAGGCTCTCTCCCCAAGGCCACCTATACCCAAAACTATGGGCCTGCCGGGTGGGCTCTCAAGACTTTTATGTACCTTAGGTACCAAGTAAAAGGTAGATATAATAGGCTTCTTGACAAAAATATAATCCTTTTCCTTTTCAGTTATGATCCTCTCAGTCAATGCCCCGTCCAATAGATTATGTAATTTGAGTAATTTGATGCTGAACATATTTGTAGCATCTGAAGGTAGCTTTACATAGTAAACATTGTTATTCAAATGTTTAAATGCCTCTTTAAGGTACATATCAATGGGCCACAACACCACATTGGCACCTTTGTCTGATTGTTTAATAAGGAATTGAGAATTACATTTAAGTGATCTTAAAGCCCTCCTATCTGACAATTTTAAGTTTTGGCCCACCCTATAGTTATCTCTGGTAATCTTTGGATCTCCTTTTTCATTGCTTCAAAAAATGTTTTTACAGAGGGGACCAAAGAGAGAGGAGGAGTAGTGGTGGAAGGGGTCCTATGTGGGAATTGTCTCCTGCTTGTAGTGGTTTCATTCTCCTGCAATAGGTCCAACAAGTCCGAAAAAACTCGTCTATCTTTTTCTGATGACAAATTGGGAAATAATTCAGGCTTCAGGTGAAAAACTCGCAACACTATTTTCCTACAAAAAAGATATAGGTCCTTAATAATGATAAATTTATCCATGGATTGCATAGGAGAAAAAGTGAGGCCTCGTTGCAATACTGACCTTTCTGATTCTGTAAGTTGGTATGTGGACAAATTAATCACTTGTAAATGATTATTTAATGCCTTTGTTTCTGAGGTCTTCTCCTCTGTTCTTTCGTAGGGTAGCTATGCGATATTTTGGCACTGCTTCTTTCTTCTCCCCCTCCTAGTACTCCGTCTGTATGTTATGATTCCACCACACGGCAGGGGAAGAAGGTGCCACTGAGCTCCACCCACCACTGACCCTACCTACTTGCCGGTCCCACCCTAGCCGGTGGGCGACAACTGGGCGGCGGTCCCTACCTCGGCGTAAGTGCAGGGAGCTACAGTGAGGGTTAACCGAGGGTGGAATGAGTGCAGGACAACCTAAGGGAGAAAAGCAGCAGCAAGGAGGACTCCTAGAGAGAAACTAAAGAGTGAATGAACCTGAAGGGTAAAACCACGAAACCCCAAGCTAACACAAAAAATACTAAGATTTCAGCAAAGACAAAAGCGGAAAGCTGGAGTCCCAGAGGTACTCAACGAAATAGAGACCGGGAGGCTGTCAGAGGTTGTACCGGACAGCGCTGTAGGGAAGACAGGAATCCGTACCACAGAAGAATCACCGGCAAGGAGTGAGAGCCCTGTGGAGTGTTAAATAGGAAAAAGGCGGGACATAAGCACAGGAAACAGTGAAGCAGCCAATCACCAGAACGGAGGAAGAACGATGAACGAAAAAGAACTAGTTGATCAGAAACTGTATATTAAGACTGGTTGTGTGGCACAGCCAGTAAGGCAGCGAGACTTGCTGTGGAACACAGACTAGACCCCGGTACGAATCCTGACATTACCCTGGACCCTCACACAGGGAAGGCTTCCCTTGACATAGGCAGTGGCATCCCGGCGTAAAGTCGGCCACCAAAAATTTCTGGAGATTGACTCCATAGTACCAGAGATACCAGGGTGACCTGAAAGAGGAGAGTTGTGGTGTTCATTCAGCAGTCTCAAACGCAAATGACAGGGAACGAACCATTTATTATCAGGAGAGCCGGACGGAGACAAATGTTAAAATTGCTTAACTTCAGCAAACAAATCAGAGGAATTAGCAGCCAAAAATACTTTATCAGGTAAAATGGGAACAGGTGGGATGTTTGACGGTTGTTCAGGCAAGAAGCTTCTAGATAGCGCGTCTGCTCTGGCGTTTTTGCAGCCGGGTCTGAAAGAAATCACAAAATTAAAACGTGAAAAGAACAACGCCCACCTTGCCTGTCTTGGATTAAGCCGTTTGGCCGTTTTGAGATATTCAAGATTTTTATGGTCGGTGAGGACAGTAACAGGATGTTTGGCCCCCTCCAGGAAATGTCGCCATTCCTCAAAGGCCAATTTTATAGCGAGCAGTTCCCTATTCCCAATATCATAATTTTTTTCAGCTGGGGAAAACTTCTTTGAGAAGAACGCACAGGGTTTCAAATGAGTCAAAGACGAAGTCCCCTGTGAAAGTACTGCCCCCACCCCTGCCTCCGAGGCGTCAACCTCAACAACAAAGGGTCTCTCCTGATCGGGCTGGGTAAGAACAGGAGCAGTGGCAAAGCTCTCCTTAAGAAACGTGAAGGCGTCCACTGCATCTTTACTCCAGTTTACCAAGTCGGAACCTTTCACAGTAAGATCTGTGAGAGGTTTCACCACAATGGAGAAGTTCTTTATAAACTTGCGGTAAAAATTGGCAAACCCCAGAAATCTTTGAAGAGCTTTCAAAGATGCAGGACGAGCCCAATTAAGAACCGCTTTTACCTTCTCCGGCTCCATTGTGATGGCCTGGGGTGTCAAAATATGACCCAAAAAAGATAGACTTTGGACCCCGAAAATACACTTTTCTTGCTTGGCGAAAAGTTGGTTATTGCGGAGTACCTGGAGAACATCCCTTACATGATTTAAATGTGAGTCCCAGTCAGGAGAGAACACTAAAATATCATCCAGATAGACAATTACATAGCGGCCAATAGCATGTTGGAAAATATCATTGGTGAAATTTTGAAATATCGCCGGAGCATTGCACAGCCCAAAGGGCATAACTAAACACTCGAAGTGGCCCTCGGGGGTATTGAAGGCGGTCTTCCACTCGTCCAGCCTTTACACGAATGAGATTATACGCCCCTCTCAGGTCCAACTTCGAGAACCATCGAGCCCCCTGAACCTGGTTAAACAGGTCCGGAATCAACGGTAGTGGATATTGGTTACAGACAGTTACTTCATTAAGACCTCGGTAGTCTACACACGGCCTAAGTCCTCCATCCTTTTTACTGACAAAAAAGAAACCTGCGGCCAGGGGTGAGGTGGACGGACGGATATGCCCCTTTCTTAGAGCCTCTTGTACATAGTCACGTAAAGCTTCTCTTTCAGGAGGTGATAAATTATATAGGCGTCCCTTAGGGAATTTACAATTGGGAACCAAATTGATAGTACAGTCATAGGAGCGATGAGGTGGCAACCGCTTAGACTCCTTCATAGAAAAGACATCTGCGAATTGGCCCAAAAGATTCTGAAGAGAAGCTTGTACGGAGATGATACCACAAACGTGTGTTAACAAGCATTTCTGTGAACAATCTGCACCCCACTTCTCCAATTCACCAGAAACCCAGTTAATGTTGGGGTTATGGAGCTGGAGCCATGGAAGCCCCAGTATGACACTAGTTGGGAGGTCATGCATAACCAAAAATGACAGCTGTTCCACATGCAGTACACCAACCTGAAATGATAGCAATGGAGTACAGAGACTAATCTCCCCATTTGCTAGTGGGGTGTTATCAATACCAACTAATTTAGTGGGGTGAGCAAGTGGAATTAAAGAAATACCCAATGAGACAGCAAACTCATAACACATAAAATTAGCAGTAGCCCCTGAATCAATCATGGCAACTCCTTCTCCCTTAGAGGAGGTGAAAGCAATAGAAATTGGCACTAAGAGTCTCTTAGAACTTAAAGGAATTACCTGTCCACCCACAGGCCTAGGTGGTGTATTCCGAGAAGATTCCTGTGGAGTGCCAGGGCGCCGCGGGCAATCCTTTATCCAGTGCCGAGGATCTCCGCAGTAAAAACAGGTTCCAGGTGCGTGGCATGGACGGCAAGGACTTGGATCTGTGGTAGCTTGCATGGCTCCCAATTCCATAGGTTCGGCAGCTGGCAGATTCGGAACAGCCGGAGTGACCCTAGAGAAAACGGAAACTTGTGCTGCTGCCTGCTCCGATCTCCTTGCCCTTAACCTGCCATCTATTCTGACCATTAAAGCCATCAGCTCTTCCAGAGACTGGGGCAGAGTGTAGTGTACCAATTCATCCTTTAGGGCTGGTGAAAGGCCCCGCTGAAATTGATTCCGAAGGGCGGGATCATTCCAACGGGTAGCTAAGCTCCATCTACGAAACTGGGTGCAATAAACCTCTACCTCCTGATCACCCTGGGTCAGGGAGGTAAGGTTTGCCTCGGCCAGAGCGACTTGGTCAGGCTCATCATAAATATTCCCTAAGGCTTGAAAGAAGTTGTCTACTGAATCACGGAGATTTGAATCTGGCGGCAGAGAGAAGGCCCACTCTTGGGGTCCCTCCCGTAAGCGAGAGATTATGATACGGACTCTTTGAGCTGGGGGGCCAGAAGAAATAGGTCGTAATTGAAAACATAATTTACAATTTTCTCTAAAAGAAGCAAATTGGCTTCTATCTCCGAAAAATGGCTCGGGTAAGTTAACTCTAGGCTCAGAATTAGTTGTCCCTGCAACGGCAGCTGCTTGAATTTGCTCCTGACGCTGGACCTGCGCAGCAAGATCTTGCACCAGCTGAGTAAGACCCTGCATTTGATTGACTAAAGAGGTCATAGCGTCCATAGGGAAGGCCGGTGATTCTGTTATGATTCCACCACACGGCAGGGGAAGAAGGTGCCACTGAGCTCCACCCACCACTGACCCTACTTACTTGCCGGTCCCACCCTAGCCGGTGGGCGACAACTGGGCGGCGGTCCCTACCTCGGCGTAAGTGCAGGGAGCTACAGTGAGGGTTAACCGAGGGTGGAATGAGTGCAGGACAACCTAAGGGAGAAAAGCAGCAGCAAGGAGGACTCCTAGAGAGAAACTAAAGAGTGAATGAACCTGAAGGGTAAAACCACGAAACCCCCAAGCTAACACAAAAAATACTAAGATTTCAGCAAAGACAAAAGCGGAAAGCTGGAGTCCCAGAGGTACTCAACGAAAGAGAGACCGGGAGGCTGTCAGAGGTTGTACCGGACAGCGCTGTAGGGAAGACAGGAATCCGTACCACAGAAGAATCACCGGCAAGGAGTGAGAGCCCTGTGGAGTGTTAAATAGGAAAAAGGCGGGACATAAGCACAGGAAACAGTGAAGCAGCCAATCACCAGAACGGAGGAAGAACGATGAACGAAAAAGAACTAGTTGATCAGAAACTGTATATTAAGACTGGTTGTGTGGCACAGCCAGTAAGGCAGCGAGACTTGCTGTGGAACACAGACTAGACCCCGGTACGAATCCTGACACTGTATTGCTGGTATCCGAAGCTAAAAAATCACTGAGGCTGTCTTTCCTGATAGGGAATTGCCCATTCTGGTTCTCAAATTGCCTATGTGTTTCCATTTGAAAGCCACACCCTTGGCATAATCCATTTTGTCTCGTTATAATTTTCTTTTCTTACCTTCCATTATTTCCTTCTCAAATTTAGTAATGAGATCCTTGAGTTTATTCTGAAAGGGTTGAACCTGAGTTACTTGGTCAAAACTCAATAACTGTGTTTCTGGATTTTTTATTTTCTGTTTAAGAGAGCCAAGCAACTCATTGTCATGTTGTAACAAGAGATTAATCAAGATTCTGGAGCATTGTGTCTGGCTAGATTCCCAGGTTACTTTAAAGTCGGGAGTCACTTCCCATGCAGGGAAAATTTGTACCCGAAGGCCTCTCGGGAAAATAGAGGCCTTGAGGTATTCATTCAAACTGCATATATTCCACCATATCTTAGTAATGGCTTTGTGAGTATCCATTAGTTCCTTGGAGATTTTTTCAAAGGCAGAGCTCTCAGTTTCAACTATATCAGAAGATAAATGTTCTTTCTGACTATTCCAGGCCGCCTCACGGGCACTCAGATCAAAAGCCATATTAATAATACTAAAAACAAAAATTGGAAAAAATCAGTAACAAATATTAGCAAATACTGAGGTTTTTCACCATCCAATAGTACTGTGTGCCACCGCCAGAACCCCAAAGGACTAGGGAAGACTGGAGAAAGATAAAAAATGATGAAGTGGGCGGGCACCACCACATAAATCCAATAACCAACATATAGGGTGCTACCTATGTGCCAAAAATTGGTATATGAAAGAAGAAAGAAAAAGACGGCTCAACTAGGCGCAAACACCAGATCAAAAATAAAGTGAAAAAAGATTTATTGTAACAAAAATTGCACACACTGATTAAAAACATCTAAAACACTAAAACCAATAATAGGCTGTGTGGTATATACAGTAATCAAATGTTGACAAACAAAATAATCTGCATTAATGCCATAGAAAGTGACAACAATGTTAGAATTTCAATCCAGTAACCATCCACTCTATATTTATTAGTCACTACAGAAATAAATATATCATTTTATAATAAAAAAGATATAGATCTGTCAACATATGTTACAATGAAACACCCATAGTAGAAAATATCATCACTGGCAATGCTATAATATGTGAGCACCTAATAGTGTGGCCCTGTATAATTCTATATATACTGCCTAAATGCAGGAATGGCCATACTCACCAATGATTGTTATGCTGCACTGCCTGTCCCTACGCGTATCGCTACGCCTTGTAGCTTCATCAGGGGAAAGTGATATACAATAGCACAGTCTGAGGTTTAAATAGAAGTAAGTGCACTTACTTGTTGTTACCCAATCGTCAACACCTGTGTTGGCGGCCCAGGAGCAATCAATAGGCTATTTACATATGGCACCCTGATAACACCATAGCGTGCGGTTCAGCCTGCGTGTCAGGCTCTCAGTGTGATGTAGAAAGATAGTGGCAAAGGTAATCAGAGGAAACGGAAGCTCCCAAGGGTTGTCTGAGCAACCGATGATAAACACGTACCGGTATAAGTGAAGTGTCAGTGAGTTACTGACTGCGCATGTCTCAGAAGAGATCACAGAGTGGAGGAAATCCCTGCTGGTTACCAAGGCAATCGATGGTATACAATCTTCACATTACTGTTAAGTGCGGTTCAGCTATGTGTACAACATTAAATATGGCATTCACATGAAGATTCAGTAGGAGCGGATTTCTACTAATTAGTAAAGCGATCGCTGATATATGATCTTAAAACCGCTATAATATGCAGACTAATATGACGCTTACACTGAAATTCAAGGGATCGTGCTGAGACATGCCTAAAGATACTGCCACTTCTGTCAGTTGCTAGGGCTGTAAAACAGGTATACTGGACATAAATAAACTTTAAGAAATAACCTGTAAGAGATCTAATAATCAGCCCAAGCAAACAATTCCGAGTTTTCCAATTGTCAAAAATATACTGCTGGAAAATAAATGTCCAGTTCCCCCTGCCTATCTGTTTTACGTATGTTATTTGCCAATTTTTCTAATCCTATGACTCGTAAACTGCGTGGGCTACCCAAATGCACCTGCAAAAAATGAGCCACAACCGTGGATAAAGTCTTTCCTTTGGCAAGATCTTGTTTAGCCAAATTAATGTTAGAAATATGCTGTTGTGTGCGCCTGCGCAATTCCTGCGTGGTTTGTGCAACATAAATTTTAGGTCAAGCGCACACAAGAGCCTCGTTGTACAAAATTGCAAATTGTGTATTCTCCACAAGGATATGTGCCCTGCAAACGTATGCTAGTCCCCAAACTACGAGTAGGTATGATGAAATGACTCCTTGATAATGTGTCTCACAGATTAGGGGCTCGTCGGGCTGTCATTGCTGGTTTAACCGGTACCAAATCAACTAGTTTCATATCCGTTCGTAAAATGTCCCAAAGCTTATAAAAGAGTCTGGTTACATTGGACCACTGGTTATGAAAACTCGTAATGAACCTGAGTTGGGAATCAGGCTCTTTGGGTTTTGGATTAAGTAACACTTCTCGAGGTGTGGAATCCGCTCGCTTATAGGCTTGTGAAACAATAGACTTGGGATAACCTCTGGCTTGGAACTGGCATTTGAACCTTGAACGCAAAAATGACTGTAATTCAGAGAGGATGCCATTTTTCACTTGAAGAGCCCCTGATGAGCTTAAACAGCAGAAATCCCCCACAAGTTTAACACATTTTTGAAAATAGACCCCTTAAGGAATGTACTTACTGTAAATGTGTGGTGAGCAACTTGAACCCCCAGGTGCTTTACAGAAGTATATAACAAAGCCATGAAAATGAAAAGTCAAATTTTTCCCACAAAAATGTTCTTAAATCTCCAAATTTTGTATTTTCACTTGGGTAACAGGAGAAAATGCACTATACCATTTGTTTCACAATTTATCCTGAGTACACGATATCCACAAATACTATTTTAGCACACAGCAGGGCACAGAAGGTAAGGAGTACCATATGACTTTTTGAATGCAAAATGTGCTGGAATCTATAGCGGATGTTATGTGGCACTTGGAAAACCCCTGATGTGCCTCAACAGTGGAAACCCTCGACAAGTAGCCCCTCATGGAATGTATATAGATGTGTGGTGAGCACCTTGAACCCCAGGTGCTTCAAAGAAATGTATAACTGTAGGCTATGAAAATAAAAAATCTAATTTTTCCAACAAAAATGGTTTTTATCCCCATTTTTTTTATTTTCCCAAGGGTAAAAGAAGAATTTGCACTATACCATTTGTTGTGCAATTTCTCTTGAATATGCCAAAAGTCATATGTGGGGAAAACTACTGTTTGGGCACACAACAGGTCTCAGAAGGAAAGGAGCAAAACTAAACCCTTCAAGTAATTTATCTAGAGGTGTATTGAGTACTTTGAACCCCAGGTGCTTCACATAAATTTACAACATTGAACTGTGAACAAATACATTTTTCCAGCAAAAAAAGTGGGTTTTGCCCAATTTTCAATTTTCACAAGGTTAACAGGACCATACAATTTGTTGTGCAATTTCTCCTTCAATTTCTCCTCTTATTTGACTGAAAACTACTCTTGAGTCACAGTGCAAAGTTCACAATGGAAGAAGGGCCACATGGGTGTTCAGATTTTGCTGGACTGGTTTAAGGGTGCCCTGAGGTACCAGAACAGGAGAAACCACCATTATTGATGTCATTTTACAAACTACACTTCTCAGTGAACTCATCTAGGGGTGCAGTGAGCATGTTGACATCACATGTGCTTCACAGAAATTTATACCATAGGGCGTTGAAGAAAGAATAATTAAATTTTACCTCCAAATTTTATTTAAACTCCAAATTTTAAATTTTGATGAGGGCTTATAGGAAAAAATAGACCTCTCAGATTGTTGTGCAATTTCTCCTGAGCAGAGATGAGCGACTTTGCCTTTTTTAGGGTCGATTCGGGTTTCATGAAAACCATCTTTCTCAAAAGTCGAGTCGAACGAAATCGGCCGACTATAGGGAAAAGTCAGGGGTCCAACTGAAACACAAAACCAAATGCAAGTCAATGGGGAAGCAAAGTCGGCACGGAGTGGAGGACAGTAAACACATCTACAGTGCCCATTTCAATGCTAACAACATCAATTCTTATTACGTAAGCTTGTCAACCTTAATTTACTTTATAATAATAGTTAGTTATGCATTGAAAACTGGGGGTTTTTTGGCTAAAGTTGTGGTGGGGATAGGGCTGGCTCCTGGTTTTCGTGTGCCCTGGGCCAAAGAGTGTCAGTGCTCCCCTTTAACACATAATACAATTCATGATGCTCCAATACGGCACAGAAATATAGGTATAGTACAATGAAAAATACTTCACTTCTTACATGAGATAACTGATATCTATTTTAAATTCTACAATAGCTCAAAAAACGGACAGTATATTACTTCATACAGTATTATGGCCACCACATGGTGCGCCATACAGAAAAATGTGCCCCATATATTTCTCCATAGAGAATAATTGGTCCCATATAATGTTCCATACAGTAATGATGAGCTCCACATAATGCTACAGTATATGATGGTCCGGCAGAGCTGTTAACTCGGGATAAATATTTAGGAAGCAGTGCACCACTAGGTTCAAAGTTTGAGCCAGGCAAGGTATGTGTGTGAATTTTGCAAGGGCTATGGCCGCCACAAAATTCCGGCCGTTATCACTGACTACCTTGCCTGGCTCAAGATGTAGACTGCCCAGCCATTACTCATTTTGTCGCCGCAAGTAGTCGGCCAGTACCTCCACTCTGTGTCTGTCGTCACCCAAAGACATCATCTTTAAAACCGGCTGCTGCCGCTTACCACTAGCTGCTCGATAGTGGGACACCTTGTGTGCAACACTGGCAGCTGCGGATGGAGTGCTTATGCGACTGCAATCTGTCGACGAGCTTTCGCTTCTGAAGGAGGAGGGTCGAACGCCTACAGCCAACTGTTTCCTATACCGTGGGCTAGGCAGCACTGTTCCACCGCTGTCGTCCCCTGTGGAGCCTGCATCCACCACAGTGATGGACACATAACGGCCCTGGCCATACCTACTGGTCCATGCATCTGTTATGAGGTGCACCTTTCCACTCACTGATTGTTTGAGTGCATGGACAATGTGGTCTTTCACATGCAGGTGGAGGGCAGGGATGGCTTTTCGAGAAAAGAAGTGCCGACTGGGTAGATCATAGCGTGGGACAGTGTAGGCCATGAGATCTTGTAAAGCTTCGCTATCAACAAAACAGAAGGGCATCATCTCTAATGAGATCAGTTTTGCTATGTAGGTGTTCAAAGCCAGTGTACGCGGATGAGAGGATGAGTACTTTCTTGTCCTACTCAGAGTGTCTGCTAGGGTGAGCTGGACTTGAGAGCTGCATATGGGGGAACTAGCGGTGGACCGGACGGACTGAGAGGGGGTTGGTGATGGTAATGGTGTTGGTGGTGATGGCCTAGATTCAGTGTTTCGTTGCAAAACCATTGTGATTCCCTGACTGCTTTGGCCTTGCGACGACATCTCAACATTTATTGCTGGTGGTGTGCTTACCGGTGGCGGTGGTCTTACATTGGGGGAAGCGATGGAGCATTGCTGGCTACCTTCAGTCAGAGCAGGTGCACATGTGGTACCTGAGGTTTTGTAGTCCGTCCACGCTTGCAAGTGCATGGTGGTTAAATGTCTAAGCATGCAACTGGTATTCAAATTTCTGAGGTTTTTCCCTCGGCTAAAGGTCTTTCCGCACTTCTTACAGCTAACCTTTGCCTCATCAGTAGGATTTTGGACAAAGAAGTGCCACACTGCACTCTTCCTACTATGGTATAAATTTTCAGGGCTTGCACGCTGTGCTAATTTGACCGTGTGGCCAAGCTGTCCTGCACGTCTTTTGGTTTTTGTTCCACGTTTTTGAACAGCTATGGGCCTGCCAGATAACCGCTGCTGCGATGTCGATGCCTGCTGTGGATCCTTCTCATCTGAGCTATTGCCAGCGGCACCCTCTTCCCCCAATGGATGCCAATCTGGGTCAACAACTGGGTCATCCATCACCTCCTCTTAAATTTCATCTGCACCTTCCTCTGTGTCACCGTGTAAGGTGGCATAGCATGTAGGAAGGGGCACTTGAGTTTCATCAGGGTCAGATTCTGGCTCAGTAGACTGCGAGGGCAATGTAGTGATGTGGGTCAATGTACCAGCAGAATCATCTAGCAGTGGCTGTGCATCAGTGCACTCCATGTCAGATTCATCTTGGACTGGGGAATTCAGGATTTGACTGGATAACCCAGGCATGGTATGTGAAAAGAGCTCCATGGAGTAATCTGAAGTGTGGGCTGCCGCATCCTTCACTTTTGGTGGGGGTGAAGGACACAAGGAAAGGTGTTTTTCCTGACCAGAACCCTGCACTGACGACTCAGTGCTTGCAGGTTTTGAAAGTTCAAAAGCAGAGGCAATAGAGCTGGTGACTGTTTCGGCAATGTAAGCCAAAGCATGTTCCTGATGCTTTAAAAGTGGTTTTCTTACTCCCAGAAAAGGGAACCTTACAGGCCGTCTTGTGCCAGACGATGACGCAGGCTCCAAACCTCCTGCCTTAGCTGCTATTGTGCTTTTGGCATAACCAGCAGATGCACCACCACCACCATCAGTACCTGCTGCACTCCCGCCCACGTTCGCGGCCTCTTCCACCATACTTCCTCATGTTTGTGAAAATGTAACAAAAATACCAGCAGATATATGGTAGTGTATGAGGAGCGTACAGCTGTACAAGGTGTATTCAAAAATTTAAATCTCTGTATATATTTCCTTAGTCACAGATGCTCTCCCAGTATGTATTTGACAGTAATCCAACCAGCAGATATATGGTACTGTATCAGAAGCGGACAGCTCTATACGGTGTATGTATGGAAAATTTTAAATCTCCGTCTATTTTTTATGGAGTCACACACACACGCTGTCTCTGTATAGATTTAACCGTAAGACAAATGCCAGATATACGATACTTTTTTGAGAAGCGGACAGCTCTATACGATGTATGTGTGGAAAATTTTAAATCTCCGTCTATTTTTTGATGGAGTCAACAGCAGATATATACGATACTGTTAGAGAAGCAGACAGCTCTATATGGTGTATGGAAAAATGGAAATGTCCATCTATGTATTTACGCACTCACACACACATGCACTGTCTCTGTATAGATTGGACAAACAGATAATCCAAACAGCAGATATGCGATACTGTTTGAGAAGCGGACAGCTGTATATGGTGTATGTATGGAAAATTTTAAATTTCCGTCTGTTTTTTACGGAGTCAAACACATATAGCATGTATTTTTCCATGATACCAGCTGGTACATGGCAGTGTGTGAGGAGCGTACAGCTCTATATGGTGTATGTATGGAAATTTTTAAATCTCCGTCTATTTTTTTACGGAGTCACACACACACGCTGTCTCTGTATAGATTTGACCGTAATCAAACAGCAGATATACAATACTGTTTGACAAGCTAACAGCTCTATATGGTGTATGTATGGAAAAATGAAAATCTCCATCTATCTTTTTACGGAGTCACACACAGATAGCAAGTATTTGTCCGTGATACCAACCAGTTCACAGTAGTGTGTGAGGAGCGTACACCTCTATACGGTGTGCGAAAAAATGAATGCTCTGTAACTGTGCAGAAAATCAGAATAAAAGTTTTTTTTGCTTTTGAAAAAGCAGTCTGCATAGCAGTGTGCACATAGCAATGCAGCTATCAGGTAGTCTTATAAGGCAGCCTAATAACCACCAGCGGTGCTGCACACACAAAAATCCTTCCGTCACTGCACACTAACTGTACAGTTGAAATCGCTATCAGAAGCACAGTTTTTTTCTTTGTTGCCTAATGCTATCCCTATTGAGAATCAGCGCCTGCAACCTCTCCCTATGCTAAGATCGGCAGAAGTAAAATGTCGGTCAGGGGTTTTATAGCCACTGTGACACCACAGAAAGCAAGCCGATCATTCGAATGCCCTTCTCTAAGATAGTGGAGGGCACTGCCGATGTCATCACGTTGCCCACAGTGTGCGTCCTTGATTATTGGCTGAGAAAAGGCGCTGGAAGCATCATGGGAAACGCGACTTTGACGCGCGGGTCGGTGACCTCGTGGCCGACCTCATGAGGTTGGTGACCTCGATCGCCGAAACCCGAAAGTCGGCGACTTATCAATTTGACCAACCCATTACGCTCAACTCTACTCCAGAGTATGCCAATACACCACATGTAATCAGGAACTCCTTTTGAGGCACAGTGCAAAACTCAGAAGGGAAGGAGCTCCATCATTTACTGCAGATTTTACTGTTATGGTTTGTGGGTGCCAAGACCCACTGGAAGAGCCCCTGAGGTGTCAGAACAGCAAAACCCCCCATAAGTGACCCCATTTTACAAACTACACCTCTCAAGAAGGGATGGGCAAACTTGTGGATGCTCGGGTCCTTCAGGTTCAGCCAAACTTAAAAAAGTGTGGTTTTGGTACCAGAACGATAACCGAACTTGATACCAAACTCGAACCCCATACATGTGAATAGGGCGCCCAAACACCCAGGGGTTCCCATGGTTTCATCTGTGACAGTCTGGGAAGCACCTCTGACGTTACCACCAGTCACAATGCTGCAGTTCCCAGGCTGACACACAAAAGAACCAACGGTGAAAATGATGTTACCACCAGTCAGTCGTTGGTTGATGACTACAGCCATGCCAATATTTCACATAGCTGTGATAGGGCCAGAAGTGGCCACACAGGAAAAGCTTGTTGATTGACTGCACTGCAGCCTTTCAACAAGTTTTGTTCAGGCTGGCGAACCTGAACAGTAACACTGACTTCCAGGAGAAGTCCGTGTTCAGGGTCCATGCACAGACAATAGGTGTCCGATACAGACCCCGAACTTTATAGGTCAGGTTCGCCCTTCTGTACTTGTGAAGAACATTACTGACATAACTCACCAATTATCTGTATATTAATGGGCATGGAATTATAAAAAATCCTTACGCACATGCTGTGGTAACATGACCCCTGGCCAGCTCAGACAAAGGATTCACACACCCACCTAGCTACCCAGTATGCAACCTTCTACAGGAAGAACCCATGTGGATCCAATCTTTGCGGCCTGAGTCCTTTGTTCAGCCGGCTATCATTTCATAGAGGAGTTATGGAAATACTATATGTCCTAGCTGTACATCACATATATTTCTGAGATCACCAGAACAGGGCAAGTGCCTGTCTGGGTCTCAAGTCATTCCAACATGCATGGAAAGGGAGATACATAGAACACTCACTAGCAGTTGATAGCAAAATTATGTTTAGTCTGTAAGAGTAGCAGGGAACTGGTCGGATTTGATGGTGCCAGAACCGCTGCCCTAGGACCACCCAAAAAGGAATTATAATCTTTCAGAGGTTTTTGGAAGTATAATCTCCAAACCTCCAGGGGAGGAAATTTAGGTTCAGCCCAGAGGGCAGGAGGGGAGTGACCCAGAGGGTTAAATGTTTGTGTACGGCATTTCCTATTGCTTTTTCTCTGGGAGGTTGCAAGGACATTGTGTGAGGACAAGTCATACACAGAGGGAACCACATGCCTCGTATGAGGCAGCCCCTCAACTGCAAGCCAGGCCTTTCATCTAACTGTTAATTGACTATATGTTCTGTTTATACCCTTTGTCCTACTACTATTGTATTTGCATATCTGACCATTATACAATGTCATACACTACCGTTCAAAAGTTTAGGATCACTTTGAAATTTCCTCATTTTTGGAAGAAAGCATAGTTTTTTCCAATGAAGCTAACATTAAATGATTCAGAAATATACTATGTACATTGTTAATGTGGTAAATGACTATTCTAGCTGCAAATGTCTGGTTTGTAATGCAATGTGTTCAAAGGTGTATAGAGGCCCATTTCCAACAACCATCACTCCAGTGTTCTTATGGTACTTTGTGTTTTCTAACTGTGTAAGAAGGCTAATGGATGGTTAGAATACCCTTGAAAACCCTTGTTTAAGTTTGTTAGCACAGCTGAAAACAGCTCGGCTGATTAGAGAAGCTATAAACCTGACCTCCTTTGAGCTAGTTGAGAATCTGGAGCATTTTATTTGTTGGTTCCATTAATCTTTCAAAACGGCCAAAAAAAAGAACCTTCATGTGAAATTTGACAGTCTAGTCTTGTTCTTAGAAATGAAGGCAATTCCATGCGAGAAATTGCCCAAGAAACTGAAGATTTCCTACAATGGTGAGTACTACTCCCTTCAGAGGAGAGCACAAACAGGCTCTAACCAAAGTAGAAAGAGAAGCCCCACTGCACAACTGCACAACTGAGCAACAAGACACGTACATTAGAGTCTGTAGTTTGAGAAATCGACACCTCACAGGTCCTCAACTAGCAGCTTCATTAAATAGTACACATAAAACGCCATTGACAACATCTACAGTGAAGAGGAGACTCTGGAATGCTGCCATTCAGGGCAGAGTGGCAAAGAAAAATCCTTATCTGAGAATGGCTAGTAAAAGGAAAAGATTAATATGGGCAAAAGAACACAGACATTGGACAGAGGAAGATTGGAAAAAAGTGTTATGGACAGACGAATCCAAGTTTGAGGTGTTTGGATCACACAGAAGAACATCTGTGAGATGCAGAACAACTGAAAAGATGCTGGAAGAGTGCTTAACGCCATCTGTAAAGCATGGTGGAGGTAATGTGATGGTCTGGGGTTGCTTTGGTGCTGGTAAAGTGCGAGATTTGTACAAGGTAAAATGAATTTTGAATAAAGAAGGCTATCACTCCATTTCGCAACGCCATGCCATACCTTGTGGACAGCACTTGATTGGATCCAATTTAATCCTGCAACAGGACAATGACCCAAAGCACACCTCCAAATTATGCAAGAACTATTTAGGGAAGAAGCAGGCAGATGGTATTCTATCTGTAATGGAGTGGCCAGGGCAGTCACCAGATCTTAACCCCATTGAGCTGTTGTGGGAGCAGCTTGACCATATGGTACGCAAAAAGTGCCCATCAAGTCAAACCAACTTGTGGGAGGGGCTTCTGGAAGCATGGGGTGAAATTTCTCCAGATTACCTCAGCAAATTAACTGCTTGAATGCCAAAGGTCTTCAATGCTGGAATTGCTGCAAAGGGAGCATTCTTTGACGAAAGCAGTTTGAAGGAGAAAATTATTTTTTCAAATAAAAATCTTTTTTTCAAACCTTGTCAATGTCTAGACTAGATTTCAAATTCATTTGGCAACTCATTTGATTAATAAAAGTAGGAGTTTTCATGGAAAACACAAAATTGTCTGGGTGACCCCAAACTTTTTAACGGTAGTGTATATTGAAAGAGGAATTGGTGGCACTCCTACCGGTCTCATAAGGTTCAGCTTCACTGGGGCTAGTGAAATAAGCCTCTCAGTCTGCCAGGATTGTGGGAGAGTGTGTTGCCACATCAGAGACTGCATGGGCCACCTTCTTTCACTCCTGATGCCTCCCTGAGCCTATGTGGGCAGTGGGTGTCTGTGTAAATTGTGACAACTGACCTTACGTGGCCCTAAGGCCTCTTTCACACTTCCGTTTTTGACCATCAGTCAAAATCCGCCAGTTTTTGAAAAAAACAGATCCGCCATTTTTTTGGGCGGATCCGTTTCTTCCCCCATTGAGTTGCATTACCGGTGGATCTTGACGGATGGCCATCCGTTGGATCCGTTTTTTTGCGGATCCGCCAAAATGTTTGTGTCCACCGGGATGCCTGGACGGACCCTGCAACTTTTTTTTGCTGCAGGATCCGCATTTTACAGTGTGCATGCCCGGAGAAAGGAAGTCAGCCGGTAATTTAACCCTGAAATCCTTTCTGGCGGTGGAAAAATATTCTCTCTCTCTCTAGCTCGGAGCATGGTCTAACAAGCTTAATAGCCTGGTGACCCGGATGTCATCATGACGACCTTGAGTCACCATGGCAACAATTGAGCCCTCGCGATGACGTCTCGTGGGCATTGATCGGAAGGGAGAGCGAGCTTCCTCTCCCAGCCTTCTAAATTCTATGATCGATACCGTTCGCAGTATTTAGGTGGTTATTCTGCTGGGAGTGGTGCAGGCACCACTCCTGGCAGTAAGAGATGGGTGTCAGCTGTTGGATTCATTGGACACTCGGTGGCGATCGTGAGCCATGACATATCCATGCAACCAAAGTGGGGAAGTCCTTCCCAACCAGCACATATGGATACGTCTAAGGTTGAGAAGGGGTTTAATCAAACAAAATAGCTAATTATTAACATTTCCCACATGTCTACTTTACGTTAGCCTCATTTTTAAACATATTTTTTTGTTAGGAAGAAGGGTTAAAAGTTTATCAGCAATTGCACAATCTATTTTTTTAGAGTCAATATCATATTTTAAGTAACTTTGTGGGGCTATATGACAGAAAATACCCAAAAGTGAAACCATTTTAATAACTGTACACCTCAAAGTTCTCAAAACCACATCCAAGAAGTATATTTACCCTTTAGGTACATCAAAGGAGTTAAAACAATGTGGAAGGAAAAAATTACAATTTTACTTTTTCCCACAAAAATGTTGTTTTAGACCCAAATTTTTCATTTTCACAAGGGTAACAGGAGAAAATGGACTGCATAATTTGTTGAGTACTTCGATACTCCATATGTGGCAGAAACAAATTTTTGGGCACACGGCAGAGCTTGGAAGGGAAGGAACATTATTTGACTTCTGAAATGTAAAATTGGCTGGAATTAGGGAGGGGACATCATGTTGCATTTGCAGAGCCCCTGATATTTCTAAACAGTAGAACCCCCCCCACAAGTGACCGCATTTTGGAAACTAAATCCTTCACAGTATTGATCTAGAGGTGTGGTGAGTAGTGTTGAGCATTCCGATACCGCAAGTATCGGGTATCGGCCGATATTAGCTGTATCGGAATTCCGATACTTAGTTCCGATACTTTTTTCATATCGAATACCGGAATTGGAAGTTCCCATAATGCTAGGAGCCCGCTCGATTTGATTCAGCCAATGGGGATCCTCAGAAGTGTGGGCACATCCTGTTAGGCATGTAGGCATGTTAACTACTGGCATGGCTGTGATGATTGGCTGCTGAAATGATGTCATGATGCACTATAAAAACCGCAGCAGCCGCCATTTCGGGTTCACTCTGCTGTGAATTCAGTTATGGACAGGCTGCTGTTGAAGACTGTGAGGGACAGTTAGAAATAGCGATCATCAAACATATCTATTGCTCTACCCAGGCTACATAATCCACCACTGTAGCATTTTTGTAGCCCAGCGGCGCTGTTTTAATAGCTGTCTGCAAGGGCTGTGTGAGTGCAGACCCACGCTGTGTAGTGTGTCCTGCAGGCACGTCTGCTTGTAGGCCGCCCAGCGTGTGTCTCTGCCTCATACACATTTTTCTTTTATTGCTGCTTTTTTTTCTCCTGTATAGTGTGCTTCCATACGTATCCATATGCGTTGGTTGCAAACACTAAAGGAGTGGACAGCGGAGCCCATTTCTCTGCACTGTTTTTGGCTGTCTGATAGGCCTCTCTGTGTGTGAGTGCAGCTCACATTTCAGTGTGTTCTACAGCCACCGCTGGTTGTAGTCCGCTCAGCGTGCGTCACTGCCTCATACATAGTCCTTTTTTTGCAGCAAATTTAGCCAGATTTTTGCTCCTATATTAGTGTGCTTCCATCCGCATCCATTGTCATTGGTTGGTTGCAAACACTATATAGGATTAGAGAGAGGAGCCTTTTTGCTGGCTTGTGCCCTTCAGGGCCAGCCAGACTAGTATCACCCTATTTTTTGGAGCCTCATCAATTGCATTGTAGGTTAGCTTCCTGCATTGTAATTGCTCCAAAAAGTTTGTGATACTATAGCTTTCAAACTTTGGTCACATCCTTTTCTTTTTCCCCCCCCCAAAAAAAAGGAAATAAAGTTCACCAAATACTCCACTTTACAGTTGTGTAGGCCACATTAGATCATATTAAAGTGTAGTACACACACTCTTAGCCAAACTAGTGTTTCTTATACTGGTTAGCAGGTGTTCAGGAATAAGAACACTAAGCCACCCCTTTTTTACTTTTCTGCCTATCTTTATCAGTCTACCAAGATGAAGAAGGCAGGGAGTAAGGCACGTGGTCGTGGCCGTGGAGATTCAGCAGGGAGAGGACGGGGGGATTCAGCAGGGAGAGGATGTGGGGATTCTGTGTCTGCTGTGGCCACCAGTGATCCGGCATCCCCCACTTTTACCAGGCAACAGTCCTTCATGCGCAGCTTTGTAGGACCTCACCGTACCCCACTTCTGCGTGACGAACAAATTGAAGCCGTTGTCGGATGGATGGCAGCTAACGCATCCACTTCAATGACTTCCGCATCCTCCCAGGGCCAGAGCACTGAAGAGCAACCATCTGTCTCTTCACCATCTGCCAAATTGCCCAGGCAGTCTGAGAGCCCTGGACAGGAGCTATCTCAATCTTTACTTCTGTTCTCAGAATCTGTTGGCTTGGAAAGAGGTGGCCAGCCAAGCAGCATTCTAGAGCGTGAAGAAGAGGGAGTATGCAGTGATGCGCAACTGCTTTGTCCCTCTGAATCTGAAGAGGCGGGTGGGCCAGTGCCTATTATCAGCACACCTCAGTGCTCATCTGATGATGATGAGACTCAGTTGCCAATTTCTGGTGCGTACGGTGCTGGCGAGACAACCCAGGACCAACCGGTGCTTGAAGAGGGGAGTGGAGATGATGAGGTCCTTGACCCATCATGGCGTCAGCCACAGGAAGGTGGTGGGAGCAGCTCTGAGGAAGAGATTCCCCGAACGGCCAAAAGAGGAGGGAGAGGGCGGGGGCAGACTTGGTTGCCTGTAGCCTCCACTTTGGCACCCATGAGGAGCAATCCTCTTCCAAAACAGAAAACGGGCGCTCCCAGGACTTACAGTGAGTGGTCTTTTTTTGACACAGTTGCAGATGACATTTGCTTTGTCAAATGCAAGCTGTGTCATCAGAAAGTTAAACGAGGGAAAAATGTGAGCAACCTCAATACCACAAATATGTGGAAACATGTGCGTACCAAGCACGAGGTGGAGTTACACAAACACACTGAAGATGTAGGCCAACCTTCAGCAGCACCTACCACCTCTTCAGCTCGTGTTGGGGCCTCTTCCTCCAGCTCACACACAGCTGGTTCGGCTTCCTCACTGGAACGCCATGGAAGAACCACTGCCACTGTTGTCCAGAGACCCAGTGAAATTCCACCCACTGAACCACGTTCTCAGTCATCAGCACACTCCCAGGCCACTCACCAGCAATCGGTAGCACAGGCATGGGAGAAAAAGCGGCCATACTCGGCAAACCATCCCTGAGCACTGGCTCTGAATGCCGGCATTGCCAAACTACTGGCCCTTGAGATGCTGTCATTCAGGCTGGTGGAGACTGACACCTTCCGGAACTTGATGTCATTGGCAGTTCCACAATACAATGTGCCCAGCCACTCTTATTTCAGCAGGCAAGCCATCCCTGCCCTGCAAAAGCATGTGGAGGGAAAAATTAAAAATGCGCTACTAAACGCCGTCAGTAGCAAGGTCCACCTGACCACCGATGCGTGGACCAGTAGCCATGGACAGGGACGATACCTTTCCCTCACTGCCCATTGGGTCAATGTTGTGGAGCCGGGTACAGATCTGGAGAGTGGCTCTGTACGTATTCTGCCAACTCCAAGGATTGCAGGAATGCAGTCTGTACATATTGAGTCCTCCTCCTACTCTAGTTCCTCGGAATCAGCACTGCATGAGCCTGTTAGGCCAGATATGAGCACAGGTGTGGCCAAACGTCAACAGGCCGTCCTTAAATTAATTTCTTTGGGGAATCGGAGCCACACAGCACAGGAGCTCTGGAATGCCATCAAGCAGGAGAGCGATGTGTGGTTTGTGCCAGCAAATCTCCAGCTAGGTTTGGTAGTGAGTGACAATGGCCAAAATCTAGTGGCAGCTCTGGGCCTAGGCAACCTCACTCACATATCATGTCTGGCACACGTGCTCAATTTGGTCGTGCAGAGCTTTCTGAGGGACTATCCGGATCTTGATGCACTGCTGCACAAGGTTCGCCTAGAGTGTGATCACTTGCGGCGTTCCAGCATGGCAAGATCGCGCATTGCATCTCTGCAACGCCGATTCCGCTTCCCAGAATATCGCATCATATGTGACCTCCCCACCAGGTGGAATTCAATGTTACATATGTTGGAACGGTTGTGTGAGCAGCAGGCAACAGTAATGGAGTACCAGCTGCATCAGGCGCAAACAAGTCGCACTGTGCGCCGTACACACTTCACCACCACTGAGTGGGCCACTATGAGGGACATCTGCCAAGTTTTGCGTGCCTTCGATGAATCCATGCGGATGGCCAGTGCAGATGATGCACTAGTCAGCATGACTGTCCCCCTTATCTGTCTGCTTCAAAAAACCTTACAAGCACTAAGTGAGGAGGTTTTTGAAGAGGTCGAGGATGAGGAGTCAGAAATGCCATCTGCTTCTGTCAAGTCTGCGCAACGTGCCTCCACACAAAGGCCCAGGCAGGGGACACTTAGTGAGGAGGATGACGAGGAGTCAGTGGAGGAGGAGGAACACATTTCTCCAGAGGAGGGAGGTACACAAGGCTCTAGTAGTCAGTGTGTACAGCAAGGGTGGGGTGATGCTGAGCAGGCTGAGATGCTGCCTCAAGCTGGGGACAGCTTTTCCGGTCCAGTTGGCAGTCTGCAGCACATAGTTGATTTCATGCTGCAGTGCTTGTTAAATGACCGCCGCATCGCCAACATTCTCCACACGGCTGATTATTGGGTGTACACCCTCCTAGATCCTCACTACAGGGACAACTTACAAAGCCTCATACCACAGTTGAACTGGGAGCGAAAAATGCGGGAGTACCAAGAAACACTTGTGCAGGCCATCATGTTCTCCATTCCCCCCGCAAGTGTTGCTGGTAGTGCTTTTCAAAGCAGCCATGTGGGTAGAGGCAGTGGAGGAAGCTCTGCACAAAGAGGTAGCAGAGGCAGTGCCGCAGGACAAGGCAAGGCCAGTATGGCCCAAATGTGGAAAAGTTTTGTGGGACCGCCACAAACGGCTACACCATCACAGACGGCTCCAGTCAGCAGGAGGCAACGTTTCCGTCAGATGGTGACAGACTACTTGTCTTGCCCTGTTAGTGTTCTCGCTGACGGCTCTTCCCCGTTCAAGTATTGGGTCTCTAAGCTGGATACATGGCCAGAGCTTAGCCAGTATGCATTGGAGGTGCTGGCTTGCCCTGCTGCCAGTGTATTATCGGAACGTGTCTTTAGTGCTGCAGGTGGTGTGGTAACAGACCGTCGCGCGCGACTATCGGCCGATAATGTTGACCGGCTTACTTTTCTGAAAATGAACAAGGCCTGGATCTCACCTGAATTTGCCAGTCCTCTTCCAGAATAAATAATTGGCTGGCAACAGGATCCAGGTCTCCTGTTGTGTTCATGTTTCTATGACCTGAACTTTATTTCCTGGGCTACAGCAACGCCCGTTGTTGCTCAGAAGTGCTGTCCACACAAACAAAACACTCGCTCATGTGTAAGTGGGGTTCAGTAACGTCAGCTGATCCCCTGCTGTGTGTATGGCAAAGTGTCCTGCTCCCTCCACAGTCAAACAACCTCAGATTTACACCTGGCTCCAAGTAGGCCTCGGCCTACTACCTGACTTTCCCTGGGCTCCGACACCGCCAGTTGGTGCTCAGAAGTGCTGTCCGCACAGACAAAACACTCGCTCATGTGTAAGTGGGGTTCGGTAACGTCAGCTGATCCCCTGCTGTGTGTACGGCAAACTCTCCTGCTGCCTACAACTTCTGACTACCTCTGATTTAATATGTTCTCTGATTTGCCCTCTGTCTCCACTCTGTTTTGAGTATTTCCTCCGGCCTACAACACTGCCTGTTTCTGCTCTCAAGTGCCGTCTGCACAATCCACACTTGTTCCTGTGTTACCTGGGTCCTGTAACATCTGCTCATCTCCAGAGGTGAGTCCGGCAATGTCTCCTGCTTTGTCTACATTCCCACTACTTGTAGTGGAAAAGTGGACAGAGCAGGAGACATTGCCTGACTCACCTCTAGGGAGAAGCTGCTGTTACAGAACCCCAGTAACACAGGAACAAGTGTGGGTTGTGCAGACGGCATTTCAGAGCAGCAACTGGCGTGGTTGGAAGCCAGAGGAAATACTCGAAACAGAGTGAAGACAGAGGCCTAATTGGAGTACGTTGACAGTTAGTAGTAGTCTAGAAACAATCGAAAACTGCCACCAAGTAGGCCTCGGCCTACTACCTGATTTTCCCTGGGCTCCAACACCGCCAGTTGGTGCTCAGAAGTGCTGTCCGCACAGACAAAACACTTGCTCATGTGTAAGTGGGGTTCGGTAACGTCAGCTGATCCCCTGCTGTGTGTACGGCAAACTCTCCTGCTGCCTCCAAATTCAAACAACGTCTTTTCTTAAACTGCCTCCAAGTAGGTCTTGGCCTACTACCTGATTTTCCCTGGGCTCCGACACCGCCAGTTGGTGCTCAGAAGTGCTGTCCGCACAGACAAAACACTCGCTCATGTGTAAGTGGGGTTCGGTAACGTCAGCTGATCCCCTGCTGTGTGTATGGCAAAGTGTCCTGCTCCCTCCACAGTCAAACAACCTCAGATTTACACCTGGCTCCAAGTAGGCCTCGGCCTACTACCTGATTTTCCCTGGGCTCCGACACCACCAGTTGGTGCGCAGAAGTGCTGTCCGCACAGACAAAACACTCGCTCATGTGTAAGTGGGGTTCGGTAACGTCAGCTGATCCCCTGCTTTGTGTGCGGCAAACTCTCCTGCTGCCTCCAAATTCAAACAACATCTTATCTTAAACTGCCTCCAATTAGGCCTCAGCCTACAAAATGACTATCCCTGGGCTCCAACATCGTCAGTTGTTGCTCGTAAGTGCTGTCCACACAGAAACAAACACTCGTTCATGTGTAAGTGGGGTTCGGTAACGTCAGCTGATCGCCAGCTGTGTGGAGGGCAAACTGCTGCTGCCTCCAAATTGTAACTACTTCAGATTTAAACACTCTCTGATTTGGCCTCTGTCTCCACTCTGTCTCTAGTATTTCCCCTGACCTCCAGCACCGCCAGTTCCTGCTCACAGTTGCCGTCCGCGCAGTCCACACTTGTTCCTGTGTTCCTGGTGTTCTGTTACGTGAGCAGATCCCCCAATGTGTGTCCGACACTGTCTCCTGCGCTGTCCACCTTCCCACTGCAAGCGGTGGGAAGGTGGACAGAGCAGGAGACAGTGGCAGACACACATCAGGGGATCTGCTGACATTACAGAACCCCAGTAACACAGGAACACGTGTGGATTGGGCAGACGGCTGCTGTACGCATAAACTGGCGGTGTTGATGGTCACTTGAAATCCTGGAAACACAGTGGAGACAGATGCCTAATTGGAGCACGTTGACAGTCTGTTGTAGCCTACAAACAATCTAAAACAGCCACCAAGTAGGCCTCGGCCTGCACCATGATTGTGTGACGTCCGTCTGCAGTCTGGGCTGCAGCCAGCCAACACCCCGAGAAACACTGATACCCTTTACCCCTATACAGGGATCTGGATTTATAGCAGAGCCCAGGAGGCGCTGTCTGAATAGGAGCAGTGGCCAGAGCAGGACGGTCGCCAGAAAGGTGTTCCAAAACAGGACAAAAACGTAGTGGTATCCGGGTCTAAACCAGTCGGGCAGCAAGGTGCAAAAACAGTAGACAGTAGCAGAGTCAGATATAGGCCAAGGTCAGAGTCATAAACCAGAAGGGCAGCTGAGGTACAGAATCGTTAGGCAGAAGCAGAGTCAGAAGTCCAGGCCAAGGTCAGAGTCATAAACCAGGAGGGCAGCTGAGGTACAGAATCGTTAGGCAGAAGCAGAGTCAGAAGTCCAGGCCAAGGTCAGAGTCATAAACCAGGAGGGCAGCTGAGGTACAGAATCGTTAGGCAGAAGCAGAGTCAGAAGTCCAGGCCAAGGTCAGAGTCAGTCAACTATAGCAATTCACACAGTAACACGCAGGGGAACCAAGAATATATCCGGTGGCTTGCAAGCCCAGTGCCAAGGTATTTGAGGGATCAGGTCATCCCTCACAGGCTCCCGGGCTGATGATGTCATCAGGACCGCCCCCAGGACCAGACCTGATGACGATGCACCAACCCCTTCATGACTGACAGAGGAGCGGAGTCTGCGTCCACTAGACGCCTGCGCAGAAGCCCTTTCACTGTTGCCGCCACCACTCGGGCGCGAGCCACGGCACCTCCGAGTGGCTGAGGGCGGAAAAGCAGGCCCCGAGTTTGACGACGACATGTCAGTCCGGCGCCTCCTGGTGGCTGAGGCCTGGACAGCAGGCCCTGAGCCCGAGGGCGGCGTGACAGTCCGTCGCCTCCTAGTGGCTGAGGGCGGATCAGCAGGCCCCGAGTCTGACAGCGACGTGACAACGCCAGTTGGTGCTCGGAAGTGCTGTCCACACAGAAAAAAACACTCGTTCATGTGAAAGTGGGGTTCGGTAACGTCAGCTGATCCCCAGCTGTGTGGAGGGCAAAGTGTCCTGCTCCCTCCAAAGTCAAAATACCTCCGATTTACACCTGGCTCCTAGTAGGCCTCGGCCTGCACCCTGATTGTCCCTGGGCTCCAACAACGCCAGTTGGTGCTCGGAAGTGCTGTCCACACAGAAAAAAACACTTGTTCATGTGAAAGTGGGGGTCAGTAACATCAGCTGATCCCTTGCTGTGTGGAGGGCAAAGTGTCCTGCT
The DNA here is from genome assembly GCF_039654945.1 of Dendrobates tinctorius. NCBI lineage: Eukaryota > Metazoa > Chordata > Amphibia > Anura > Dendrobatidae > Dendrobates > Dendrobates tinctorius. The sequence goes on along the minus strand of NW_027362036.1, from coordinate 1,899,183 downwards.
CCCTCCAAAGTCAAAATACCTCAGATTTACACCTGGCTCCTAGTAGGCCTTGGCCTGCACCCTGATTGTCCCTGGGCTCCAACAACGCCAGTTGGTGCTCGGAAATGCTGTCCACACAGAAAAAAACACTCGTTCATGTGAAAGTGGGGTTCGGTAACGTCAGCTGATCCCCAGTTGTGTGGAGGGCAAACTGCTGCTGCCTCCAAATTGTAACTACTTCAGATTTAAACATTCTCTGATTTGGCCTCTGTCTCCACTCTGTCTCTAGCATTTCCCCTGACCTCCAACACCGCCAGTTCCTGCTCACAGTTGCCGTCCACGCATTCCACACTTGTTCCTGTGTTCCTGGTGTTCTGTTACGTGAGCAGATCCCCCAATGTGTGTCCGGCACTGTCTCCTGCGCTGTCCACCTTCCCACTGCAAGCGGTGGGAATGTGGACAGAGCAGGAGACAGTGGCAGACACACATCAGGGGATCTGCAGACATTACAGAACCCCAGTAACACAGGAACACGTGTGGATTGGGCAGACGGCTACTGTACGCATAAACTGGCGGTGTTGGTGGTCACGTGAAATCCTGGAAACAGAGTGGAGACAGATGCCTAATTGGAGCACGTTGACAGTCTGTTGTAGCCTACAAACAATCTGAAACTACCACCAAGTAGGCCTCGGCCTTCACCATGATTGTCCCTGGGTTCCAACAACGCCAGCTGGTGCTCGGCAGTGTCTTTGGCACGGGTACTCCCTGTTGCCCAGCCTGGTTCCAGCACACCAGCTGTTTCCGGGTAGTGTCAAGGTCACTATGCCACCAATCCGTTGTCCTGTCGTCTTGCGGCCGGGTTAGCCGACTCTGCGGTGCCTGCAGTTTAGGTGACTCCTATGTGGGCTGCGGGAACTGGCACTGAAGGCTGGATCCGTAGTGCCAATGGGACATGGACCCCCTGTAGGACTGTGGGTTTCGGTAACTGTGGCCGGCTTGCGGCCTGGCTACTTTGCTTTGGATGGGTACCTTCTGCTACCCAACCGGGTTCCAGCACTGTCAGCTGGTTCTCGCCAGAGCCTTTGGCCTAGGTGCCTCCATCTCGGTATCCGAGGTCCAGCACCGTCAGCTGGTCCTTGGTAGTGCTTTCTAGCACAGGTACCTCCTGCCTAGTAACCGTGGTCCAGCAACGTCAGCTGTTCCTCGGTAATGCCATTGGCTCTTGTAGCTTTTGCTACCCATCTGGGTTCCAGCACCGTCAGCTGGTTCTCGGCAGTGTCTTTGGCACGGGTACTCCCTGTTGCCCAGCCTGGTTCCAGCATGCCAGCTGTTTCCGGGTAGTGTCAAGGTCACTATGCCACCATTCCGTTGTCCTGTCGTCTTGCGGCCGGGTTAGCTGACTCTACGGTGCCTGCAGTTTAGGTGACTCCTATGTGGGCTGCGGGAACTGGCACTGAAGGCTGGATCCGTAGTGCCAATGGGACATGGACCCCCTGTAGGACTGTGGGTTTCGGTAACTGTGGCCGGCTTGCGGCCTGGCTACTTTGCTTTGGATGGGTACCTTCTGCTACCCACCCGGGTTCCAGCACTGTCAGCTGGTTCTCGCCAGAGCCTTTGGCCTAGGTGCCTCCATCTCGGTATCCGAGGTCCAGCACCGTCAGCTGGTCCTTGGTAGTGCCCTCTAGCACAGGTACCTCCTGCCTAGTAACCGTGGTCCAGCAACATCAGCTGTTCCTCGGTAGTGCCATTGGCTCTTGTAGCTTTTGCTACCCATCTGGGTTCCAGCAACGTCAGCTGGTTCTCGGCAGTGTCTTTGGAACGGGTACTCCCTGTTGCCCAGCCTGGTTCCAGCACGCCAGCTGTTTCCGGGTAGTGTCAAGGTCACTATGCCACCAATCCGTTGTCCTGTCGTCTTGCGGCCGGGTTAGCCAACTCTACGGTGCCTGCAGTTTAGGTGACTCCTATGTGGGCTGCGGGAACTGGCACTGAAGGCTGGATCCGTAGTGCCAATGGGACATGGACCCCCTGTAGGACTGTGGGTTTCAGTAACTACAGCCGGCTTGCGGCCTGGCTACTTTGCTTTGGATGGGTACCTTCTGCTACCCACCCGGGTTCCAGCACTGTCAGCTGGTTCTCGCCAGAGCCTTTGGCCTAGGTGCCTCCATCTCGGTATCCGAGGTCCAGCACCGTCAGCTGGTCCTTGGTAGTGCTTTTTAGCACAGGTACCTTCTGCTTAGTAACCGTGGTCCAGCACCGTCAGTTGGTCCTCGGTAGTGCCATTGGCTCTTGTTCCTTCTGCTACCCATCCGGGTGCCAGCACTGTAAAGCTGGTTCTCGCCAGAGCCTTTGGCCTAGGTGCCTCCATCTCAGTATCAGAAGTCCAGCACCGTCAGCTAGTCCTTGGTAGTGCTTTTTAGCACAGGTACCTTCTGCTTAGTAACCATGGTCCATCACCGTCAGTTGGTCCTCGGTAGTGCCATTGGCTCTTGTTCCTTCTGCTACCCATCCGGGTTCCAGCACTGTCTGCTGGTTCTCGCCAGAGCCTTTGGCCTAGGTGCCTCCATCTCGGTATCCGAGGTCCAGCAACGTCAGCTGGTCCTTGGTAGTGGTTTCTAGCACAGGTACCTCCTGCATAGTAACCGGGGACCAGCACCGTCAGCTGTTCCTCAGTAGTGCCATTGGCTATTATTCCTTCAGCTGGTTCTCGCCAGTTTCTCAGCCTTCTTGTACCTTATGCTACATTTCCAAGATCAAGCTTTTTGAAATTGTCTTTGGTAATCCTTATTGATCTCCATGACGATGACCCTGATGACGACGACCCTGAAGACCACACCAAAGAAGACCAGAAATATGACCCTAAATAATAAGACCAAGAGGACAAAGAACATGAAGACAACCACCAAGATACAGAACAAAAGACAGAAGAACAAGAAGCAGAAGAAACAAAAGCTGAAGAACAGAAAGCAGAAGAACATTAAGCATAAGACTAAAAATCAGCATAGAAGAAATCAAAATTATAAGCAGAAGAAGACTAAGCAGTAAATGGGGGTGAGTCCGTTCCTCCTCGTGGTGCCCCTGGAAAATGCCTGCTGCTGCAGGCCAAACTGAACGCGGACAAATCCTGTTGTAAATCTTTAGTGACAGGCAGAACGTAAGGTGTAATCTTATAACTTTTATAGATAAGTAAAAAGAAGAATAGGAAGAAGATGAAGAAATAGCATATGAAAATTAATAATAGCTGAATAAGAAGAATATGAAGAATGGAAAAAAAAATTAATGGGAAGAAGATGAAGAAGAAGAACATGAATAAGGTGAAGAAAAAGTTGATGAAAAAAATGCTACTGCTGCGGATCATGAAGGAGAAAGTGTGGGAGAAGTACAAAAGAAGGTGAAGAGCATGGAAGTTGTGAAACATCCATATCTGACTAAATATAAAAAAGTTAACATAGTCAATATCTTTTTAACTCCGAACGTCTTTAAAAAAAAATTGGAATTAATGCTATGCCATGTGATTTGAATAAACCACTATGCCTTTAATGTCTCCTCCACCTCCCACAATACAATCTACATGATTCTTATTTGTTTTCAATTATGTAGAATTAGCCAGCAAGGAAATAAAGGGCTTTTTTAAATTCCGATACCGGAAGTCCCATTGACTTGAATGAGACTTTCGGTATCGGAATCGGCGACACCCGATATTTTTTTCGTATCGGGCGATACCATCCGATACCATATTTTTGGGTATCGAACGGTATCGCTCAACACTAGTGGTGAGTAATGATGGACGTTCATATGGATGTTCGGGTCTGGCAGGCTCAACAGAACAGTTAAAAAAGTTTGGTTTTGGTACCAGAAAAGTATCCAAACCCGAACCCGGACCCCATTCACAAGAATGGGGAGCTCGAGCAACGAAGGTTTTCCACGCTGTCATGTGCATGACAGCATGGCAATCACTGCCTCTGATCAGCAGTAAGATCAGAGCATCAGTAACTAGTGGTTGTATAATCAAGGTTTTGCAGGTCAATGAGGTTGCATTCCCAGCTGGACCAATGAAATGTGGTGACCTTAGTGATATCACTGCTAGCACCATGAGAAAAGTCTCATGGTGCACTTTGATGAATTCACTGAGCTCCGTGCTGCACTGTGGCTCACTGTACTAGCAGTGATATCACTGATGTCACCTCAGTTCATTGGCCCAGCTGGCAATGCAAGCTCAGTGACCTGCGGTAACTTCGATGTTGTCATCGGTAGTCACCGAGTCATCTTGGCACTGTCCAGGTTGAAAATTATTTATTGCAGATATGGATTAAGGTGTAGGACGGAACGATGAACAGGTGAGGGATATGGTTGTTCTTTTTATTTATTTTTTTACAGGAAATGATGGCTTCAATGAAATGGGCGTTAGGTGAGTATAACTGTGTTTGTTATTCTTAAATGAAAAAGTAAAAGTGTGTTTTTTATTTCAAATAAAGGATTTAATTCTGCCTGTGTGTTTATTTACAGTGTAACTATAGGATTACTAATGGATAGGCGTTTTATAGATGCCTCTCCATTACTAACCCAAAGGTGATATTAACCCCACAAATCATAGAATCATAGAATCATAGAATCGTAGAGTTGGAAGGGACCTCCTGGGCCATCTGGTCCAACCCCCTGCTCAAAGCAGGATTCGCTAAATCATTCCAGACAGATGTTTGTCCAGCCTCTGTTTGAAGACTTCTATTGAAGGAGAACTCACCATCTCTCGTGGCAACCTGTTCCACTCATTGATCACTAACTGTCAAAAAGTTTTTCTAATATCTAATCTGTCTCCTCCTATTCAGTTTCATCCTATTGCTTCTAGTCTTTCCTTGTGCAAATGAGAATAATGATGATCCTTCTACAATGTGACAGCCCTTGAGTTATTTGTAGACAGCTATTAAGTCTCCTCTAAGTCTTCTCTTCTGCAAGCTAAACTTTCCCAAATCCTGCAACCTTTCCTCATAAGACATGGTTTGCAGACCGGTCACCATTCTGGTCGCTCTTTTCTGAACTTGCTCCAGTTTGTTGATGTCTTTTTTAAAATGTGGTGGCCAAAACTGGACACAGTATTCCAGATGATGTCTGACCAAAGAGGAGTAGAGGGAAATAATGACTTCACGTGATCTAGACTGTATGCTTCTGTTAATACATCCTAGATTTGCATTTGCCTTTTTTGCTGCTGCATCACACTGTTGACTCATATTCAGTCTGTGATCTATTAGTATACCCAAGTCTTTTTCACATGTGCTGTTGCTTAGCCCTATTCCTCCCATTCTGTATATGCTTTTTTCATTTTTATTGCCCAGATGTAGTACTTTGCATTTTTCCCTGTTAAAAATTATTCTGTTATTTGCTGCCCACTGCTCCAGTTTATTTATATCTTTTTGAATCCTCTCTCTCTCTCTTCTCTAGTATTAGCTATCCCTCCAAGCTTTGTGTCATCAGCAAATTTAATCAGTTTACCCTCATCTAAATCATCGATAAAGATGTTGAACAATACAGGGCCCAGGACAGAGCCCTGTGGTACCCCACTTGAGACATACTTCCAACTGGATGTGCAGCCATTTGCGACCACTCTTTGGGTCCGATCACTAAGCCAGGTATGAATCTACCTAACAGTTGCCTTGTTCATTCCATACTTAGCCATTTTTTCAATAAGGATTGTGTGAGATACTTTGTCAAATTCTTTGCTGAAGTCAAGATATACTATATCTACAGCAATACCCTGATCCACCAATCAGTGATTCTGTCATAGAAGGAAATTAAGTTAGTCTGACATGACTTATTAGTTACAATCCCATGCTGACTCTGTTTAATCACATCATTCTTATCCAGGTACTTACATACATGTTGTTTAAAAATTTGCTCAAAGATCTTTCCTGGTATAGAAGTCAGACTCACCGGCCTATAGTTGCCTGGGTCCACCTTCTTCCCCTTTCTGAAGATAGGAACAACATTTGCTCTTCTCCAGTCTTCTGGGACTTCTCCTGTTCTCCAAGACTTTTCAAAGATTATGGAGAGGGGTTCAAAAATTTCTTCTGCTATCTCCTTCAGTACTCTGGGGTGTAATTCATCTGGACCTGGAGACTTGAATTCATTTATGTTAGCTAAGTGTTTCTTCACTATCTTTCTGTTTATAGATATCCTGGATTCATCTATTCCCTTAATAGGACAGTGAAGAACAGTTGATGTTACATTTCCTTTCTGAGAGAAAACAGATGCAAAATAGGAATTTAAAAGTTCGGCCTTCTCAACATCCTATCTTACCATGTCATCATTTTCATCCTGTAAAAATCCTATAGCATCTTTGACTTTTCTTTTACTTTTCACATATCCCCAAAATCCTTTATTATTGCTTTTGACGTCTCTGGCAAGCCTCAATTCATTGTCAGCTTTAGATAATCTGATTTGTGCCCTGCAAGTTCTGCAGACAGCATTATATTCTTCTTTAGATATGCCTCCCTCTTTCCATTTTATAAACATTTCTTTCTTCCTTTTTAGCATGTGTTTAAGTTCTGTGTTCATCCATCCTGGTTTCCTTAAATGCTTCCTATTCTTCCCTCTTTTCCGAATTGTTAACAATTGTGCTTTGAGAATTTCATTTTCCAATATTTACCATCCTTTCTGGACATTTTTGTCTTTGGATCCCTCCAATTCTCTTTCTGAATCCCTTAAAATCTGCCTTTCTGAAATCTAACCTTGACGTCTGAGTCTTCACAGGTCTTCCTCCTCTAGTTATCCAAAATTCTAAAATAGCATGGTCGCTACCTCCTAGGGTCCCAGCCACTTTTACCTCCTCAACCATTTCCTTACTGTTTATAAGGATTAGATCAAAGATAGCAGTTCCCCTTGTTATCTCCTCTACCTTTTGAAAGATAAAGTTGTCAGCAAGAGAGGATAAGAATTTCCTTGACCTGTTAGTTTTGCCTGAGAGAGATGCCCAACAAATGTCTGGATAGTTGAAATCTCCCATGACAACTATGTCATATTTTTTGGAGAACTTGGCCATTTGATGCATAAATAGTTCATCCATATCTTCTGCTTGCACAGGCGGTCAGTAGTAAATGCCTATAATGGTGTCCGTTCCATTGTTCTGTTCTTGTATTCTTACCCAAACAGTTTCCACAGAACTCCTAGTTTGTGATTGGTTTTTCTTTCTCCAATATTTTTATTATTTAGATTCTTTTGTCTTTGTTCTTCCTTTCCACTTCTAATAGCAGAGTTCTCAATAGCATTTGTCAGGTGTATGGCTTTTTCTGGCCTTTTGCTTCCCTTCCCACATATTAATCCCATGTGCCGCCGCCACAGGGCAAGTGGGAAGAGCCTGTCAAAGTGCCAGAATTGGCTCATCTAACAGGTGAGCTTTTTCTGGGCAGCTGCGAGATGCTATTTTTATTCAACAAAAAAGAAAAAGAGAGACCAAAAACAGTCCAATAAAATACAAATTACCTTAAAAAAATCCAACTTTAAAACACTTCCAATTAGCCAATAAATGTATATCATGAAAACCTCACAAAAGCAAATAATGTGGAAACAAGATGCAAAATAGATGGCACCAAACCTTTCATGAATAATTAAGTGGATGGGGGACTATAGAAGCTGTCAGCGCTGCAGCTTCTATGCACTAACCTGAGAGACTTCCTGGCATGCATAGTGCATAAGTCTCTCAGCTTTGGAGACCCGGATGTCATCTTGACAACATCGGGTCTCCATGGCAGAGATCAGGACCCTGCGTCATGACGCGGGGTCTCCTATCCAAAGGCAGAGAGGCTGTCAACCACTTTGCCAGCTCTGGAACGCTGCAATCATGTTTGATCGCAGTGTTCCGGGGGTTAAAGTGCCAGGAGTGGTCCGTGTTCACTCCTGGCACTTAGTCATGTGTGATCAGCTGCACTCTCGGAGGGAGCGCGGCTGATTGCAGCCGAGTGTCAGCTGATTCCCCCGTGAGTGCGGCTGATCGCACATGACGTACTATTCCGTCCACGAGCATTAAGGCCCAGGGCACATGGACGGGATCATATGTCAAATGTCAGAGAGGGGTTAAATGCCTCCAATTCTTTCTTCTTTCTGGGATGGTTACTAATTGTGTGGCTAGAATTTCCGTTTGCAAAATCTCCCATCCTTCTTAGACATTTCAGTCCTTTAGAGCATCCAGCCATTGGATCTTTCCTACCCTCTTTCTAAGTCCATGAAAATCTGCCTTTCTGAAGTCCAGTCTTAATATTTGAGTCCTTGCTGGTCTTCCTCCTCTTGTAATACAAAATTTGAGGATAGCATGATCGCTGCTTCCTAAATTCACAGCCAGCTTTACTTCCTCAACCATTTCCTCCCTGTTGGTAAGAATTAGGTCCAATATTGCAGATCCTCTTGTTCTCTGTTCTACCTTTTGAAAGATAAAGTTGTCTGCAAGAGAAGGTAAGAATTTTCTGGACCAAGTACTTTTGCCTCAGAGGGATTCCCAACAAATTTCTGGATAGTTAAAATCTCCCATGATCACTATGTCGTACTTTTTTGAGAACAGAGACATCTGATGTAAAAAGAGTTCGTCCATATCTTCAGTCTGTCCAGGTGGCCTATAGTAAACACGTACAATAGTGTTCTTTCTGAAAGACAAAATGGTTTAAGCCGCTAAGTTAAATGGACCTGTAATATTATTTACCTGTAATGTTTGCTGACTTTAATACTAACACCTTGACTGTAACTTTAATAATAAACACCTTTACTCTAACACCCGTTAATACTTCACTCAAGAATACACACAAGTTTAAATAAAGAGATAAAGAAACAGGTATTGTGAACCAAAAGAATTTTTATCAACAAACATAACAACAAGAGGAAATTTGACAAATAAATAACAAAAATTAAAAAAAGGGCTTTACTTTTGGTATCTGGGGGGTGTTGGACTGTGATGGTAGGCTAGGAGTGGTTGGGGAAGTTGTTACAGGGGAAGTGGCAGTAAATTGGAGGATTGATCAGTCTGAAGTACACATGCATATCGAACGCATGCGTACGAATGTCCTTGCGTACCAATGCGTTCCCATAGACAGTAATGCGCTTTTTTACACACTCATCCGCATTTTTTACGCACTCATTCGCATGTGCATGCCTGTGCATATTTTACGGATTTTTGACTCCTCAAAAAATGCAACTGTTGCGTTCGCCGTTCCCTGCAGCACACCGCAAAATGACGCATGCGTACATATACGCATGCAAACGCATGTCCCTGCGTACAACATGTTAAAGATATGTACACATGGCTCATGCGGATCTATGTGGATCAAATGCTGCGCACAGTTACACAAATATGAAACCAGCCTAACACAGTTTTGTTACAAATGATTTTGATTAGCAAATAGGGCCTCCTGGCTCAACCCCTATATTAGGCCTAAGGCAAACGTGCACACATAGTTGTAAGTGCTGCTGGTTTTTCCGCGTGGATTTTGAAAAATCCGCAGATAAATCCACAGGTGAAAATACCTGCGGTTTACCTGCGGATTAGCCTGCAGTTTAGCCCAGCGGTTTCACACCTCACAATGGTGAAGGTGTGAAACCGCTGCGGAATCCGCACAAAGAATTGACATGCTGCGGATTGTAACCCGCAGCAAATCCGCGCAGAAAAATCTGCAGCATGTAACATAGTAACATAGTAATTCAGGTTAAAGGAAGACTTTAAGTCCATCTAGTTCAACCCATATCCTATCCTAACTTGCCCTAACATGTTGATCCAGAGGAAGGCAAAGAAAACCCATGCGGCAAACAGTAAGCTTCACATTAAGGAAAAAAATTCCTTCCCGACTCCACATACGGCAATCAGACTAGTTCCCTGGATCAACGCAATATTAAGGAAACTAGTGTATATACCCTGTAATATTATACTTTTCAAGAAAGGCATCCAGTCCCTTCTTAAATTTTAGTAGGGTATCACTCATTACAACATCATATGGCAGAGAGTTCCATAGTCTCACTGCTCTTACAGTAAAGAATCCGCGTCTGTGAGTATGCTTAAACCTTCTTTCCTCCAGACGTAGAGGATGCCCCCTTGTCCCCGTTGTGACGGACTCAGCTCCTGCTGAGCCCATTTTTTTAGTGGACCCTCTGGGTCGTGGCACCCACCCACCGAGGGCGAGCTAACCTTGTGAGAATCCACCCCCTATACAGGGAGTGTCAGGGGCAAGACCAAGGGGGTGAGTCAACACGACTGCTGGGACCAGACGGCCGGCTCAGGGGACACTAGACGAGTGTCTGACGACAAGGACGAGCAGGAAGCAAGACGAGGCAAGACGTAGTTGCAAGGTAACTTCATTAGAATAACTCAGGATCAAATACAGTGTAAACAAGCAAAACGTGCAAGGTGCGCGCGTGGGCATGCTAAGGTCCATAACATGGTACATGCCAGGTGGCATGCCTAGGTACAGGTAATGGCATGATGGCATCGGACTCCGGACTGCTGGCAACGATCGACATCATCAAGGCATCAGGCTGCGGACATCAGCTCCGGAGGTCAGGCCGCAGTCATCCAGCTCGTGATCTCTGGCAGCGATCGCCAGGTTCCGGGCATCCGGCAGGCAAACCAGGGTCCAGGCAAGGAGGCACGAAGATATCCAGGCAGGGCGCGTGTTAGGGAACACGCCAAGGTCCAAGGCTAGGTGCGTGTGTAGGGGACACGCCAGGGGTCAAGGCTAAGTGCAAGGCAAGGTGCGTGTGTAGGGGACATGCCAGGGTTCAAAGCTAGGTGCAAGGCAAGGTGCGTGTGTAGGAAACACGCCAGGGTTCAAAGCGAGGTGCGTGTGTAGGGGACACGCCAAGGTTCAAGGCTAAGTGCAAGGCAAGGTGCGTGTGCAGGGGACATGCCAGGGTTCAAGGCTAGGTGCAAGGCAAGGTGCGTGTGTAGGGAACACGCCAGGGTTCAAAGCGAGGTGCGTGTGTAGGGGACACGCCAAGGTTCACAAACGAGGCAGGGTGCGTGTGCAGAGCCACGCCAAAGCATAGGATAAGACAGAGTGCGTGTAGAGACACGCCAAGGCACAAGACAGGGTGCGTGTAGAGACACGTCAGGGTCCAAGGTACAAGACAGAGTGCGTGTAGAGACACGCCAAGGTTCAAGGCAGGGTGCGTGCTAGGAGCGACGCCAGGGTTCAAGGCAGGGTGCGTGCTAGGAGCCACGCCAGGGCACAAGGAAGGGCTGCGTGCTAGGAGCCACGCAGGGGGCACGCCACACTGGGCAGTGCACACTGCTGTACACAAACACGTGGCACTTACCACGGCACAGGAGACGGCCAAGGGGAACCCACGCCGGGGTTCAATGCAAGGACAAGGCAGGGAACGAAGCAAGGAACAAGCAGAAACAGAGCCAGGTCAGAGCGAGGACAGAGTCTAGCAGCGGAGCGTAGCAGAAGCCCAGAGCCAGGCCAAGGGAAGACCTTGGGACTAGACATAGAAACGAGCACTAAGGAGAGGAGAAATGGTGCTTGTGCCAGGGAGCACTACAGAGCACCATAGGAGAGAGCGAGGCAGAGCAAGTAAAGACTGAGACCATAGGGAGGAACACAAAGCAAGGAATAGCAAGGCAGAGAACACAGGTAGGATTACAAGTCAAAGCATAGCAAAAGCAAGACATGGCAAAACAGGCGAGGCAGAGAACACAGGAAGGACTACAAGTCAAAGCATAGCTAAGGCGAGACATAGCAAAACAGACTAAGACAAAGAACAGCAGAAGGACTACAAGGCAAAGCAAGGCAAAGACAAACATGGCACGAGAGACAACACAAGACATGGCACAAGACAAGAGGCGGAATACGAGAACGGAGCGTGTGCAGAGACGCACTACAGAGCAAAGTGCAAGGGCACAGAATAGAGGGAGCAACCCCACAGACCCAGAGCCTTGCAGGGAAGCAACACAATCCTCAGGCCCTGAGCATAGCAAGAGGCGGCCTGATATAGGGCATAGCACCTTCTCCTCCAGGTCAGGACCAGGGGAGCAATTCCGGGATTCTAGACATGACGAGATGATAGCAGAACCAGATAGTGCAGGATCTTAGGAAACGTCACATGATCAGGGTTTCAGACATGACGAGATGATCACCAAACCAACCAGTGCAGGATCCTAGGAAGAACACATGATCTGGGATTCTAGACATGACGAGATGATTGCAGAACCAGACAGTGCAGGATCTTAAGAAATGTCACATGATCAAGGACTCCAGACATGACGAGAAGATCACAGAAGGCAGAGCAGAAACGCAGGCATCCTGTAGCTCAGACATGAGGTGAGTGTGCACACTGCTCTAGGGGACATGCAGGACAGCAGACAAAGCATGCGCATGCACATCGCTCCACGAGTTCTTGAGACAAACAGACATGGCAGACGTGACACCCGTCACAGGTCTAAGAGTAAAAAGATCATTAGAAAGGTCTTGGTATTGTCCCCGCATATATTTATACATTGTAATAAGATCAGCCCTAAGCCTTCGATTCTCCAAACTAAATAACCTCAAGTGTAATAACCTGCCTTGGTATTGCAGACCCCCTAGTTCCCTAATAACCTGGTCACTCTTCTCTGCACCCGCTCCAGTTCAGCTATGTCTTTCTTATACACCGGAGACCAGAACTGTATACAGTATTCTAAGTGTGGTCGCACTAGTGACTGATATAGAGGTAAAATTATGTTCTCCTCATGAGCATCTATGCCTCTTTTAATGCATCCCATTATTTTATTTGCCTTTGCAGCAGCTGCATGACACTGGCCACTAAATGTGAGTTTGTCGTCCACCCATACACCCAGGTCTTTTTCAGTGACAGTTTTGCCCAGTGTTTTACAATTAAGCACATAATTATATATCTTGTTCGCTCTACCCAAGTGCATAACCTTAAATTTATCCCCATTAAAGCTCATTTGCCATTTATCAGCCCAAGCTTCTAGTTTACATAAATCCTCCTGTAAAATAAAATTGTCCTCCTCTCTATTGATTACCCTACAGAGTTTAGTGTCATCTGCAAATATTGAAATTCTACTCTCTATGCCCCCTACAAGGTCATTAATAAATATGTTAAAAAGAAGCGGGCCTAAAACTGACCCCTGTGGTACCCCACTGCTAACCGTGACCCAGTCCGAGTGTGCTCCATTAATAACCACCCTTTGCTTCCTAGCTCTGAGCCAGCTCTTAACCCACTTACACATATTTTCCCCTATCCCCATTATTCTCATTTTATGTATCAACCTTTTGTGTGGCACCATATCAAAAGCTTTTGAAAAGTCAATGTACACCACGTCTGCTGCATTCCCTTGGTCCAGTCCTGAACTTACCTCTTCATAAAAGCTTATCAGATTAGCCTGACAGGAGCGGTCCCTTGTAAACCCATGTTGATATTGGGTCATGAGGTTATTCTTCTCCAGATACTCCAGTATAGTATCTCTTAGAAAACCCTCCAGAATTTTACCCACAGTTGAGGTTAAACTTACTGGCCTATAATTTCCAAGCTCAGTTTTTGTCCCCTTTTTGAATATTGGCACCACATTTGCTATACGCCAGTCCTGTGGTACAGACTCTGTTATTATGGAATCTTTAAAGATTAAAAATAAAGGTCTATCTATGACTGTGCTTAATTCCTGCAGTACTCGGGGGTGTATCCCATCCGGGCCCGGGGAGTTGTCAATTTTAGTGATTTTTAGACGCCGCCGTACTTCCTGCTGGGTTAAGCAGGTGACATTTAATGGAGAATTTTTATCCCTGAACATGTTATCCGTCATGGGATTTTCTTGTGTAAATACTGTTGAAAAAAAGTCATTTAGCATATTGGCTTTTTCCTTATCCTCATCCACCATTTCACCCAGACTAATTTTAAGGGGGCCAACACTATCATTTTTTAGCTTCTTACTATTTATGTAGTTAAAGAATATTTTCGGATTATTTTTACTTTCTCTGGTAATGAGTCTCTCTGTCTCAATCTTTGCTGTCTTGATTTGCTTTTTACAGAATTTATTTAATCTTCTGTATTTAGTTAATGCCTCATCACTACCTACTTGCTTTAATTCTCTAAATGCTTTATTTTTATCTCTTATTGCTCCCCTTACAGCTCTATTTAGCCATAGTGGTTTCCTCCTATTTCTAACATGTTTATTCCCATACGGTATATATTGTGCACAGGTCCTATTCAGGATGCTAATAAATGTCTCCCATTTTCTTTGTGTATTTTTATCTCAGGATATCGTCTCAGTTAATTGCACCAAGATCATCTCTCTTCCATTGGAAATTTGCTTTCCTGAAGTTTAGTGTCCTTATAACCCCTCTACTACACATCTTATTAAAGGATACATGAAAACTTTGTGATCACTATTACCCAAGTGACCCTCAACCCTTACATTAGATATGCGGTCTGGCCTGTTGGTTAATATTAGGTCTAGCAGTGCCCCCCCTCTTGTTGGGTCCTGAACCAGTTGTGTAAGGTAATTATTTCTCATAGTTGTCAAAAACCCATTACCTTTGCTGGAACTGCAGGTTTCGGTTCCCCAATGTATTTCAGGGTAGTTGAAGTCCCCCATAATAATGACTTCTCCTTGAGTCGCAGCTTCATCTATTTGCTTTATGAGGATATTCTCTGTTGCTTCCATTATTTTTGGAGACTTATAACAAACCCCTATCAGTAATTTATTATTTTTTCCCCCTCCCCTTATCTCTACCCACAGGGACTCTACATTTTCATTAGATTCATATATATTATCACGCAGGATGGGTTTTAAGGATGATTTTACATATAAACACACACCTCCCCCTCACTTATTTGTACGGTCATTTCAGAACAGACTAAAGCCCTGTAAATTAACCGCCCAGTCATGGCTCTCATCCAGCCATGTCTCAGATATCCCCACCATGTCATAATTATGTTCCAACAACATTAACTCCAATTCCTCCATTTTGTTGGCGAGGCTTCTGGCATTAGTATACATGCACTTTATATATCTCTGTGTACCTCTATTCTTTCTTAAATTATTAACTGTTCTAACCCCACCCCCAATTTCATTATTTGTGCCCAGGTCTCTATCTGCACTGTCATCCCCTCCTATAAAAGGAATACCCTCCCTCCATCCCTAGTTTAAACACTCCTCCAACCTTCTAGCCATTTTCTCCCCTAGCACAGCTGCACCCTCCCCATTGAGGTGCAGCCCGTCCCTAGCGTAGAACCTGTAGCCAACTGAGAAGTCAGCCCAGATCTCCAGGAACCCAAACACCTCCTTCCTACACCAATTCCTGAGCCACTTATTAACCTCCCTAATCTCCCGTTGCCTCTCTAGCGTGGCATGTGGTACAGTAAGTATTTCCGAAAATACCACCTTGGAGGTCCTTGCTTTCAGCTTACAGCCTAATTCCCTGAAATCATCTTTAAGGACCTTCCACCTACCTCTAACTTTGTCATTTTTGCCAATGTGCACCATGACCGCTGGATCCTCACCAGCCCCTCCCAGTAATCTGTCAACCTGATCAGCGATGTGTCGGACTCGAGCGCCAGGTAGGCAGCACACCATTCGATGATCCCTGTCTTTGTGACAGATTGCCCTATCTGTTCCCCTAATAATCGAGTCTCCGACTACCAGAACCTGTCTGGCCTTAACTGCTCTCCTATTTCCCCCCTTACTGGAGCAGACACTCCTCCGGCTTTCAGAGGACATGCCTTGCTGCAGCAGTGCTACTCCTGCACTAACACTCCCCTCATCTGCCAACTTAGCAAACTTATTGGGGTGTGCCAGATCAGGACTAGCCTCCCTGGTGCTCTTCCCTCTACACCGCCTTCTAACTGTCACTCAGCTAGCTGCTTCATTGTCCTGCAGCTCCAACCTAGCATCCCCCCTCATCTATCCCATTGAGCATCTGCTCAGTGAGCAGAAGACTCCGTTCCATATTGTCTATGGATCTCAGTGTTGTCAGCTGCACATTTAGATCCAGTATCTGGGCTTCCAAATGCACAACGTACTCATATCTCGCACAGCAGTATGCACCCTCGACTAGCTGTTCATGTGCACAGCGGTTTTGGTATTTCCATTGAAAACAATGGTACTGTACAATGCAGCAGAAACTCCTGCTGACCCTCAGAGCCTGAAACGCTGCGGATCCGCAGCAGAATCCGCAATGTGTGCACATAGCCTAACAATTTTTAAGAGGTAATGGGGCCTCCTGATTCCTCACTGCAACACAATTTATTACAAATTATTTGGATTAGCAAATAGGGCCTCCTGGATTAACCGCAATATTAGGACTAACAATTTTTAATAGGAAACGGGACCTCCTGATTCCTCACTGTAGCACAGTTTTATCCCAAATGATTTTGATTAGCAAATGGGGCCTCCTAGCTGAACCTCAGTATTAGCACTAACAATTATTAAGAGCAAAACGGTCCTCATGATTCCTCACTGCAACACAGTTTTATCCCAAATGATTTCGATAAGCAAATAGGGCCTCCTGGCTAAACCCCTATATTAGTCCTAACAATTTTTAAGAGGAAATTGTGTCTCATGAGTATTTTGGCGTGCTCAGAGATTTAGTTTGTGTAGACACAGCTGCTTGATTTGTGGCTGCTAACAAACAGGCAATCCCCACATGTATTTAGGCTGTCTAGCAGCGCAAATCATGCAGCTGCATTGACACAAACTAAATCTTCGAGCACCCCAAAATACTTGGAGGACACCCGAGCATGCTCAGGAAAACCCGAGCAACGAGTGTACTCGTTCATCACTAGTTAGGACTAGAGTTGAGCGACTTTTGGTTTTTTAGGGTCGCGTTTCGTTTCGTGAAACCCGACTTTTCCAAAAGTCGGGTCGAGCAAGATCGTCCGATTATAGGGAAAAGTCGGGGTCGTCCCGAAACACGAAACCCAATGTAAGTCAATGGGGAATAAAAGTCGGCAGTGAGAGGAGGACAGGAAACACACCTACAGTGCCCATTTGAATGCCAAAAGCATCAATTCTTCTTACTTAAGCTTGTCAACCTTAATTAACTTCATAATACAAGTTACGCACTGAAAAATGGGGGTTATTTGGCTAAAGTTGTGGGGGGGGGGGGCTGGCTCCAGGTTTTCATGTGCCCTGGGCGAAAGAGCGCCCCTTTAACACATACCAAAACTCATCATGCTCCGATACGGCAGAGAAATAGCGGTATAGTACAATGAAAAATACTTCACTTTTTACATCTCATGACGAGGCCCATCTATTTCTCCATACAGAATCATTGGTCCCATATAATGTTTGAAACAGTATATGATGAGCTCCACATAATGCTACAGTATATGTTGGTCCCCATGGATGAAGCTCCACTGTCTTATGGGCCCAAATAATGCTCCAAACATAATGGGCCCCATTTCTAATGCTCTAGTGTATAATGGGCCCTGTAAATGCTGCTCCAGTGTCTGATGTCAACCTTTGGAATGTTCCAGTGTATGGTGGGCCCCATCTATCATTCTCCAGAGTAACGTGCTCCACAAAAATTGCTGTCCCAACATTGAAAACAATCAAATAAGTCTCCTCGCTAGGGAATCCCTGTACTAGTCTGGACTCCTCGTCGTCCCCATCTTCCATCGCACTGCACAGTATTTCAACCTTGCAAGTGCTGTGATCCTGAGCAAGCAGGGGGGGCCCACTCGTTAGCGACGGCACTGGCACAGGGCCCCTGATAGTACGGTGGTGTGTCTGATGGCAGGTGGGCCGAACCTGCACTTTCATCTGCAGCTTCCTCTTTGTCACCGTGTAAGATGGAACTGTATATGGGAAGGGTAACCTGAGTTTCATCAGGGTCAGATTCAGGCCGTGTAGCGTGCGAGGGGAATGTAGTGGTCTGGGTCAATGTACCAGCAGATTCATCGAGCAGTGGCTGGGCATCAGTGCACTTGTGTCGCCCCCAGGAGTACGGTCGCCACAGTGGCATTACCTTGCTCCTAGGGAGTGTGATGTCATGCTTGGGAGCAACGAAGGATCTCTCTAGCAGGTTAACTGATTGGGCGGCGTTATTCCCACGAGTCATGACCCTCCAAACAGCGTTCATGAAGGCAAATTGTTTGTTTTACGTGGGCAGTATGGTTGCAAAGCTGAACCTTAAAGGAATGTCCAGAAGGGCACCACCAGGAGTGGAGCCTACGGTTAAATTCGACTCCACCTGGGAAACCTCAACCATGCCAGCTACAGAACAGATGCACACATTGCAAGCTTAATTCCGTTAACGAACGAGACTCCGTCATGCCCCGCGGTCCGAGTCCGGCTTACTAGAGGGACACGTGAGGCTCTGGAATATGAGATTGGCCAATAACTGGTGTGTCATGCCCTTACATGTCCGTGGCTGCATGTGCGCTACACTGAAAAGGCCAGCGTTTGTCGCTTACAGGTGCAGATAACCCGCTGAACAACGTTAGTGATGGGGATCACTGATTACAATTATTACCCGCGAACAATGATTTCCCAGTAAGTGCAGGTCAACTGCAGTTCCGGAATTAGGCCTAACCGTCATTCCTGAAAAAATGAAAAACTTACGTGTGCAAACCACAGGTGCTGTAGCTTGCTTAACAGCTCGCCAGCCGTTCTCACGCCCAGTATGGATTACACGTGATTGCATAAAGGTTAGAAAGGGTACCGTATCCCCAGATAACATGTATGGATAGCGTACACATTCAAAATATATGTCTCAGGAGGCAGGCTCAGACGGTGTTAGGCCCAGTATGGATTGCACGTGATTGCACAAAGGTTAGAAAGGGTACCGTATCCCCGGATAACATGTATGGATAGCATACACATTCAAAATATATGTCTCAGGAGGCAGGCTCAGACGGTGTTAGGCCCAGTATGGATTGCACGTGATTGCACAAAGGTTAGAAAGGGTACCGTATCCCCGGATAACATGTATGGATAGCGTACACATTCAAAATATATGTCTCAGGAGGCAGGCTCAGACGGTGTTAGGCCCAGTATGGATTGCACGTGATTGCACAAAGGTTAGAAAGCGTACCGTATCCCCGGATAACATGTATGGATAGCGTACACATTCAAAATATATGTCTCAGGAGGCAGGCTCAGACGGTGTTAGGCCCAGTATGGATTGCACGTGATTGCACAAAGGTTAGAAAGGGTACCGTATCCCCGGATAACATGTATGGATAGCGTACACATTCAAAATATATGTCTCAGGAGGCAGGCTCAGATGGTGTTAGGCCCAGTATGGATTGCACGTGATTGCACAAAGGTTAGAAAGGGTACCGTATCCCCGGATAACATGTATGGATAGCGTACACATTCAAAATATATGTCTCAGGAGGCAGGCTCAGACGGTGTTAGGCCCAGTATGGATTGCACGTGATTGCACAAAGGTTAGAAAGGGTACCGTATCCCCGGATAACATGTATGGATAGCGTACACATTCAAAATATATGTCTATACAGTATGAGGCAGGCTCAGACGGTGTTAGGCCCAGTATGGATTGCACGTCATTGCACAAAGGTTAGAAAGGGTACCGTATCCCCGGATAACATGTATGGATAGCGTACACATTCAAAATATATGTCTCAGGAGGCAGGCTCAGACGGTGTTAGGCCCAGTATGGATTGCACGTGATTGCACAAAGGTTAGAAAGGGTACCGTATCCCCGGATAACATGTATGGATAGCGTACACATTCAAAATATATGTCTCAGGAGGCAGGCTCAGACGGTGTTAGGCCCAGTATGGATTGCACGTGATTGCGCAAAGGTTAGAAAGGGTACCGTATCCCCGGATAACATGTATGGATAGCGTACACATTCAAAATATATGTCTCAGGAGGCAGGTTCAGACGGTGTTAGGCCCAGTATGGATTGCACGTGATTGCACAAAGGTTAGAAAGGGTACCGTATCCCCGGATAACATGTATGGATAGCGTACACATTCAAAATATATGTCTCAGGAGGCAGGCTCAGACGGTGTCAGGCACAGTATGGATTTGACGGCCCAGATTACACAGCGGAGAAGCAGGGAGAGGTAAAGATTGCAAATGCTGGGGCCCTGCCCAAGCAAGGGGGGCCCACTCGTGGGCGTCGGTACTGGCACTGGGCCCCTCATAGTACAGCGGTGTGTCTGACGGCGGGTGTGCACCACCACCGTCAGAGACACTTGATTGCACTATGAGGGACCCTGTGCCAGTGCCCGCGCCCAAGAGTCGTCCTACCCACATGTCCAGGGCAACGGCACTCGCACGGTGTCGTGCGCTAGGTGGTGACCCCGGCCATGGGGGGGGGGCAGCACAGTTAGGGAGTTTTAGAAAGTGGCATATGTTGATGTTGGACATTCAGCTGATGCAAAAGGCGAAATAGGTCAAGTCCCAGGAAGAGGTGGACCAAAGCAAGCCATTTTTCTGTCACCCTATGTGTCATCAGGGGAAGGTGGGACAAAATCCTTGGAAACCCATGCATGGTTCATTTTAATGAAGGTTAGATCATCCACATTTTGGGTTGACAGACGGGTCCTTTTTTCTGTCAGGATTGATCCAGCTGCACTGAAGACTCTTTCCGATAGCACACTTGCAGCTGGGCAAGCGAGCTCCTGTAAGGCATATTGGGCCAATTCAGGCCAGGTGTCCAGTTTAGCGGCCCAATAGTCAAAGGGGAATGACCTGTGTGGGAGAACATCGATATGGGAGGAAAAGTAGTTTGTAACCATGGTTGACAACTGCTGTCTCCTGTCACTTTCCATTGATGCAGTATTACCAGTTGTGTGAGCGGTATTTGAAAAATCAGTCCACAACATTGTCATGAAACCCCTGTCTCCAACGCCACTTCTGCTGTGTGCACCACGAACACCTCTGCCAAGCTGCCCCCGGCCCGTACGGCTCGTGTGAGAACCATCACCGCTGCTGTGTGCGGGGAATGCCTCAAGCAACCGATTTACCAGAGTTGCTTGTTTATTAGCCAATATTAGGTCAAGGTTCTCCTGTGGCATGATGTTTTGTAATTTGCCTTTATAGCGTGGATCCAGGATGCTGGCCAACCAGTAGTCGTCATCGTTCATCATTTTGGCAATGCGGGGGTCCCTTTTTAGGATCCGCAAGGCATAATCTGACATGTGGGCCAATGTTCCCGGTGTCAATGATGCACTGCGAGTGCTGGTTGGAGGAACACTTTCTGGCAAATCCACATCCCTCCAGTCACGCACAAACCCTGTACCAGACCTTGCCACGCCAACATTTTCACTTGCCCCACGAGATGCATCCTCCTCCCCTAAGTAATCATCCCCATCATCATCCTCCTCCTCCTCTTCTTCCTCCACCTCGTCCAGGAGAGGTCCCTGAGCAGACAATGGCTGAATGTCATCAAGGATTCCCTCCTCCTCTTCCTCCTCATCAACATTGGCTGCAGACGCCTGCTCCTTAAGGTGCGTCAAAGTTTGCATGAGCAGACGCATAAGTGGGATGCTCATTCTTAGGATGGCGTCATCTGCGCTTACCAGCCGTGTGCATTCCTCAAAACACTGAAGGACTTTACAGAGGTCTTTCAGCTTCGACCACTGCACACCTGTCAACTCCATGTCTGCTCTCAAAGTGCCTGGCCGTGTATGCTCCCACAAATGCATTATGGCCTGCCTCTGCTCGCACAGCCGCTCCACCATGTGCAGGGTGGAGTTCCACCTTGTTGCAATGTCGATAATGAGGCGGTGGTTGGGAAGGTGGAGCAATCGCTGCAGCTTCTGCATACGAACGGAGTGTACAGGCGACCGGCGGATGTGTGCGCACAGTCTTCGCACCTTCTGGAGCAGGGCTGTTAACTCCGGATAATTTTTGAGGAAGCACTGCACCACCAGGTTCAAGGTGTGAGCCAAGCAAGGTATGTGGCTGAGTTTTGAAAGGGCTATGGCTGCCACAAAATTACGGCCGTTATCACTAACTACCTTGCCTGCCTCAAGATGTACACTGCCCAGCCATGACTCAGTTTGTCGCTTCAAGTACTCGGCCAGCACCTCGGCGGTATGTCTGTCGCCCAAACACATCATCTGCAACACAGCCTGCTGACGCTTTCCACTAGCTGCTCGATAGGGGGACACATCGTGTGCAACAGTGGCAGCTGCAGATGGAGTGCTCGTACGACTGCGCTCTGTGGACGAGCTTTCGCTTCTGGAGGAGGAGGAGGAGGAGGAGGGTGGAACGCCTACAGCCAACTGTTTCCTATACCGTGGGCTAGGCAGCACTGTCCCACCACCGCTGTCCCCTGTGGACCCTGCATCCACCACATTAACCCAGTGCGCAGTGATGGACACGTAACGGCCCTGGCCATGCCGACTGGACCATGCATCAGTAGTGAGGTGCACCTTTCCGCTCACTGACTGCTTGAGTGCATGGACAATGCGGTCTTTCACATGATGGTGGAGGGCTGGGATGGCTTTGCGAGAGAAGAAGTGGCGACTGGGTAGGTCATAGCGTGGTACTGCATAGGCCATGAGTTCGCGGAAAGCTGTGCTTTCCACCAACCGAAAGGGCATCATCTCAAACGAGATTAGTTTGGCAATGTGCGCGTTCAAACCCAGTGTACGCGGATGAGAGACTGAGTACTTTCTTGACCTACTCATAGTGTCTGGGAGGGTGAGCTGGACTTGAGAGCTGCATATGGTGGAAGTAGCGGTGGACAGGGCGGACTGAGAGAGGGTTGATGATGGTGATGGAGTTGGTGTTCTTTCTGATGGCCTAGAATCAGTCTTTCGTTGATATAACAGTGGGATTCCCTGACTGCTGTGGCCTTGCAACGACACCTCAACATTTGCTGCTGTGCTAACCGGTGGGCTTACAGTGGGGGAAACAATGTAGCGTTGCTGACTACCTTCGTTGTGATCAGTTGCACATGTGGCACTTGAGGTTTGGTGTTGTGTCCACGCTTGCAAGTGCATGCTGGTTAAATGTCTAAGCATGCAACTGGTATTCAAATTTTTCAGATTTTTCCCTCGGCTAATGGTCTTTGCGCACTTCTTACAGATAACCTTGGCCTGATCATGAGGATTTTGTTCAAAAAAGTGCCACACTGCACTCTTCCTACTTTGGCAGACATTTTGCGGCCTAGCACGCTGTGATCTTTTGACCCTCTGGACAAGCTGTCCAGCAACTCTTTTGATGTTTGGAACCTGTCTTTGGAGTGCTCCGGGCCTGCCAGATAACAGCTGTTGCGATGTCGATGTCTGCTGTGGATGCTCCTCATCTGAGCTATTGGAAGCAGCACCCTCTTCCCCCAATGGATGCCAATCTGGGTCAACAACTGGGTCATCCATCACCTCCTCTTCTATGTCATGTGCACCTTCCTCTGTGTCACCGTGTATGGTGGTATAGTGTGCGGGAAGGGGCACCTGAGTCTCAACAGGGTCAGAATCTGGCTCTGTACACTGCGAGGACAATGTAGTGCTCTGAGTGAATGTACCAGCAGAATCATCCATCAGCCGCTGTGCATCAGTGCACTCCATGTCAGATTCATCTTGGCCTGGGTAATTCACCATTTGACTTGATAATCCAGGCATGGTATGTGAAAACAGCTCCATGGAGTAATCAGTAGTATGGCCTGCGTCATCCTTCAATCTTGGTTGGGGTGAAGGACACAAGGAAAGGTGTGGTTCATGAACATGAGCCTCCAATGACGACTCAGTGCTTTTACTTTTTACAACTGAAGAAGAGGAGGCGATAGAGCTGGAGGCTGAGTCAGCAATGTAAGACAAAACTTTTTCCTGATGCTCTGGCTTTAAAAGCGGTTTGCCAACTCCTAGAAAACTAAGCGTTCGAGGCCTTATGTAGCCAGACGATGACGCAGGGTCAGCACCTCCTGCATTCGGTCCTATTTTGCTCTTGCCACTACCATCAGATCCACCACCAACACCATCATTACCAGCTGCCAACCCCCGCCCAATTCCACGGCCTCTTCCACCAGCCTTCCTCATTTTTGGTAGAAATGTAGACAAAATCCAACAAACTATATAGTATGTAAAACAAGGTACAAGGTGTCTATAGGACAGGGGAGATTTTGAATTTCTGCACACACTTTTGGACACTGGACACTTTTGGATTGTGTGAGGCCCAATGAATATCTGAGCGCTATGTGACAGGCTCGATGGCACAGCTGTGACCTAAGTGACTAGAGGATAAGTGAGATTTTGAATCTCTGCACACACTTTTGGACACTGGACACTTTTGGATTGTGTGAGGCCCAATGAATATCTGAGCGCTAAGTGACAGGCTCGATGGCACAGCTGTGACCTAAGTGACTAGAGGATAAGGGAGATTTTGAATCTCTGTACACACTTTTGGACACTGGACACTTTTGGATTGTGTGAGGCCCAATGAATATCTGAGCACTATGAGACAGGCTCGATGGCACAGCTGTGACCTAAGTGACTAGAGGATAAGTGAGATTTTGAATCTCTGCACACACTTTTGGACACTGGACACTTTTGGATTGTGTGAGGCCCAATGAATATCTGAGCGCTATGTGACAGGCTCGATGGCACAGCTGTGACCTAAGTGACTAGAGGATAAGTGAGATTTTGAATCTCTGCACACACTTTTGGACACTGGACACTTTGGATTGTGTGAGGCCCACTGATATCTGAGCGCTATGTGACAGGCTCGATGGCACAGCTGTGACCTAAGTGACTAGAGGATAAGTGAGATTTTGAATCTCTGCACACACTTTTGGACACTGGACACTTTTGGATTGTGTGAGGCCCACTGATATCTGAGCGCTATGTGACAGGCTCGATGGCACAGCTGTGACCTAAGTGACTAGAGGATAAGTGAGATTTTGAATCTCTGCACACACTTTTGGACACTGGACACTTTTGGATTGTGTGAGGCCCAATGAATATCTGAGCACTATGAGACAGGCTCGATGGCACAGCTGTGACCTAAGTGACTAGAGGATAAGTGAGATTTTGAATCTCTGCACACACTTTTGGACACTGGACACTTTTGGATTGTGTGAGGCCCACTGATATCTGAGCGCTATGTGACAGGCTCGATGGCACAGCTGTGACCTAAGTGACTAGAGGATAAGTGAGATTTTGAATCTCTGCACACACTTTTGGACACTGGACACTTTTGGATTGTGTGAGGCCCAATGAATATCTGAGCGCTATGTGACAGGCTCGATGGCACAGCTGTGACCTAAGTGACTAGAGGATAAGGGTGATTTTGAATCTCTGCACACACTTTTGCACACTGGACACTTTTGGATTGTGTGAGGCCCAATGAATATCTGAGCACTATGAGACAGGCTCGATGGCACAGCTGTGACCTAAGTGACTAGAGGATAAGTGAGATTTTGAATCTCTGCACACACTTTTGGACACTGGACACTTTTGGATTGTGTGAGGCCCAGTGAATATCTGAGCGCTATGTGACAGGCTCGATGGCACAGCTGTGACCTAAGTGACTAGAGGATAAGTGAGATTTTGAATCTCTGCACACACTTTTGGACACTGGACACTTTGGATTGTGTGAGGCCCACTGATATCTGAGCGCTATGTGACAGGCTCGATGGCACAGCTGTGACCTAAGTGACTAGAGGATAAGTGAGATTTTGAATCTCTGCACACACTTTTGGACACTGGACACTTTTGGATTGTGTGAGGCCCACTGATATCTGAGCGCTATGTGACAGGCTCGATGGCACAGCTGTGACCTAAGTGACTAGAGGATAAGTGAGATTTTGAATCTCTGCACACACTTTTGGACACTGGACACTTTTGGATTGTGTGAGGCCCAATGAATATCTGAGCGCTATGTGACAGGCTCGATGGCACAGCTGTGACCTAAGTGACTAGAGGATAAGGGAGATTTTGAATCTCTGCACACACTTTTGCACACTGGACACTTTTGGATTGTGTGAGGCCCAATGAATATCTGAGCACTATGAGACAGGCTCGATGGCACAGCTGTGACCTAAGTGACTAGAGGATAAGTGAGATTTTGAATCTCTGCACACACTTTTGGACACTGGACACTTTTGGATTGTGTGAGGCCCAATGAATATCTGAGCGCTATGTGACAGGCTCGATGGCACAGCTGTGACCTAAGTGACTAGAGGATAAGTGAGATTTTGAATCTCTGCACACACTTTTGGACACTGGACACTTTGGATTGTGTGAGGCCCACTGATATCTGAGCGCTATGTGACAGGCTCAATGGCACAGCTGTGACCTAAGTGACTAGAGGATAAGTGAGATTTTGAATCTCTGCACACACTTTTGGACACTGGACACTTTTGGATTGTGTGAGGCCCACTGATATCTGAGCGCTATGTGACAGGCTCGATGGCACAGCTGTGACCTAAGTGACTAGAGGATAAGTGAGATTTTGAATCTCTGCACACACTTTTGGACACTGGACACTTTTGGATTGTGTGAGGCTCACTGATATCTGAGCGCTATGTGACAGGCTCGATGGCACAGCTGTGACCTAAGTGACTAGAGGATAAGTGAGATTTTGAATCTCTGCACACACTTTTGGACACTGGACACTTTTGGATTGTGTGAGGCCCACTGATATCTGAGCGCTATGTGACAGGCTCGATGGCACAGCTGTGACCTAAGTGACTAGAGGATAAGTGAGATTTTGAATCTCTGCACACACTTTTGGACACTGGACACTTTTGGATTGTGTGAGGCCCACTGATATCTGAGTGCTATGTGACAGGCTCGATGGCACAGCTGTGACCTAATTGACTAGAGGATAAGTGAGATTTTGAATCTCTGCACACACTTTTGGACACTGGACACTTTTGGATTGTGTGAGGCTCACTGATATCTGAGCGCTATGTGACAGGCTCGATGGCACAGCTGTGACCTAAGTGACTAGAGGATAAGTGAGATTTTGAATCTCTGCACACACTTTTGGACACTGGACACTTTTGGATTGTGTGAGGCCCACTGATATCTGAGCGCTATGTGACAGGCTCGATGGCACAGCTGTGACCTAAGTGACTAGAGGATAAGTGAGATTTTGAATCTCTGCACACACTTTTGGACACTGGACACTTTTGGATTGTGTGAGGCCCAATGAATATCTGAGCGCTATGTGACAGGCTCGATGGCACAGCTGTGACCTAAGTGACTAGAGGATAAGGGAGATTTTGAATCTCTGCACACACTTTTGGACACTGGACACTTTTGGATTGTGTGTGGCCCAATGAATATCTGAGCACTATGAGACAGGCTCGATGGCACAGCTGTGACCTAAGTGACTAGAGGATAAGGGAGATTTTGAATCTCTGCACACACTTTTGGACACTGGACACTTTTGGATTGTGTGAGGCCCAATGAATATCTGAGCGCTATGTGACAGGCTCGATGGCACAGCTGTGACCAAAGTGACTAGAGGATAAGGGAGATTGGATTGCTTTTAAAAAAGCAGTTTGCGGAGCAGTGGGTAAACAGCAATGCCAGCCTGTCAGGAAGCCTTAAAAGGCAGCCCAACAACCAACACTACTGATACACCACAATATAGCCTCCCCTTGCACTGCACACACAGTGACTGGTGTGTTGTGCAGGCCAAATTGCTATCAGCAGCAGAAGCAGTTTTTTTTTCTTCTCAGCAGGACAAAAAAAAAAATTGGGCTTGCTTTTAAAAAAGCAGTTTGAGGCCCAATGAATATCTGAGCGCTATGTGACAGGCTCGATGGCACAGCTGTGACCAAAGTGACTAGAGGATAAGGGAGATTGGATTGCTTTTAAAAAAGCAGTTTGCGGAGCAGTGGGTAAACAGCAATGCCAGCCTGTCAGGAAGACTTAGAAGGCAGCCCAACAACCAACACCACTGATACACCACTATATAGCCTCCCCTTGCACTGCACACACAGTGACTGGTGTGTTGTGCAGGCCAAATCGCTAGCAGCAGAAGCAGTTTTTCTGTCTTTTTCCCTGCCTAACGCTCTCCCTACAGAATCAGCAGCAACCTCTCCCTATGCTAAGATCGGCAGAAGTAAGATGGCGGTCGGCGTGCACGCCCTTTTATACCCCCTGTGACGCCCTCCAAAGCAAGCCAATCACTTGCATGCCCTTCTGAAAGATGGTGGTGACCCGTGCCTATGTCATCACGTTGCCCACAGTGTCCGTGGATCCTTATTGGCTGAAAAAGAGCGCAAAACAAACTTTTGAAACGCGACTTTGGCGCGTAAGTCGCCGACCTCGTGGCCGACCTCATCCTAGGGTCGGGTTTCGTTTCATGAAACCCGACTTTGCCAAAAGTCGGCGACTTTTGAATTTTTTCGACCCGTTTCGCTCAACTCTAGTTAGGACTAATGATTTTTAAGAACAAATGAGGCCTCCTGATTCCTAACTGTAACACAATTTTATCACAAACGGTTTGGATTAGCAAACAGGGCCTTCTGGCTGCACCACTATTTTAGTTCTAATGATTTTTAAAAGGAAATTGGGCCTCCTGATTCCTCACTGCAACACAGTTTTTGCCCAAAACAATTTTGATTAGCAAATGGGGCCTCCTGACTGCAACACAGTTGCTAACTGACAAGTTCACTTTCTGCAGGAGTGGACTATCTGTGCTGTTACACTCAGAAAATGGCGATGCAAAAATAGCATTACTGGAAACGCGATCATTAGCAATCTTTGACCTAATTTTGCCAATTTTGAGGAAAAATGCTCAGGAAACTGAACACGAATCTGAATTTGCTACATTTGTACCAAATTTGAGATTGGTGAGTGTTCTAACAAGTTAGTTTATCTCTACTAACCACCACCAGCATGATCAGTCACATAATATTAAATGCCTGGGTCAACAATTGGTGGATCCCAATTGGTGCCAACGGGTGACACCATTGCCACTTCCACTGTGAAAGGTGACTGCCAATGCTCTGTTCATAACACTGGCACACAAGCCTGCCACCCTGCACCTGTTCTTGCACACTCTGAGACACCTTCATTAGCCACTTCTATATACTTGTCCCTGCAAAGCGTTTAGCTGTGCCAACCTCAAGCATTGAAATTAAAAAAAAAAAGTTCGCAGCCACCGACCCACAGGCCCAAATGCAAAATTGGAACATTTCGAGGCTGCTTGCTTGAAGACGCGAAGGATTTTCGTTGACTCATGGTGACAGTCCTCAGCCTATTTCTCCTGGTGTGGTGTCCCTGCCTTGTACCACAACATGTTGAGGAACATTACTCGTGCCCTTACTGGGATTGTCCACTTAACAACCGACAGGTTGACAAGCGCTTTTGGCCAGGGACACTACATTTCCCTGATGGCACACTGGGTGAACATTGTTGAGGCCAAGGCCGAATTCCACCCTCGCATGGCGCATGTGCTACCGATGCCAAGGATTGCTGGTCCTACGTCTATCAAGGTCTCCTTCACCTGCTACACCTGCACCCTCTCTTGCTCTTCCACATTCTCCATCTCTGATGTGTTCTCAGAGCATGTTGTCCACATGAGTTGGATGCTGAAAGCTCTACAGCACTGCCTCAGAGAAGCAGGAATAGGCTCTGCTAAAGCTAATTTGTTCTAGAAGACAAACTGCACACCACGGCAGAGTTATCAATAGGAATAACAGACCAGAGAGATCTGTGGCTCTCACCTACATTCAGGCACAGTCATGTGTGATAATGCAATGACACCATATGCTGGAATCTACACTGCACATGCTGGCAAGGCTTTGTGAGCAGCAGAGGCCAACTCTGGAATACCAGCTCCAACATGCCAGTCTGTATTCTGGAAAGCTTCTGCCCATGACAACTGAAGAGTGAACATGGATGTCTGACATTTGTGCTATTCTCCAAAACTTTGAGGTCTCCACAAAGATGGTGAGCAGTGATGATGCCATAACCAGCACAATCATCCTGCTTTTGAGTCTACTTAGGCCTGCTTCACACCTCCGTTTTTCAGATCAGTTGTAATCCTCGAAAATGGCGGAAAACGGATCCATCGGCGGATTGACAGCAACGTGTGTCACCGGACTGTTGTTTTGACTGATCCGGCGAAGGTTGAATTTTAAAGGAACTCGTGCCCGGAAAAACGAAGAGAGAGAGAGAGAGAGAATTTTTTTCCTATCCCGGAACGGCATTACTGGGTTAAAAATGATCCCGGAGCAAAGCTTCCGGCCATGCGCACATGAAAATGGCGGTCCGTCAAGAGGAAAAAACGTTGCAGTGTCCGTCTCATCTGCCCGGGAGCCAGAAAAATTTTGGCGGATCCGTCAAAAAGCGGGGGTGATGGACGACCGTCAGTCAAGATCTGCCAATACTGTACTGTAAGTCTATCGGGGAAAAAATGGATCCGCCCCTTTTTTGGTGGATCCGTTTTTTTCAAAAATTGGCGGATTATAACTGACGTGAAAAAACTGTGAAAGAGGCCTTAAACAGTCGATGCTGACAATTAAAGATGAAGAAATTTTTTAATAAAGATTTCAAATTTGGTTTACTATAAATTATTTCTTTTAATCCATTTTAAATGTTGCCTTATATTCAAGTCATTATACAGGAAAGAATGTTTCTTAACATTTTTTTTTGTAAACTCATTGATTTTGAATTTTTTATTGTGACACCATTGTTCTCAGCAGCGATCTTGGAGTCAGAGATGGTTTCAGAGGTCTTCCCCATACTGTTCTCTTTCCTTTCACCACATTTCCATCTATTTCAACATTTTCACTTCCCCTCAGACCTCCTTTAAGGCTGTGTGCACACGCTGCGGATTCTGCTGCGGATTCATCCACGCGGATTTTGCAAAATTCGTAGATAAATCCACAGGTCAAAGACCTGCAGTTTATATGCGGATTAACCTGCGGTTTTGCCCTGTGGTTCATCATCTCCACAATGGAGGAGATGGTAAACCGCTGCGGAATCCGCAGAAAGAATTGACATGCAATTCTTTCTGCGGATTTGAAACTGCAACAAAAACCGCACGGAAAATTCCGCAGCATCTGCACAGCGGTTTTGGATTTCCATCAGTTAGAATGCTACTGTACACCACAGCAAAAATTTCTGCCAATCCGCAGGGCCAAATCCGCTGCGGATCCGCAGCAGAATCCGCAGCGTGTGCACTAGGGTGACCGGATCTCATATGGGGGGGAAAAAATGTCAGAATCTTGTTCGTCTGGACCCCACAAAACGATTCCCCTTTCCAGATATTGAGAGAGCCAAAATTTGAGCTTGATCAAACGACGTTAACCCGTTCCGCTCGTCGCTCAAAGTTTTAAAAAATCCAAATTGAGGTATTTTAAGATTTAGGTATTTTGCATAGTCTGTTAGACTATAAAGAATGTGTCAACAACATTGCAGAAATAGCCCTGACCAAATTTTCGAACCATTTGTGGTATTTGAATGCAGGGTTGGTGGGATTATCGTTTTTTGATCCCACCATTACAGACAATGAAAAGTTGTTAATGGCTAATAAATTGCTCAGTAGCACAGATGAACCATCAGAGCACGCTAACCTACATGAGTTGATAATTTTACATAGTTATCTAATCTATTCTAGAGCTTTTGTTAAAGTAGTTTTTGAAACGTCAGAATATAATGCTCGGCATTTGCTTACAACTTGCAGGACATATTGCTTTTGTTCTTCATCTTTTGTCAGAAGGTCGTTAACCCCTTACCTACAATTGACGTAATATTCCGTCCATGTGACCATGGACCTAATTACCATGGACGGAATATTACGTCACCATGATCAGCGGCGCCCACGTGGTGAGCGCCGCTGATCGCGGCCGGGTGTCAGCTAATTATCATAGCTGACACCCGGCACAATGTGTCAGGGGCGGTCACGGACCGCCCCCGACACGTTAACCCCTTGCACACCGCGATCAAACGCGATCGCGGTGTACCGGGGGTTAAAGGGAAGCATCGGCAGGGAGGGGGCTCCCTCCGTGCTTCCCTGAGCCCCCCACAGCAGCGCAATGTGCAGCGCTGCTGCGGGGGCTCCTTTCCTCCAGGCCCCCGAATCCAAGATGGCGACGGGGGCCTTCGGGGGCCTGAGGAAGCTGGCTTCCTCAGTGCCTGCAAAGCGCAGGCATGAGGAAGTCTGCAGCAGTGCCTGTGACAGATCGCTGATCTGTCACAGTGATCTGTGATGTGACAGATCAGCGATCTGTCACAGGACAGTGATGTCCCACCTGGGACATGGTAATACAGTAAAAAAAAAAAAAAAAAGTGTTAAAAATAATTTTAAAAAAATCGCTAAATGAATTAGTAAAAAAAAAAAAAATATTCCCCAATAAATCCATTTTTTCAAAATAAAAAAACCCAAAAACAATAAAAGTACACATATTTGGTATCGCCGCGTCCGTAATGACCTGCCCTATAAAACTGTCCCATTATTTAACCCCTTTAGCGAACCCCTTAAAAAATAAAAATAAAAAACGAAGCAAAAAATAATGATTTATTATCATACCACCGAACAAAAAGTGCAATAACGCGCGATCAAAAAGACACATATAAATATCCATGGTACCGCTGAAAACGTCATCTTGTCCCGCAAAAAACGAGCCATCATACAGCATCATCCGCAAAAAAATAAAAAAGTTATAGCTCGCAGAATAAAGCGATACAAAAATAATTATTTTTTATATAAAATTGTTTTCATTGCAAAAAACCGACAAAACATAAAAAAACGACCTAAATGAGGTATCGCTGTAACCGTACTGACCCGAAGAATAAAACCGCTTTATCAATTTTACCGCACGTGGAACGTTGTAAACGCACCCCCCCAAAAGAAATTCATGAAATGCTGGTTTTTGTTCATTCTGCGTCCCAAAAATCGGAATAAAAAGCGATCAAAAAATGTCACGTGCCCGAAAATGGTACCAATAAAAATGTCAACTCGTCCCGCAAAAAATAAGACCTCACATGACTCGGTGGGTCAAAATACGGAAAAATTATAGCTCTCAATATGTGGTGATGCAAAAACTACTTTTACAATAAAAAGCGTCTTTTAGCGTGTGACAGCCGCCAAACATAAAAACCGCTATAAATAGTAAATCAAACCCCCCGTTATCACCCCCTTAGTTAGGGAAAAATAATAAAACTAAAAGAAAATGTATTTATTTCCATTTTCCCGCTAGGGTTAGGGTTAGGGTAGGGTTAGGGTTAGGGTTAGGGCTAGGGTTAGGGCTAGGGCTCAGATTAGGGTTAGGGGTGTGTTGAGGTTAGGGTTGGAGTTATAATTGGGGGGTTTCCACTGTTTGGGCACATCAGGTGCTCTCCAAAGGCAACATGGCGTCTGATCTCAATTCCAGCCAATTCTTTGTTGAAAAAGTCAAATGGTGCTCCTTCCCTTCCAAGCTCTGCCATGCGCCCAGACAGTGTTTTACCCCCACATGTAGGGTATCAGCCTACTCAGGACAAATTACAAAACAACTTTTGGGGTCCAATTTCTTCTGTTACCCTTAGGAAAATAAAAAATTGGGGGCAAAAATATAATTTTGCGGAAAAAAATGTTTTTTTTATTTTCACGCCCAGGCGTTATAAACTTCTGTGAAGCACTTGGGGGTTCAAAGTGCTCTCCACACATCTAGATAAGCTCCGTGGGGGGTCTAGTTTCCAAAATGGGGTCACTTGTGGGGAGTTTCAATAGTTTAGGTACTTCAGGGGCTCTCCAAACGCACATGACACCCGCAGACCAATCCATCAAAGTCTGCATTCCAAAACGTCACTACTTCCCTTCCGAGCCCCGACGTGTGCCCATACAGTAGTTTTCTCCCACATATGAGGTATCAGCGTACTCAGGACAAATTGGACAACAACTTTTGGGGTCCAATTTCTCCTGTTACCCTTGGGAAAATAAAAAAATTGGGGACTAAAAGATGATGTTTGTTGAAAAAATACGATATTTTTATTTTCACGCCCGGTCGTTATAAACTTCTGTGAAGCACTGGGGGGTTCAAAGTGCTCACCACACATCTAGATAAGTTCATTCGGGGGTCTAGTTTCCAAAATGGGGTCACTTGTGGGGAGTTTCCACTGTTTAGGTACATCAGGGGCTCTCCAAAAGCAACATGACACCCGCAGACCATGCCATCAAAGTCTGCATTCCAAAACGTCACTACTTCCCTTCCGAGCCCTGATGTGTGCCCATACAGTAGTTTTCTCCCACATATGAGGTATCAGCGTACTCAGGACAAATTGGACAACAACTTTTGGGGTCCAATTTCTCCTGTTACCCTTGGGAAAATAAAAAAATTGGGGACTAATTGATCATGTTTGTGGAAAAAATACGATTTTTTTATTTTCATGCCTGGGCATTATAAACTTCTGTGAAGGCCTTGGGGGTTCAAAGTGCTCACCATACATCTAGATAAGTTCCTCAGGGGGTCTAGTTTCCAAAATGGGATCATTTGTGGGGTGTTTTCACTGTTTAGGTACATTAGGGGCTCTCCAAAGGCAACATGACACCCACAGACCATTCCATCAAAGTCTGCATTCCAAAACGTCACTACTTCCCTTCCGAGCCCTGACGTGTGTCCATACAGTAGTTTTCTCCCACATATGGGGTGTCAGCGTACTCAGGACAAATTGGACAACAACTTTTGGGGTCCAATTTCTCCTGTTACCCTTGGGAAAATAAAAAAATGGGGACTAAAAGATGATGTTTGTGGAAAAAATACGATTTTTTTATTTTCACGCCCGGACGTTATAAACTTCAGTGAAGCACTGGGGGGTTCAAAGTGCTCACCACACATCTAGATAAGTTCCTTGGGGGGTCTAGTTTCCAAAATGGTGTCATTTGTGGGGGGTTTCTACTGTTTTGGTACATCAGGGGCTTTCCTAACGCGACATGGTGTCCGATCTCAATTCTAGCCAAAAACGTTAAATGGCGCTGCTTCCCTTCCGAGCTCTGCCATGCGCCCAAATAGTGGTTTACACCCACATGTGGGGTATCAGCGTACTCAGGATAAATTGCACAATATCTTTTAGGGTCCTGTTACTTTTGGAAAAATAAGAATTGAGGGTGAAAAGATCATTTTTGTGGAAAAAATATGATTTTTTAATTGTACTGCTGTACGTTATAAACTTCAGTGAAGCACTGGGGGGTTCAAAGTGCTCACCACACATCTAGATAAGTTCCTTGGGGGGTCTAGTTTCCAAAATGGTGTCATTTGTGGGGGGTTTCTAGTGTTTTGGTACATCAGGGGTTTTCCAATCGCGACATGGTGTCCGATCTCAATTCTAGCCAAAAACGTCAAATGGCGCTGCTTCCCTTCCGAGCTCTGCTATGCGCCCAAATAGTCATTTACACCCACATATGGGGTATCAGCGTACTCAGGACAAATTGCACAATAACTTTTAGGGTCCTGTTACCCTTGGAAAAATAAAAATTGGGGGTGAAAAGATCATTTTTGTGGAAAAAATATGATTTTTTAATTGTACCGCTGTACGTTATAAACTTCTGTGAAGCCCTTGTGGGTTCAAAGTTCTCACCACATATCTAGATAAGTTCCTTGGGGGGTCTAGTTTCCAAAATGGGGTCACTTGGGGGGTTTCCACTGTTTAGGTACATCAGGGGCTCTCCAAACGCGGCATGGCGTCCGATCTGAATTCCAGCCAATTTTGCATTGAAAAAGTCAAACGGCGCTCCTTCCCTACTGAGGTCTGCCATGCGCCGAAACAGTGGTTCCCCCCCCACATATCAGGTATCAGCGTACTCAGGACAAATTGCACAATAACTTTTGCAGTCCAATTTCTCCTGTTACCCTTGGTAAAATAAAGAAAATTGAACCTGAAGTATTTTTTTTGTGAAAAAAAGTTAAATGTTCATTTTTTTTTAATATTCAAAAAATTCCTGTGACGCACCTAAAGGGTTAATAAACTTCTTGAATGTGGTTTTAAGCACCTTAAGGGGTGCCTTTTTTAGAATGGTGTCACTTTTGGGCATTTTCTATCATATAGACCCCTCAAAGTGGCTTCAAATGTGAAGTGGTCCCTAAAAATAAAATGGTGTTGCAAAAATGAGAAATCGCTGGTCAATTTTTAACCCTTATAACTTCCTAACAAAAAAAAATTTTGGTTCCAAAATTGTGCTCATGTAAAGTAAACATGTGGGAAATGTTATGTATTAAGTTTTTTGTGTGCTGTATCGCTGTTATTTAAGGGTATAAAAATTCAAATTTGGAAAATTGCGAAATTTTCAAAATTTTCGCCAAATTTCCGTTTTTTTCACAAATAAACGCAAGTTATTTGAATGCAATTTTACCACTAACATGAAGTACAATATGTCACGAGAAAACAATGTCAGAATCACCGGGATCCATGGAAGCGTTCCAGAGTTATGACCTCATAAAGGGACAGTAGTCAGAATTGTAAAAATTGGCCCGGTAGTTAACGTGCAAACCACCCTTGGTAGTGAAGGGGTTAAAGTCGGTTACTTCCTACCTCTTTTAATTTTTCTTTCCTAACTTTTGGATTTACAACCCTAGCGTGCTCTGATGGTTCATCTGTGCTACTGAGCAATTTATTAGCCATTAACAACTTTTCATTGTCTGTAATGGTGGGATCAAAAAACGATAATCCCACCAACTTTGCATTCAAATACCACAAATGGTTCGAAAATTTGGTCAGGGCTATTTCTGCAGTGTTGTTGTCACATTCTTTATAGTCTAACAGACTATGCAAAATACCTAAATCTTAAAATACCTCAATTTGGATTTTTTCAAACTTTGAGCGACGAGCGGCACGGGTTAACGTCGTTTGATCGAGCTCAATATTTGGCTATCTCAATATCTGGAAAGGGGAATCTTTTTGTGGGGTCCAGACGGACAAAGTTCCGACATCGATTTTTTGCGGTCACCCTACTGTGCACACAGCCTTAGGGTCTGCAGGAAAATTGCTCGGATTTCCCATTGACTCCCATTATACTCGTTAGTCGAAATGAGCACTCGAGCATTAGGAATAGCTCGGTTCGAGTAACAAGCATTCAAGCATTTTAGTGTGCTCTCATCCCTGATTATGACCAGTTCCAAATGTCAGTTAATTTTGAGGAAAAGCCTTCACGTCTCTGCTAAAATGTTGAGATGTCACCTTTCAGCCCAACAATGACTCTAAGCATACCTCCAGTCAACAGAAGAATGACATTGCCACTAGAAGTGCAAAGTTTTGGAATGCCCTAGGCAGAGCTCAGACCTGAATCCAATCGAAAATCTGTGGTTTGTTAACTGTAAGAACGGGAAGTCAAGTGACCACAAGTATGTGTTTTGCTTACATGCAGTTACATGCTAAATAGACCTGCTCAACTTCGCTCAATACAAATTAATTGACTGAGACCGAGCAAGTCTAGTAGGAATGTTGCCGGAAGTATGTAAACCGCTGGCAAAACCAGAGAACCCTGACAGCATTTGGTGCACATGATGTAAGGATTAAAAAGTCTGCAGTCAATTAGAGTGACTTCAGACTTTCATATGAAGAATTAACAACCCCTCTAATGCATAGTGCACATGTTGGAATCATGCAAATGCCTTTCTGCTTTGTACAAAGTGGCTAGTTTGCATTTTAGGTGGCAAGAGGATGGGTTTAGTTTTATAAAGAAATTGCTACCTTTCTCTAATAAATTGTCAGAGTCATAGCAAGACTTTCCTTCAGCCAAGCAGAATTTGGCCATTTATTAAATACACTACATTGATGGTACAGTGATTTTTTTGCTCCTACCTCCTCAGCCATGCCATCCTTCTATAGAGTTTTATTTCTGTATTTGAAGTTCCATGTGGTAGGATTTTACTGTAACAGTACATAAAATATATATAATGAAGGATTCTTTACCATATATATCTTTTTGAAAATCTATGAATTTTTGCCAACATTTTAACCCTGAATTTGCCATTTGGCCCCAAATGTGACTTTGAAAACAAAATAGGTAGCATAAATTCATCAAAGCTAAATGAGTTTTGGAAGAATGATCAGCTAGCATTTTTTTTGGTCTCCTCTCCTTTCAAAGTTATGAATAACCTAAATCATTTTAATATGAAAATCCTAAGTGTATCTATATCATTAGGCCTTGTTTCCTCCTTTTAATGAGCAAAAATATTGAATGATTACTTCTATTAGGAATGTGTACACGTAAAATGTGCACGTGGCTCTGAAATAACTTTTATTTTAAGATAACAATTTTTATGCGGCACTAAACTTATGACTTTAAAATTAGACTCTTCTGAAATATGTCATGCAGTATTTTACTTTTTTTATGCCAACGAATGACCAAATCCTTCAATTACCCTGAAAAATGTGTAAGATACTATTATCTTTTCTGCTCACACACAAACCTTCTTCATAGCTATACTGTCACACACTCAATATTTAGGCTACATTCATACAGTGGGTACGGAAAGTATTCAGACCCCTTTAAATTTTTCACTCTTTGTTTCATTGCAGCCATTTGGTAAATTCAAAAAAGTTCATTTTTTTCTCATTAATGTACACTCTGCACCCCATCTTGATTAAAAACAACATAACTGTAGAAATTTGGGCAAATTTATTAAAAAAGAAAAACTGAAATATCACATGGTCATATGTATTCAGACCCTTTGCTCAATATTGAGTAGACACACCGTTTTGAGCTAGTACAACCATGAGTCTTCTTGGGAAAGATGAAACAAGTTTTTCACACCTGAATTTGGGGATCCTCTGGCATTCTTCCTTGCAGATCCTCTCCAGTTCCGACAGGTTGGATGGTGAATGATGGTGGACAGTCATTTTCTGGTCTCTCCAGAGATGCTCATTTGGGTTTAGGTCACGGCTCTGGCTGGGCCAGTCAAGAATGGTCACAGAGTTGTTCTGAAGCCACTCCTTTGTTATTTTAGCTATGTGATTAGGTTATTGTCTTGTTGGAAGGTGAACCTTCGGCCAAATCTGTGGTCCAGTGCATTCTGGAAGATGTTTTCATCCAGAATATCTCTGTACTTGGCGGCATTCATATTTCCTTCAATTGCAACCATTCGTCCTGTCCCTACAGTTTAAAAACAAACCCATAGCATGATGCTGCCACCACCATGTTTCACTGTTGGGATTGTATTGGGCATGTGATGAGCAGTGCCTTGTTTTCTCCACACATACAGCTTAGACCTATCACCAAAACCTCTATCTTCCTCTCATCAGACCAGAGAATCTTAATTCTCATAGTCTGGGAGTCTTTCATGTGTTTTTCAGCAAACTGTGTGGGCTTTCATATGTCTGGCACTGAGGTGAGGCTTCTGTCGGGTCACTCTGCCATAAAGGCCCGACTGGTGGAGGGCTGCAGTGATAGTTGACTTTCTGGAACTTTAGCCCATCTCCCTACTGCATCTTGGAGCTCAGCAACAGTGATCTTGGGGTTTTTCTTTACCTCTCTCTCCAAGGCTCTTCTCCCACGACTGCTCAGATTGGCTGGACGGTCAGTTCCATGAAGACTTCTGGTGGTCCCAAACTTCTTCTATTTAAGGATTATTTAGGCCACTGTGCTCTTAGGAACCTTGAGTACAGCAGAAATTCTTTTGTAACCTTGGCTT
The DNA here is from genome assembly GCF_039654945.1 of Dendrobates tinctorius. Taxonomy (NCBI): domain Eukaryota; kingdom Metazoa; phylum Chordata; class Amphibia; order Anura; family Dendrobatidae; genus Dendrobates; species Dendrobates tinctorius. The sequence goes on along the minus strand of NW_027362036.1, from coordinate 1,859,743 downwards.
TGCCACAATTCTATCTCTGAGTGCCTTGGCCAGTTCCTTTGACCTCATGATTCTCATTTGGTCTGACATGCACTGTGAGCTGTGAGGTCTTATATAGACAGGTGTGTGCCTTTACAAATCAAGTCCTATCACTTTATTTAAACACAGTTAGACTCCAGCTTTATGGCTTTTTCTACTCTTACCATATCACTAAGCTGTTGACTGTGATGTTCTTTCACTATCTAAAATTATCATAAAATGGCTGCTGCATTTCCTGATTTTTGCTTTTATATTGGCTATGATTGTCTCTCCTTATTGGATGTGTTATACCTTGTGATGTAGTAGGAGCAAATCTGCAAGGCACTATAAGAAAACCCACCCAGCTATGCTATACCCCACGTTATGCCCCGATAAAATAAAAAAGCTTATACTCGCCTCCCATGCTGGCGCCATTCCTTTGATGTCAGCACTCACATTCACGGGGCTCTCTTGCAGTGGTTATGAATGATGGCATGTGAGTCTGGTGCCCAGTCAGCGCTGGCATCACTGTCCCCATCTTCAGATAAATGAAACATCAAAATGAAGTCAGAGCTGCGGCTGCTCTCTCACTTCCTCTTGATGTTCAAATTGCTCCAAGGCGGAGACAGTGAAGCTGACATTGATTGGGTGCAGGGCTCACGTGTCATAATTCATAACAACTGCATGAGAGCCCCATGAACACATGTGCTGACACAGCTGGAACAGCGCTGACTTAGGTGATGAAAATAAGCTTTTTTATTTTATGAGCGCTAAAAATTTAGATCGAGAAGGGGTTGTCCAAGTAGTGGACAACCCCTTTAAGAGAATAAAATGAATCTTTTCAGGTTGTGTGCAACTAAAAATAAATGTGACTAATGTCGAGGTACCATTTTTGCTCTTCTTACCATGTTCCTCTTTTTCTCATGTATCTTAGTTCTCTTTTGTTTGCTGGAGTTTTTATTTTCACCTCATTATGCTGCGTTCACTGATGGCCAAGTCCATTGTTAGGGCTCTTTCACATGTCAGTGTATCCGATACGTGTGTTGACAGTTTTCATCTTGTACCGCAGACACTTACACATGTAGACCCATTCTGTGTACATGTCAGTGTGTTTCCACGGACCGTGTCCACAGGCAAAATTCACTGACATGTCCGATTTTTAACAGCAGCACAGGCCACAAAAATTTCCGCACACGTGTACACTGATGATACATGGATGACATCTGTGTGTCATCAGTGTGACTCATACTGGTTCCTTGGAACAGCAGTACTGTTAGTGCTGTTCCCCAGAGCTGGGTGCTGAAGACAGCTCTCATCATTCTCCCCCTTGTTTGCGCTGGGTAATATTTGTGGGTTTCGCATCACCTTTATATTTTCCGGTGACATCAAGCCCATGGATAAGCAATGAAGAGGCGTCTATACAAATGTGAGAACAGAGGAGGATAGGAGTGGACATACCACATGTGCAGCCGTTGCAGCTGCATCAGGGCCCGGAGGTGGAGGGGGGCCCCTGCAGGACAGCTAAAACTGAGGGCAAACTGGCCTTTTTCTCTGACCCCAAGGCTCCGGGAGGACCCTGGACAGATTGCCCTCATGTGTGGCCACAGGGAGTGATCAAGTACTTATAAGGAATGATGGGGACACAGGACAGGGACTAAAGCTATGTGCATATGCTTACGATTTGCAGGAGAACATTCTGCTGTATATCCTAATATAGCAACTGACGAAAAGCAGTGAAAAAGTCCTCATATCACAAGGTAAAGTGCAAAGTAGGTTTTTATTGAAAGGTGAAACAAACAGAACATGGCTAAAAAGTGACATTGGTAGGAAAAGAAAGGCCGGGTGACCATGGCAGCTCCAAATAAATAGTCATGAGAAATGCATGAACATTGTGAAGTGTCTAACTGTCTAAACATAAATAATGTTTGCCCATGGTCGTGACCATAACTACAGGGAAAAAAATCCCTACATGAATGATGACAGGCAAAAACATACAATATGGTAATAATGGGGGCACTTACACAAAAAGGAGCAGCAAGGGAGACCACAGCCGTACCCCAACGCGCGGCGTTTCGGCGATAATGCCTTCCTCAGGGGGCATGTGTAACTGCTGACAAAGGCCCATTATATAGGGGAAGTGAAAGTAAAATCATGCCCAGGATCAAAACACACCCACCCATCGGTCACAGCTAATGCATACAGATCACAGGGGATGGTTGCAAGTGAAAGCACCAATCACGTCCAAGCACCGGACACACCCACCATCCCAGCCAATGAACACCGCTGACGTAGACAAACCACGGGGCCCCGTGCAGTCAAACGTCAGACGGTGGGCAGGAGGGAGGAGGGTAATGTCACGTAGTCCGTGACGCAATCGGCGCATGTAGTGTATAGCAGCCAATATAACGATAGACATAGGGGAGGTCAAAGTAGAATGGATATCATACTAAGTACAGGCAACCAATGGGTAGATAAATGTATCTATATCTGTATCTCTCTCTCTTACGGTACTATAATGTGTGCATAAGACAAGTAAATGTGAGAGAATGATAACAATAATAATAATACAAAAATGAAATAAAAGGAGTCCATACAAGAACCTAACTACACATGAACCAAATCAGGTTAGAAAAGGACATATATACACAGCATTATGTTGGCCCAAATGCAGAGAAAAAAAAGAAAAAAAAAGAGAAATGTCCAGTACAGTGCAAAAATCAAGAGACCAAAGGTTGGGCGTGTAGTGAGGATCCATTAGGCATCACATCCCCATGGAACAGGACTGAAATATTCATCCACATGAGGGGCCGAGAGGCAGCAGAAACACGAAGTCACTATAATAAGAATAAAATAAATTAAAAACATGCTAAAAAACATACAAACCAATATCACATAAATGGATTATAGGAAAGGAGCAAAAGAGAGGCCATGTGGGTGAACAGTCTTGAGTCGCCAGATCCACCGGGCTTCGAGCTGGCTGAGTCTTTTGGACAAACCCCCGCCTCGGACATCAATTTTGAGCGCATCAATACCTTTAACCTTCAATAGGGCAGCGTCACAGTCATGGAAATCAAAAAAATGACGTGGTATGGTTCTGAGGGTAGCGGGGTCATCATGTGTGCGTGCCGCTAGGATACCCAGCACATGTTCCCTCACTCTTACTTTAAGTTGGCGTGTTGTGAGGCCGATATAAATCAGGCCACAAGGGCAGGTGGCATAATATATGACATATCTAGTGGTACAAGTTATTCTCTGACGAATATCATATGTAGTGGTACCACTAGAATCACAAAAAGAGTTATCACGTATTATATTGGGACATGCCACACAACCACCACACGGGACACAGCCACCCCCAGGACTAAGTTTATCCAAGAAGGTCTGTGGTTTACGAGCAATGTAATGACTGGAGACCAAATGGTCTCTAAGATTCTTAGAGCGCCTAAAGGACATAGATGGTCTAGGGGATAGAAATTGATTGATAATCGGGTCAACCCGAAGGATCGGCCAGGCTCTCTGTAAGGCCATACGTACCTGGTTGGACCTCGAGCTAAATGTAGTAATGAACCTAATAGTCCCATCTTTATTTGGCTGCTGGACAAATTCAGAGCGATATAAAAGATCATGGCGGGAAGCATACTTGGCCCTATTGAGGGCCCGCTTGATGGACCTGTGGCTATAGCCACGTACCAGAAAACGTTGGCGCAAAATTTCAGCCTGCCTAAAAAAATCTTCGTCCGTGGAGCAGATCCTACAAAGACGTAGGAACTGCCCCACGGGAACGGCACGAATAATGTGCTTCGGATGGCTAGAACTAGCATGTAACAAAGAATTAGTGGCGGTTGCCTTCCTGAAGATGTCCGTCTGCAGGACCCCAGCGCGGTCCCTCTTGATAGTAACATCTAAAAAATCAAGGGACTCCCCACTATATGAAAACGTTAGATGGATATTCAGATCGTTGCCATTCAAGAGAGTAATAAGTTGTTCAAGGTCGGCGGGTGTGCCATGCCAGACGAAGAAAATATCATCAATGTACCGCGTCCACAGGGGGACACGGCACATTGAGAGACCTTCGTCTGACATGAAGAGGTCCCTCTCCCACAGCCCCAGGAAGAGACCCGCATAGGAGGGCGCATAGGCCGCACCCATCGCGGTCCCCTGGAGCTGTAGGTAGAAGGACCCCTTAAAGATATATATATATCCTAATATGTTGGCAGGAACAAAGTTGCGTTAAATACATTTATTTTTTTGCCATGCTTTTGTTACGTATTATTCACTATTGGTGCGGGTGAAATACGCTGCAAGAATTGACATTATGCAGATTTTAATCTGCTGCAGATTTGCAAGGAAAAACAAGCAATGTGTGCATGAGACTTCAGGAATCTCATTTTCTTCGCTTGTACTGTAAAACCTTGCATATATTCCATATACACATAACCTTACAGTTAATGTCATGTCGGACGCTGTTCACACCACAGCGTCCGGCAGGCAGAGGTAGTTCCGCCTTCGTCCACTATAGCCTCAGTGGCGCCGGCTTGATCTTCAGGCTCTCAGGGGTTAATCTTGCTGGAGACCAGGTTGGATGTTTAGTCACGCCCACGGTCTTTAAATAGTCATGCTGGCCTATGGGCGTCGCCGATTATAGCTTGTGTTTCATACCAAGTGGTTCCGGTCTGGAGTGGAGGTGTTGAAGAGAGAGAGATTCGTATCTGGTGGCGTATGATCCGTTGTTATCCTTTCTCCTTCCCATATTTGTGTTTAGTTGCGCCCTGTTCACATTACTGTATATTCCTGTGTGCGTGCGGCGCAGTGCAGTTTAAGTTCTCCCTGTCGGTCATAATTTGTGTGGGGGCTTTGGTGGTGTGTCTCCTCACTGGGTGGAGGGTGGAGGGTTAAGTGCAGGGCTGAGCAGGAGATAAGGAAAGGTTGGAGGCTCAGGCATTTGCACCATTAGCAAAAACCCTGGGTTGAGGGTCAGACAGGGTTTCCCCTAGTTAAAGGGACATCACAGGGGCCCCGGGCATTTCAGCCTTAGTTGAACTAAGCCCCACGTGACATTATAATCAACCCACATTTTTCAGGATTCCATGGATCCATTAGATTCCATAACCCGCCAGTTGGCGGCGCTGTCCTTACAGGTCTCCGAGTTGAAAGGGGCAGTTCAGCAGCAGGGCCTGGTAGTAGCGAAGGTTCAAACGGCATCTGCAGGTATCGGTGCAGAGCCGAAGTTTCCGCTGCCAGAACGATTTTCAGGGGATCGCAGCAAATTTGTCGTATTTCGGGAGGCCTGCAAGTTATACTTCCGCATGCGCCCTATCTCCTCAGGTAATGAGGCCCAGCGAGTAGGGCTGGTGTTGTCATTACTGAGTGGTGACCCCCAAGCATGGGCATTTTCCTTACCAGCTGACTCTGCTACATTTCATTCTGTCGATAATGTTTTTTCTGCCCTTGGGCTCATTTACGATGATCCTGACCGACTGGCTCTAGCGGAATCTAAAATCCGCGCCCTCCGCCAGGGGGAGCGCTTGGCAGAGGACTATTGTTCGGAATTTCGCCGTTGGGCCGTAGACACACAGTGGAATGACCCAGCACTGCGGAGCCAGTTTATTCATGGGGTATCAGGGAGGTTAAACAAGCCCTCCTGATGTATGAGACTCCGGCATCGTTGGAGTCTGCCATGAGTTTGGTGATACGTATTGATCGCCGTTTTCGTCAGGGGGCACAGGAGACGCTACCTCTGGGGGAAAGCAGAGGTGCAAGTGTGGTTGAAGTAGATGAGTCCCCTGAACCTATGCAGATTGCTGGCATGGCACAGGTTAAGCGTCGTGCTCCGGGATTCCGGAAGCCCGGAGCATGTTTCTACTGTGGTAAAAGAGGTCATTATGTTAACGTTTGCCCGGTACTACCTAAGAGGGTCACACCGGCGGAAAACTGTTAAGCTCCGAGGGTATGGAGGAGACCCAACTGAGCGTATGCATATCCTCCATGATGGTATCTCAATGTATGCTCCCTGCCAAGGTTATTATCGCGGGCAGAGAGCTACCAATATCAGTGTTTGTGGATAGCGGTTCCGCCACCAATCTCATAGATGAGGAGTTTGCACACATCGCCGGGTTTAAGATCGAAAGACTTCCTCACCCCATACAGGTGGTTACCATTAATGCTGTTCCCCTCCCTCAAGGGGAGATTACGGAGTTTGTGGCAGAGGTGAAACTCCACATTGGGGTCCTACATTCTGAGTCGGTTACATGTAGGGTCCTCCGTAATCTCCCAGCACAAATGGTCCTGGGTTTTCCATGGTTGTCCAGGCACAACCCTGTAATTGATTGGAAAACTCAGGACATAGTACAATGGAGTGGTTTCTGCCAAGACAATTGCTTGCCACATGTGTGTCCGCCGTGACGCCCAGCCTGCCGGAGGCTTTGCAGGATTTCACGGATGTTTTCTCTGAGAGGGGTTGCTCAGAACTGCCTCCACATCGAGCCTATGACTGTGTGATTAGGTTAAAACCCGGGGCCAAATTACCTAAGGCCAGGATGTTTAATATTTCTGGTCCTGAGAGACAGGCTCTGAAAGACTACATCGCGGAGAGTCTGAGCAAAGGACACACCCGGCCTTCGTCCTCGCCTGTAGCCGCGGGGTTTTTCTTCATTAAGAAGAAAGATGGGGGGTTACGCCCGTGTCTGGATTTCTGATAGTTAAACCAGATTACTATCCGTGATCCCTACCCAATGCCGTTGATCCCGGATTTGTTCAACCAGGTAGCGGGGGCGAAATGGTTTTCCAAGCTGGACCTCAGGGGGGCGTATAACCTCATAAGGGTCCGTCAGGGGGATGAGTGGAAGACGGCGTTTAACACTCCTGAGGGTCATTTTGAGAGTCTGGTTATGCCGTTTGGGTTGACCACCGCGCCTGCCGTTTTCCAACATTTTATTAATGATGTATTTGCTCATGTCCTGGGGAGATTTGTGATTGTATACCTGGATGATATCCTCATTTATTCTAGCGATCGGGACACTCATTTGGAGCATGTCAGGCAGGTGTTACAGTTGCTCCGGGAGAACCAGCTCTATGCTAAGCTGGAAAAATGTTTATTTTTTGTCCAGGAGTTGCCCTTTTTGGGATATATTGTGTCCGCAGCCGGGTTTAAAATGGACACCGCTAAGGTGCAAGCGGTGCTGCAATGGGAGAGGCCGGAGAGTCTGAAAGCACTCCAGCCGTTCCATGGGTTTGCAAATTATTATAGGAAATTTATAAAACACTTTTTGACTATCGCCAAACCACTCACGGACATGACAAAAAAAGGTGCCGATCTGGCGAGCTGGCCTGAGGTGGCTATACGTGGATTTGAGCGTCTGAAGAATAGTTTTTCCCATTCTGGTGCAACCAGACGTGTCTAAACCTTTTGTGGTGGAGGTTGATGCGTCGGAGGTGGGAGTGGGGGCAGTACTGTCTCAAGGCTCGTCCTTGAGCGAGATGCATCCATGCGCCTACTTCTCCAAGAAGCTGTCGCCGGCCGAACGGAATTATGATATCGGCAACAGGGAGTTGTTGGCCATCAAATTGGCTTTTGAGGATTGGCGACACTTCTTGGAGGGGGCGGCTCACCAGGTCACAGTCATCACCGACCATAAGAATCTGCTCTGTCTGGAGTCGGCAAAGCGTCTGTCTCCTAGGCAGGCCCGCTGGGCATTGTTTTTTACTCGTTTCAATTTTCTTGTGACTTACCGTCCCGGGGCTAAAAACACCAAGGCGGATGCTTTGTCTAGGTGTTTTCCGGGGGGAGAACCTCGGGAAGAGCCGGTACCCATCCTCCAGGAAGGGGTAGTGGTCTCGGCTCTCACGACTGAGGTAGAGGCGGAGATTGCCGAGGCCCAAGAGGAGGTACCGCCAGGACTTCCCGCCAACAAATCACTTGTACCCCTGCATCTTCGGCTTAAGGTGTTGAAGGAACACCACGACTCGGTACTGGCTGGTCATCCAGGGGTGAAGGGCACCTTAGAGCTGGTATCGCGTCGTTTCTGGTGGCCCAAAATCCGGCAGGACGTGGTCTCATACGTGGCAGCTTGCATCACGTGTGCTAGGGCTAAGTCACCCCGAACCCGTCCTGCTGGCACGCTACAGCCTCTGGGGGTACCCAATAGGCCATGGACAGAAATCTCCATGGATTTCATCACTGACTTGCCAGCCTCGGCGGGGAACACGGTCATCCTGGTGGTGGTTGACCGTTTTTCAAAGATGGCGCATTTTGTGGTGTTGTCTTCATTGCCCAATGCAAAGACGTTGGCTCAGGTATTTGTGCAGGAGGTGGTCAGACTCCACGGAGTTCTGTCGGACATAGTATCTGATAGGGGTACGCAATTTGTGGCGAGGTTTTGGAAAGCTTTTTGCTCACGTTTGGGGATCAAGTTGTCACATTCATCGGCGTTTCATCCACAGTCTAATGGGCAAACTGAGCGCATGAACCAAAATCTAGAACAGTATTTACCATGCTTTGTGTCCGACAGCCAGGAGGAGTGGTCTACTTTCCTTCCTCTGGCCGAATTCGCGTTAAATAACAACCGCCAAGAGTCATCGGGAGAGTCTCCGTTCTTTTGTGTCTACGGTCAACATCCTCAGTTTTGTACCTTACGTCAGGGTGACTTAGGGGGTGTCCCGGAGGAGGATCAGCTAGGAGCCCAATTGTCATCGGTCTGGAGGAGGGTTAAACAGCGTTTGTTGAGCATGAGTGCTAGGTACAAACGGGTGGCTGACAGTAGACGCGTGCCAGGTCCGGACCTGTGTGTGGGTGAATGGGTGTGGTTAGCTACGAAGAACATAAAACTCAAAATTCCATCTTTAAAACTAGGTCCAAGGTTTATTGGGCCTTTTAGGATTTCTGCCATCATTAACCCAGTGGCTTATCGGTTGGAACTTCCTGCGGTGTACAAGGTACACAACGTGTTTCACAGGGCTTTATTGAAAAAGGTGGTAGGCTCGGTGCACACGACGCCGATGCCACCTCCAGTCATGGTGGATGGCGATTTACAGTTTGAGGTCGCCAAGGTAGTGGACTCTCGAGTAGTACTCCGTACTCTTCAGTATTTGGTGCACTGGTGGGGGTATGGTCCGGAGGAGAGGTCTTAGGTTCCAGCCTCAGACATACATGCGAATCGGCTGGTCAGTTCCTTTCACCATCGTCATCCGGACAAGCCGGGTCCTATGAGTCTTGAGGGTCCGGGGGTCCCTCGTAGAAGACGGGGTAATGTCATGTCGGACGCTGTTCACACCACAGCGTCCAGCAGGCAGAGGTAGTTCCACCTCCGTCCACTATAGCCTCAGTGGCGCCGGCTTGATCTTCAGGCTCTCGGGGGTTAATCTTGCTGGAGACCAGGTTGGATGTTTAGGCACGCCCACAGTCTTTAAATAGTCATGCTGGCCTATGGGCATCGCCGATTATAGCTTGTGTTTCATACCAAGTGGTTCCGGTCTGGAGTGGAGGTGTTGAAGAGAGAGAGATTCGTATCTGGTGGCGTATGATCCGTTGTTATCCTTTCTCCTTCCCATATTTGTGTTTAGTTGTGCCCTGTTCACATTACTGTATATTCCTGTGTGCGTGCGGCGCAGTGCAGTTTAAGTTCTCCCTGTCGGTCATAATTTGTGTGGGGGCTTTGGTGGTGTGTCTCCTCACTGGGTGGAGGGTGGAGGGTTAAGTGCAGGGCTGAGCAGGAGATAAGGAAAGGTTGGAGGCTCAGGCATTTGCACCATCAGCAAAAACCATGGGTTGAGGGTCAGACAGGGTTTCCCCTAGTTAAAGGACATCACAGGGGCCCCGGGAATTTCAGCCTTAGTTGAACTAAGCCCCGCGTGACAGTTAATTGGAATCACAGACTAAATATTTTATACTTATTGGGTGGCAAAGATTATAGTTAATGGGAGGCACAGTGCTGCTTATCACTATATTTTTAATGGTGGGATACATATCTGTATTGGCTGGAGACACATGTATGTATGTAGTGTATGTGACCTTGTTATTTTCAGGGCTGCAAAGATCATCATTACAAGACGAGTTGTGGCTTGGAGATGTTGACATGAAGGTCTGACTAGATGGAGAAGAAATAAGAGAAAGCGGCTTTAATTAGACAAGACATCAGCGGTAAGTGCCTGGTTGTATATATTATTTTGTATCTGCACTGTGTGACGTGGAGTGATAATGTTTTTTGTAAAATCCCTTAATCTACATTCTCACATTTGCGTGAAATATCCGTGTGTTTCCAAGTTATTTTTTATTGGAAGGCACACGGACTCAAAGAGGCACACATATATGAAAATCATGGATCTGAGAATGAGATCTGTGAGGATCAGAGAATGTTCTTTTCTGATCCGATTTTGAGGATCAGAAAAGGACATGTTCAATGCGGCTGTAAAAGCTCGCAGCACACAGACACTGCACAGGAATGTAGCCTTATTGTGTATAGCACAGTCCCTTAGTGTATAGTGTACTCACTTATGTATAGCACAGTTACTCAGTATATAATGTATTCACTTATTAAGTATAGCACAGTCCCTTAGTATATAGTGTACTCACTTATTATGTATAACATCATCCTTAGTTACATAGTTTCCTCTTTTATTATGTTTAACACCATTCCTTATTACATACCATCCTCTCTAGTTATATATTGTGCCGTCCCTTATTATATCTCTTCATCTGTTTCTATGCCCAGCACTGTCTCTTACATAGTGTATTCTCATTCTTTTTGTTATTCACAGTACCCTTTTTTATTACATAGTTCCCTCTCTGGTTAGATATAAAATGACAGCTGAAGGAGCAGCCGGTGACCAGAAGACCAGTCCATCAGCTCCTCCATTTTTTAAACAAGCTTTCCCATGCTCCATCAGCTGTCATTGCATTATATATCTAACAAGACATGTAATAAAGAACATGGCTCTATATAATACGTTATGTAAGGGGCAGAGCTGTACATAACAAAAGAGGGCACTGAGCAATAAGAGATGGCAAAAAACATAATAATGGAGACTGTGCAATATATATACATGTAAGTGTGTGTGGATATAACAAAAAATTCCTTCTCACCCCCCAACAGGGGTGGTATTTTTTTTGTCCTTTCTCATTCTCGGGTCCTCTACCAGAGGCCTGGGAGTTTGAGGGTTCTGCGCAGGATCTTAGTTGTTTTAGTTGTTCCCAGCATTGTGCTTTTCTGGACAGAAAGCTCAGATGTTGCTCCTGGGATCTGTTGTAGCCATCTTCCCAACTTAGGGGTCATTGCTCCAAGTGCTCCTATCACCACTGGAATCACAGTTGCCTTCACCTTCCACATCTTCTCCAGTTCTCCTTTGAAGCCCTGGTATTTCGCCAGCTTCTCATCTTCCTTGTTTCTGATCCTGCTGTCACTTGGCATTGCCAGATCTATTATCATTGCTGTCTTCTGATCCTTGTCTACTATCATAATGTCTTGTTGGTAAGCCAACACCTGCTTATTAGAGATGAACGAGCACTAAAATGCTCGGGTGCTCGTTGCTCGGGTCGAGCAAATTGGAATACTCAGGTACTCGACCTGAGCAATGAGCCCAATGTAAGTCTATAAGAAAACCAAGTATTTTTACCGTGACCCCCCCATGGGTCCTTCTAAAGTCTAAAAACATCTGAAAATGATGGAAACAGTGCTCAAATGCTATGGGAACATCATGGGGAATGCCACTGGAAGCATTTCTGACTCCCAGGTCACAGCTGTGAGCAATGTTGTCAGAGTCTTACGCCATTTTTCAGGCGCACCAAAAAACATACAAAAACAATCACCAAAATGGATTTTCCTGGGAAATATGTTAAGGTACATCCCTTCCAGGGTAATGACGTTAATATAAGGCAAAATAATTAATCTAAAACAAAAATGTTCCTCAACCATTTGGGCTATGTTCACATGTAGCGTTTTTGATGTGTTTTTCACTGGGAAATGTTATTTTAACAGTTTACAATCTTCTTTGGCCATGTGGTATGTGACACATCATCAGAAACATCCTGTTTCATTTATGAATGTGGGACTCTGAAAGTCACAAAGTCTATTTTTAGAGGGCCAGTAGTCGGCCCTCAGTATTCTTAGAGAGCCATCAGCCGGCTATGCTTTGTTGTTCCCATTATTAAACATTGGGTCTCTTATACTGTTATTGTATATGCAGTGAGTGGCAGGGCTGCCCAAAATTTGGACGCACTCCAACAACTCATTGAACAAACGTCATTGATGACCACATGCAACCATAGTTCACAGTATTCATTTGGTACTCCCATACTGTTTGCTTATGCATTGAATGAAAGGCCTGCCCTGCACCAAAGTTACACGCACCCCAATAAGCCTTTGAACACATACTGGATGGCCACATAAAACCAAAATTCCCATTATTCTGATATTTTTAAGTCACCTAAAGTTTGCCCATGAACATGGCCGACGTTAGCGGCAGGCAGACCAGAAAGCTGCCTAGGGCCCCTGCTCCCCTAGGGGTCCCCAGCCAGTGGCATGCTGCTAATGGTGGCACATCATGCAACCGCTATGGGGCCCATGGGTCAAGGGGGGCCCGCCTGCCACCAGCGCTGACTCCCCCCACCGCCACATTGAACTATACCGGCATCATTATGAGACACCAGTACAGTTCAAAGCAATGATGGGGAGAGAGCGTCAGATGACGCTCCCTCTCCCATCATTCCCCACTCAGCGTCTGACACTGTGGGGGCGTGATGACGTCACTTCATCGCGTACCCACTGTGTGCAGCAGCTGAGACCAGAGTCAAGCCTGGAGCATCACGGGGCATGAGGAGAGGTGAGCATAGTGGGTTTTTTTAAAAAAATCAGTGAGTACTGGACTGTGGGGGCCATTCTTGGGGGGAGGGGACTACATTATAGTCTATTGGGGGCTGTGTTATATTCTATGGGGGCTGTATTACATTCTATGGGAGCAGTATTATCTTCTATGGGGGGCTGTATTATATTCTATGGGGGCTGTATTAGATTCTATGGGGGCTGTATTATATTCTATGGGGGCTGTATTATATTCTATATAGGGACTGCATTATATTCTATGGGGGGCTGTATTTTATTCTGTGGGGGCTTTATTATATTCTATGGCTGACTGTATTATATTCTAAGGGGGTTGTATAATATTCTACTGGGGGCTGTATTATATTCTATGGGGGGCTGTGTTATATTCTATGGGGGCTGTATTACGTTCTATGGGGGCTGTATTATATTCTATGAGGGGGCTGTATTATATTCTATGGAGGGACTGCATTATATTCTATGGGCTAAATTTTCTAGTGGCTGTTGCATCACGGACCACGATCACCATGGTGATCTAGTGGTGGTGGATGATGAGGATGAGGAGAAGGAGGAGGATAACAGCAAATATCCAAAATCAGGAAGTGTATACCCATGTGTGGGTGTGAAGAGGTGCATGGGAATATACCTCCCAAAAAAAGACACTGGATTTGAGGTTAATTTTCACTGTTACCATGCGGTGGTGTACAGAAGTCTGCCCCAATCAAGTCCTTGTGCATTTTTATAAGAGTCAGCCTATATGCATTTTCAGTTGACAGGCAGATGCGCTTATCAGTTATAATTCCACCAGCGGCACTAAAAACGCAATCTGACAAAACACTAGTGGCAGGACAGGCCAGGACCTCCAAGGCATAGAGAGCCAGTTCATGTCACTTATCCAGCTTTGAGACCCAATAATTAAAAGGCACAGATCAATCTTGGAGGACTTTGGTACAGTCAGCAAGGTATTCCATCACCATCTTCAAAAACTTTGCACTCCTTGTGAGATTACGCCATGCATCATGGCCACTGCCATGGGAGGGTCTGAGAAAACTCCCAGAATGTTGCCAGTGTTCCCCTGCTTCTGCTGGATTGGAGTTGTGTCTCTCTCGCCTGTACTCCTTGGCTGTTAAATGAACTGTGACTTCTGCCGCCTACGTTTTCTGATGGGAATTTTTTTAATAATTCCGCAACAAGGGTACTGGTACTGCACCATTTTAGTACCCTAAATTTGTATTTGGAGAATATGAAGGTCATGGGAAAAGCAGCACAACATAAAGTCAGCCTTGCATGCCAGACTGCTAACAGACAAGACTTCCTTGCTCTCACTAAGAGGATGATTGACCATGCTCTCCTCCTCTTCTTCCTCCTCCTCCCTGTCCTCAGGCCATTCAAGCTGAAGAGACAGTGTGACAGTTGTGCTTGTAGTACCGTCTATAGGGCATGAAAGTAGCTCCTGTTCTTCATCCTCCATTTCCTCATTGTCACCCAATCCACGTTGGGATGAGATGAGGCTGGGCTGTGTGTAATCACCCTATATGATTCCTTGCTCCATCTCATCATGCTCCGCCTGCAATGCATTCTCTTTGATTGATAGCAGACAGCATTTCAGAACACAGAGAAGCGGGATGGTGATGCTAATTATGGCATCATCACCGCTCACCATCTTGGTGCAGATGATAGAACAAATGTCTGACATCCATGTCCTCTCCTGAGGTCTTATGTGTGGAGTCTGAACTGAATACTGACAGCCTTGTTGATGCTGGTACTCAACAACTGTCCTTTCCTGCTTAGAAATCCTTTTCAACAAATGCAGTGTAGAGTTCCAACTCGTGGGGACATCACACAATAGTCAGTGAGCCTGAAGCTGCAAACACTGCTGAAGCACGGCAATGGTGACGGAAGCTGTGGCTGACTTTCTAAAAGGGGCACACAGGCGGTGTACTTTCACAAGCAGATCTGGCAGCTCCGGGTATCTGTTGAGAAACCATTGAGCAACAAGATTAAGATTGAGCTCACCTCGCTTCAAAGCCGCCACCAGTATCCGGCCATTTGTCACACACGACCATGTCTGGCTGTAGGTACAGTCATGGCCAAAAGTTTAGAGAATGACACAAATATTATATTTTCACATGATCTGCTGCCCTCTGGTTTTTATGTGTGTTTGTCAGATGTTTTTATCACATACAGAAATATAATTGCAATCATATTATGAGTAACAAAAGGTTATATTGACAGTTAGAATGAGTTAATGCAGCAAGTCAGTATTTGCAGTGTTGACCCTTCTTCTTCAGGAACTCAGCAATTCTCCCTGGCATGCTCTCAATCAACTTCTGGATCAAATCCTGACTGATAGCAGTCCATTCTTGCAAGATCAATGCTTTTATTTTGTCTGAATTTGAAGGTTTTTGTTTGTCCACCCGTCTCTTGATGATTGACCACAAGTTCTCAATGGGATTAAGATCTGGGGAGTTTCCAGGCCATGGTCCCAAAATCTCTATGTTGTGTTCCCTGAGCCATTAAGTTATCACCTTTGCTTTATGGCAAGGTGCTCCATCATGTTGAAAAAGGCATTGTTGATCGCCAAACTGCTCTTGGACGGTTGGGAGAAGTTGCTCTTGGAGGACATTCTGGTACCATTCTTTATTCATGGCTGTGTTTTTAGGCAAGACTGAGAGAGAGCCCATTCCCTTGGCTGAGAAGCAACCCCACACATGAATGGTTTCAGGATGCTTGACAGTTGGCATGAGACAAGACTGGTGGTAGCGCTCACCTCGTCTTCTCCGAATAAGCCGTTTTCCAGATGTCCCAAACAATCGAAAAGGGGATTCATCAGAGAAAATGACTTTACCCCAGTCCTCAGCAGTCCACTCCCTGTACCTCTTGCAGAATATCAGTCTGTCCATGATGTTTTTTCTGGAGAGAAGTGGCTTCTTTGCTGCCCTCCTTGAGACCAGGCCTTGCTACAAGAGTCTCCGCCTCACAGTGCGTGCAGATGCACTCACACCTGCCTGCTGCCATTCCTGAGCAAGCTCTGCACTGCTGGTAGCCCGATCCCGCAGCTGAAACACTTTTAAGAGACGGTCCTGGCGCTTGCTGGTCTTTCTTGGGTGTCCTGGAGCCTTTTTGGCAACAAGGGAACCTCTCTCCTTGAAGTTCTTGATGATGCAATAGATTGTTGACTGAGGTGCAATCTTTCTAGCTGCGATACTCTTCCCTGTTAGGCCATTTTTGTGCAGTGCAATGATGACTGCACGTGTTTCTTTAGAGATAACCATGGTTAACAGAAGAGAAACAATGATGCCAAGCACCAGCCTCCTTTTAAAGTGTCCAGTGGTGTCATTCTTACTTAATCATGACAGATTGATCTCCAGCCCTGTCCTCATCAACACCCACACCTGTGTTAATGGAGCAATCACTGAAACGATGTTAGCTGGTCCTTTTAAGGCAGGGCTGCAATGATGTTGAAATGTGTTTTGGGGGATAAAGTTAATTTTCTAGGCAAATATTGACTTTGCAAGTAATTGCTGTTAAGCTGATCACTCTTTATAACATTCTGGAGTATATGCAAATTGCCATTAGAAAAAATGAAGCAGTAGACTTTGTAAAAATTAATATTTGTGTCATTCTCTAAACTTTTGGCCATGACTGTACGGTGGTGTCAGACACAGATCTGCCTGCTTCAGAGCTGTCCACAACTCTTCAGCATTGTGCTGTTTGTCACCTAAGCATATATGCTTCATTACAGCCTGTTGCCGCTGCAGTGCTTTCAGCTTGTGACTGATGTGCTCATGCTGAAAATGGAGGAGTTCCATCCCAAGGTCCGACTGGGTCCCTGCTTCCACTATGGTAATCGAGTGGGCCATCAGCTAGATTTTTACACAGGACAGAGCCAGGATTTGAACCCCAGTCTCCCATGTCGCAAGTTGTGCACTTACCCATTACACTATACCATTATACATTATATACAGTATATGTATATAAACATATATATATATATATATATACAGTGGGGCAAAAAAGTATTTAGTCAGTCAGCAATAGTGCAAGTTCCACCACTTAAAAAGATGAGAGGCGTCTGTAATTTACATCATAGGTAGACCTCAACTATGGGAGACAAACTGAGAAAAAAAAATCCAGAAAATCACATTGTCTGTTTTTTTTTCATTTTATTTGCATATTATGGTGGAAAATAAGTATTTGGTCAGAAACAAAATTTCATCTCAATACTTTGTGATATATCCTTTGTTGGCAATGACAGAGGTCAAACGTTTTCTGTAAGTCTTCACAAGGTTGCCACACACTGTTGTTGGTATGTTGGCCCATTCCTCCATGCAGATCTCCTCTAGAGCAGTGATGTTTTTGGCTTTTCGCTTGGCAACACGGACTTTCAACTTCCTCCAAAGGTTTTCAACTCCAGGACCTTGAAATGCTTCTTACGAAGCCACTCCTTCGTTGCCCTGGCGGTGTGCTTTGGATCATTGTCATGTTGAAAGACCCAGCCACGTTTCATCATCAATGCCCTTGCTGATGGAAGGAGGTTTGCACTCAAAATCTCACGATACATGGCCCCATTCATTCTTTCATGTACCCGGATCAGTCGTCCTGGCCCCTTTGCAGAGAAACAGCCCCAAAGCATGATGTTTCCACCACCATGCTTTACAGTAGGTATGGTGTTTGATGGATGCAACTCAGTATTCTTTTTCCTCCAAACACGACAAGTTGTGTTTCTACCAAACAGTTCCAGTTTGGTTTCATCAGACCATAGGACATTCTCCCAAAACTCCTCTGGATCATCCAAATGCTCTCTAGCAAACTTCAGACGGGCCCGGATATGTACAGGCTTAAGCAGTGGGACACGTCTGGCACTGCAGGATCTGAGTCCATGGTGGCGTAGTGTGTTACTTATGGTAGGCCTTTTTACATTGGTCCCAGCTCTCTGCAGTTCATTCACTAGGTCCCCCCGCGTGGTTCTGGTGCAGGGCTACAATTTTGTTTCTGGTGTCCTTTGACAGCTCTTTGGTCTTCACCATAGTGGAGTTTGGAGTCAGACTGTTTGAGGGTGTGCACAGGTGTCTTTTTATACTGATAACAAGTTTAAACAGGTGCCATTACTACAGGTAATGAGTGGAGGAAAGAGGAGACTCTTAAAGAAGAAGTTACAGGTCTGTGAGAGCCAGAAATCTTGATTGCTTGTTTCTGACCAAATACTTATTTTCCACCATAATATGCAAATAAAATGAAAAAAAAACAGACAATGTGATTTTCTGGATTTTTTTTTCTCAGTTTGTCTCCCATAGTTGAGGTCTACCTATGATGTAAATTACAGACGCCTCTCATCTTTTTAAGTGGTGGAACTTGCACTATTGCTGACTGACTAAATACTTTTTTGCCCCACTGTATATATATATATATATATATCTCAAATACTAGCTGAAGAGCCCGGTGCTGCCCGGGCATAGTAACTAACTGTGGTTAGTTATAACAAATTATAATAATCCTCCTTCCCATAGTCCCGTGCCCATATACCCATCACACATCCACGATCCCATAGGCCCGTGCCCATATACCCATCATACATATCCTCCATCCCATTGTCGAGTGCCCATATACCCATCCTCCATCCAATAGTCCCATGCCCATATACCCATCGTACATATTCTCTATCCCATAGTCCCATGCCCATATACCCATCATACATATCCTCCATCCCATAGTCGAGTGCCCATATACCCATCATACATCCTCCATCCCATAGTCGAGTGCCCATATACCCATCACACATCCTCCATCCCATAGTCCCGTGCCCATATACCCATCATACATAGCCTCCATCCCATAGTCCCGTGCCCATATACTCGTCATACATATCCTCCATCCCATAGTCCCGTGCCCATATACTCGTCATACATATCCTCCATCCCACAGTCCCGTGCCCATATACCCATCATACATATCCTCCATCCCATAGTCCCGTGCCCATATACCCGTCATACATATCCTCCATACCATAGTCCCGTGCCCATATACCCATCATGCATATCCTCCATACCATAGTCCCGTGCCCATATACCCGTCATACATATCCTCCATCCCATAGTCCCATGCCCATATACCCGTCATAAATATCCTCCATCCCATAGTCCAGTGCCCATATACCCGTCATACACATCCGCCATACCATAGTCCCGAGCCCATATACCCGTCATACATATCCTCCATCCCATAGTCCAGTGCCCATATACCCATCACACATCCTCCATCTCATAGTCAACCATTATGACATCATAATGAGCGGCGGCAGGGCTTGCAACCTATGATGACATCAGCGTCGCCATGGCAACCATTGTGACATCATAATGAGGGGTGGGGCTTGATATGCACACACTGCTTCCCCAGTATGCAAATAGGGGCATTATGACATCATAATGAGAGGCGGGGCTTGACGCGCACACACTTTTTCCCCAGTATGTAGACGGGGGCAAAATTGTTTGGTGAATTGGAACGCGCGGGGTTAAAATTTCGCCTCACAACATAGCTTAGGACGCTCTCGGGGTCCAGACGTGTGACTGTGCCAAATTTTGTGGCTGTAGCTGCGACGGTGCGGATGCCTATCCCGGACATACACACACACACATACATACATACACACATACATACACACTTTGAGCTTTATATATTAGATATATATATATATCCAACAATGTAGACCGGCTCACTCCTGTGAACCACCTGGAACCTCAGCTGACCTGGTTAACTCCGTTGTGCCCGGATCTGGATGTAGGAGTCCATCCTTACAAATGTGAACAACGTTGTTTTGTCGTTGTTCATATATATATATATATATATATATATATATATATATACACATATATATTGTAAGGTAGCGCTGTCATTCGGGTAGGGGATACTCACTTGGCAGCCAATAAATCACATCCGGCACAGGTTTTCCATAAAACCAAAACAGTCCATGCGGTTTATTCAGGTATCATAAACCACAGCAGCAAGATAAAGTTCATATAAACAGCATAGCATCCATGACAAAGCTTCACTCTGCTAAGCCTGTGGTCACACAGGTTACACAATGTCCAGTACTCAGGCTCTTCAGCCTCTCAGATATCACACCGGTCAGGGTTCACTCATGGTTCTTTCTCCATGCTGCAGACGTCCATTCCCTCCAGGGAATTACCAGGCACGTGCAGCCTTTACACAGCATTCACTTGCTGTCAGAAGGCAGCCCCATCTCTCTCAGACGGGACCTTCCAAAACGGACCAGCCAGGTCCCTGCATTCACTCCATGTGACCTACCCTGGCCACCTTATATGGTCCGTAGCCATACCCACCGGGTCACATGGCTATGTCCTCATCACAGGTCCTTCAACCACTCATACACACTTTATAATAGCGTTTCTTAAGCACACCCCCTGGGTGGGTTTGTAGGTAACTAGTACGCCCATCTCACCAGTTACCTGGAGACTTCCCAAACACATTGAAGCAGCACCTCAGCAGTATCACTGCTGATCATCAGACACATAAGTCTCCATCTCAAGGCCACCCACCTTGAGATACTTAAAGGTCCTTCAGGCTTCTGCCATTCATCCTCTCTCCTAGGACATTCACACAGCGCCCCCTAGCGGACACAGTGGTCACTACACCGCAATATACTGTATATAGCTTTGTCGCCATAAAAAGAGGGGGACTAGACACATTTCTTGCACAGGGGCTCCAAGCTCTCAGTGTCCGCCCCTGGAGAAGGACAAACTGTATATACTCGAGTGTAAGCTGACCTGAGTATAAGTCGAGGCTCCTAATTTTGCCACGAAAAACTGGGTAAGCTTATTGACTCGAGTATAAGCTGGGTATGCATTGTCCCCTATCCCTGTCCTGGTATGCATGACTCCCCCATTCCTGTCATTGTATGCATGGCTTCTTATCCCTTATCCTTGTATGCATGGCTCCCTGGTCCCTGTCCTTGCATGCATGGCTCCCCCATCGCTGTCCTTATATGCATGGCTCCTTATCCCCTATCCTTGTATGCATGACTCCCTTATCCTTGAATGCATGCTTCTTATTAAAAAAAAACAAAAACAAATCCTACTCACCTTGCTGCTTGCCCTGATGCATCTCGATCCAGCGCCAGCAGCTCTTTCTGCTGAGCGATCATGTGGCCCTGCTCATTAAGGTAATGAATATTCACCCCACAAATAAGAGAGTGGAGAGGCATGCATATTCATTACCTTAATGTAAATGCTGCTGGCGCCAGAATCAACAAGATGCAGTGAGGGCACGCAGGAAGGTGAGTAGGATGTTTTCGGGAAGTCGGTGGCTGCGGGTGTCACTGTGTGTGCTATAAGAGAAATTAATGATCATTTCTCTTTAGCAGCGGACACAGTTACAGCCGGAGCAGCTGGCTCCTGTCTCCTGTGACCCGCTGCTCTGCTGCTCCCCCACCGGCTCTCTGGGACAATTGACTCGTGTATAAGCTGAAGTGGGTGTTTTCAGCTCAAAAAATGTGCTGAAAAACTCAGCTTATACATGAGTATATACGATACCATTTGTGCAGCATAGGCAATGGCACAAGGACCTAAGAGGTAAGGGGGTCCCCCATCTCCTCCTAAGCAGGTGGAATTGTGCATTATTATAAGCTATTGGACTGCAAAGGGCCCATATATTGCACTTGCACAGGAGACCTCTTCCCTCTGGGTATATAGCCTTATAGTGACTAGGAGAGTTGAGCGACTTTTGTTTTTTTAGGGTCGAGTCGGGTTTCGTGAAACCCGACTTTTCCAAAAGTCGGGTCGAGCAAGATCGTCCGATTATAGGGAAAAGTCGGGGTCGTCCCGAAACACGAAACCCAATGTAAGTCAATGGGGAATGAAAGTCGGCAGTGAGAGGAGGACAGGAAACACACCTACAGTGTCCATTTGAATGCCAAAAGCATCAATTCTTCTTACTTAAGCTTGTCAACCTTAATTAACTTCATAATACAAGTTACACACTGAAAAATGGGGGTTATTTGGCTAAAGTTGTGGGGGGGAGGGCTGGCTCCAGGTTTTCATGTGCCCTGGGCGAAAGAGCGCCCCTTTAACACATACCACAACTCATCATGCTCCGATACGGCAGAGAAATAGCGGTATAGTACAATGAAAAATACTTCACTTTTTACATCTCATGACGAGGCCCATCTATTTCTCCATACAGAATCATTGGTCCCATATAATGTTTGAAACAGTATATGATGAGCTCCACATAATGCTACAGTATATGTTGGTCCCCATGGATGAAGCTCCACTGTCTTATGGGCCCAAATAATGCTCCAAACATAATGGGCCCCATTTCTAATGCTCTAGTGTATAATGGGCCCTGTAAATGCTGCTCCAGTGTCTGATGTCCACCTTTGGAATGTTCCAGTGTATGGTGGGCCCCATCTATCATTCTCCAGAGTATAGTGCTCCCCAAAAATTGCTCTCCCAACATTGAAAACAATCAAATAAGTCTCCTCGCTAGGGAATCCCTGTACTAGTCTGGACTCCTCGTCGTCCCCATCTTCCATCTCACTGCACAGTATTTCAACCTTGCAAGTGCTGTGATCCTGAGCAAGCAGGGGGGGCCCACTCGTTGGCGACGGCACTGGCACAGGGCCCCTGATAGTACGGTGGTGTGTCTGATGGCGGGTGGGCCGAACCTGCACTTTCATCTGCAGCTTCCTCTTTGTCACCGTGTAAGATGGAACTGTATTTGGGAAGGGTAACCTGAGTTTCATCAGGGTCAGATTCAGGCCGTGTAGCATGCGAGGGGAATGTAGTGGTCTGGGTCAATGTACCAGCAGATTCATCGAGCAGTGGCTGGGCATCAGTGCACTTGTGTCGCCCTCAGGAGTACGGTCGCCACAGTGGCATTACCTTCCTCTTAGGGAGTGTGATGTCATGCTTGGGAGCAACGAAGGATCTCTCTAGCAGGTTAACTGATTGGGCGGCGTTATTCCCACGAGTCATGACCCTCCAAACAGCGTTCATGAAGGCAAAGTGTTTGTTTTATGTGGGCAGTATGGTTGCAAAGCTGAACCTTAAAGGAATGTCCAGAAGGACACCACCAGGAGTGGAGCCTACGGTTTAATTCGACTCCACCTGGGAAACCTCAACCATGCAAGCTACAGAAAAGATGCACAGATTGCAAGCTTAATTCCGTTAACGAACGAGACTCCGTCATGCCCCGCGGTCCGAGTCCGGCTTACTAGAGGGACACGTGAGGCTCTGGCACATGAGAGTGGCCAATAACTGGTGTGTCATGGCCTTACATGTCCGTGGCTGCATGTGTGCTACACTGAAAAGCCACATCAGGAGGCAGGCTCAGACGGTGTTATTCCCAGTATGGCTTGCAGGTGATTGCACAAAGGTGAGAAAGGGTACCGTATCCCCGGATAACAAGTAAGGATAGCGTACACATTCAAAATATATGTCTATACATCAGGAGGCAGGCTCAGATGGTGTTAGGCCCAGTATGGCTTGCAGGTGATTGCACAAAGGTGAGAAAGGGTACCGTATCCCCGGATAACATTTATGGATAGCGTACACATTCAAAATATATGTCTATACATCAGGAGGCAGACTCAGACGGTGTTAGGCCCAGTATGGCTTGCAGGTGATTGCACAAAGGTGAGAAAGGGTACCGTATCCCCGGATAACAAGTAAGGATAGCGTACACATTCAATATATATGTCTATACATCAGGAGGCAGGCTCAGACGGTGTCAGGCACAGTATGGATTTGACGGCCCAGATTACACAGCGGAGGAGCAGGGAGAGGTAAAGATTGCAAATGCTAGGGCCCTGCCCAAGCAAGGGGGGCTCACTCGTGGGCGTCGGTACTGGCACTGGGCCCCTCATAGTACAGCGGTGTGTCTGACGGAGGGTGTGCACCACCACCGTCAGAGACACTTGATTGCACTATGAGGGACCCTGTGCCAGTGCCCGCGCCCAAGAGTCGGCCTACCCACCTGTCCAGGGCAACGGCACTCACACGGTGTCGTGCGCTAGGTGGTGACCCCGGCCATGGGGGGGAGGCAGCACAGTTAGGGAGTTTTAGAAAGTGGCATATTTTGATGTTGGACATTCAGCTGATGCAAAAGGCGAAATAGGTGAAGTCCCAGGAAGAGGTGGACCAAAGCAAGCCATTTTTCTGTCACCCTATGTGTCATCAGGGGAAGGTGGGACAAAATCCTTGGAAACCCATGCATGGTTCATTTTAATGAAGGTTAGATCATCCACATTTTGGGTTGACAGACGGGTCCTTTTTTCTGTCAGGATTGATCCCGCTGCACTGAAGACTCTTTCCGATAGCACACTTGCAGCTGGGCAAGCGAGCTCCTGTAAGGCATATTGGGCCAATTCAGGCCAGGTGTCCAGTTTAGCAGCCCAATAGTCAAAGGGGAATGACCTGTGTGGGAGAACATCGATATGGGAGGAAAAGTAGTTTGTAACCATAGTTGACAACTGCTGTCTCCTGTCAATTTCCATCGATGCAGTATTACCAGTTGTGTGAGCGGTATTTGAAAAATCAGTCCACAACATTGTCATGAAACCCCTGTCTCCTACGCCACTTCTGCTGTGTACACCTCTGCCAAGCTGCCCCCAGCCCGTACGGCTCGTGTGAGAACCATCACCGCTGCTGTGTGCTGGGAATGCCTCAAGCAACCGATTTACCAGAGTTGCTTGTTTATTAGCCAATATTAGGTCAAGGTTCTCCTGTGGCATGATGTTTTGTAATTTGCCTTTATAGCGTGGATCCAGGATGCTGGCCAACCAGTAGTCGTCATCGTTCATCATTTTGGCAATGCGGGGGTCCCTTTTTAGGATCTGCAAGGCATAATCTGACATGTGGGCCAATGTTCCCGGTGTCAATGATGCACTGCGAGTGCTGGTTGGAGGAGCACTTTCTGGCAAATCCACATCCCTCCAGTCACGCACAAACCCTGTACCAGACCTTGCCATGCCAACATTTTCACTTGCCCCACGAGATGCATCCTCCTCCCCTAAGTAATCATCCCCATCATCCTCCTCCTCCTCTTCTTCCTCCACCTCGTCCAGGAGAGGTCCCTGAGCAGACAATGGCTGAATGTCATCAAGGATTCCCTCCTCCTCTTCCTCCTCATCAACATTGGCTGCAGACGCCTGCTCCTTAAGGTGCGTTAAAGTTTGTATGAGCAGACGCATAAGTGGGATGCTCATGCTTAGGATGGCGTCGTCTGCGCTTATCAGCCGTTTGCATTCCTCAAAACACTGAAGGACTTTACAGAGGTCTTTCAGCTTCGACCACTGCACACCTGTCAACTCCATGTCTGCTCTCAAAGTGCCTGGCCGTGTATCCTCCCACAAATGCATTATGGCCTGCCTCTGCTCGCACAGCCGCTCCACCATGTGCAGGGTGGAGTTCCACCTTGTTGCAATGTCGATAATGAGGCGGTGGTTGGGAAGGTGGAGCAATCGCTGCAGCTTCTGCATACGAACGGAGTGTGCAGGCGACCGGCGGATGTGCGCGCACAGTTTTCGCACCTTCTGGAGCAGGGCTGTTAACTCTGGATAATTTTTGAGGAAGCACTGCACCACCAGGTTCAAGGTGTGAGCCAAGCAAGGTATGTGGCTGAGTTTTGAAAGGGCTATGGCTGCCACAAAATTACGGCCGTTATCACTAACTACCTTGCCTGCCTCAAGATGTACACTGCCCAGCCATGACTCAGTTTGTCGCTTCAAGTACTCGGCCAGCACCTCGGCGGTGTGTCTGTCGCCCAAACACATCATCTGCAACACAGCCTGCTGACGCTTTCCACTAGCTGCTCGATAGGGGGACACCTCATGTGCAACAGTGGCAGCTGCAGATGGAGTGCTCGTACGACTGCGCTCTGTGGACGAGCTTTCGCTTCTGGAGGAGGAGGAGGAGGGTCGAACGCCTACAGCCAACTGTTTCCTATACCGTGGGCTAGGCAGCACTGTCCCACCACCGCTGTCCCCTGTAGACCCTGCATCCACCACATTAACCCAGTGCGCAGTGATGGACACGTAACGGCCCTGGCCATGCCGACTGGACCATGCATCAGTTGTGAGGTGCACCTTTCCGCTCACTGACTACATGAGTGCATGGGCAATGCGGTCTTTCACATGATGGTGGAGGGCTGGGATGGCTTTGCGAGAGAAGAAGTGGCGACTGGGTAGGTCATAGCGTGGTACTGCATAGGCCATGAGTTCGCGGAAAGCTGTGCTTTCCACCAACCGAAAGGGCATCATCTCAAACGAGATTAGTTTGGCAATGTGGGCGTTCAAACCCAGTGTACGCGGATGAGAGACTGAGTACTTTCTTGACCTACTCATAGTGTCTGGGAGGGTGAGCTGGACTTGAGAGCTGCATATGGCGGAAGTAGCGGTGGACAGGGCGGACTGAGAGAGATTTGATGATGGTGATGGAGTAGGTGTTCTTTCTGATGGCCTAGAAGCAGTCTTTCGTTGATATAACAGTGGGATTCCCTGACTGCTGTGGCCTTGCAACGACACCTCAACATTTGCTGCTGTGCTAACCGGTGGGCTTACAGTGGGGGAAACGATGTAGCATTGCTGACTACTTTTGTTGTGATCAGTTGCACATGTTGCACCTGAGGTTTGGTGTTGTGTCCACGCTTGCAAGTGCATGCTGGTTAAATGTCTAAGCATGCAACTGGTATTCAAATTTTTCAGATTTTTCCCTCGCCTAAAGGTCTTTGCGCACTTCTTACAGATAACCTTGGCCTGATCATGAGGATTTTGTTCAAAAAAGTGCCACACTGCACTCTTCCTACTTTGGCAGACATTTTGCGGCCTAGCACGCTGTAATCTTTTGACCCTCTGGACAAGCTGTCCAGCAACTATTTTGATGTTTGGAACCTGTCTTTGGAGTGCTCCGGGCCTGCCAGATAACAGCTGTTGCGATGTCGATGTCTGCTGTGGATGCTCCTCATCTGAGCTATTGGAAGCAGCACCCTCTTCCCCCAATGGATGCCAATCTGGGTCAACAACTGAGTCATCCATCACCTCCTCTTCTATGTCATGTGCACCTTCCTCTGTGTCACCATGTATGGTGGTATAGTGTGCGGGAAGGGGCACCTGAGTCTCATCAGGGTCAGAATCTGGCTCTGTACACTGCGAGGACAATGTAGTGCTCTGAGTGAATGTACCAGCAGAATCATCCATCAGCGGCTGTGCATCAGTGCACTCCATGTCAGATTCATCTTGGCCTGGGTAATTCACCATTTGACTTGATAATCCAGGCATGGTATGTGAAAACAGCTCCATGGAGTAATCAGTAGTATGGCCTGCGTCATCCTTCAATCTTGGTTGGGGTGAAGGACACAAGGAAAGGTGTGGTTCATGAACATGAGCCTCCAATGACGACTCAGTGCTTTTACTTTTTACAACTGAAGAAGAGGAGGCGATAGAGCTGGAGGCTGAGTCAGCAATGTAAGACAAAACTTTTTCCTGATGCTCTGGCTTTAAAAGCGGTTTGCCAACTCCTAGAAAACTAAGCGTTCGAGGCCTTATGTAGCCAGACGATGACGCAGGCTCAACACCTCCTGCATTCGGTCCTATTTTGCTCTTGCCACTACCATCAGATCCACCACCAACACCATCATTACCAGCTGCCAACCCCCGCCCAATTCCACGGCCTCTTCCATCAGACTTCCTCATTTTTGGTAGAAATGTAGACAAAATCCAACAAACTATATAGTAATGTAAAACAAGGTACAAGGTGTCTATAGGACAGGGGAGATTTTGAATTTCTGCAGACACTTGTGGACACTGGACACTTTTGGATTGTGTGAGGCCCACTGAATATCTGAGTGCTCTGTCACAGGCTCGATGGCAGAGCTGTGACCAAAGTGACTAGAGGATAAGGGAGATTTTTAATTTCTGCACACACTTGTGGACACTGGACACTTATGGATTGTGTGAGGCCCACTGAATATCTGAGCGCTCTGTCACAGGCTCGATGGCAGAGCTGTGACCAAAGTGACTAGAGGATAAGGGAGATTTTGAATTTCTGCACACACTTGTGGACACTGGACACTTATGGATTGTGTGAGGCCCACTGAATATCTGAGCGCTCTGTCACAGGCTCGATGGCAGAGCTGTGACCAAAGTGACTAGAGGATAAGGGAGATTTTTAATTTCTGCACACACTTGTGGACACTGGACACTTATGGATTGTGTGAGGCCCACTGAATATCTGAGCGCTCTGTCACAGGCTCGATGGCAGAGCTGTGACCAAAGTGACTAGAGGATAAGGGAGATTTTTAATTTCTGCACACACTTGTGGACACTGGACACTTATGGATTGTGTGAGGCCCACTGAATATCTGAGCGCTCTGTCACAGGCTCGATGGCAGGGCTGTGACCAAAGTGACTAGAGGATAAGGGAGATTTTTAATTTCTCCACACACTTGTGGACACTGGACACTTATGGATTGTGTGAGGCCCACTGAATATCTGAGCGCTCTGTCACAGGCTCGATGGCAGAGCTGTGACCAAGGTGACTAGAGGATAAGGGAGATTTTTAATTTCTGCACACACTTGTGGACACTGGACACTTATGGATTGTGTGAGGTCCACTGAATATCTGAACGCTCTGTCACAGGCTCGATGGCAGAGCTGTGACCAAAGTGACTAGAGGATAAGGGAGATTTTTAATTTCTGCACACACTTGTGGACACTGGACACTTATGGATTGTGTGAGGCCCACTGAATATCTGAGCGCTCTGTCACAGGCTCGATGGCAGAGCTGTGACCAAAGTGACTAGAGGATAAGGGAGATTTTTAATTTCTGCACACACTTGTGGACACTGGACACTTATGGATTGTGTGAGGCCCACTGAATATCTGAGCGCTCTGTCACAGGCTCGATGGCAGAGCTGTGACCAAAGTGACTAGAGGATAAGGGAGATTTTGAATTTCTGCAGACACTTGTGGACACTGGACACTTATGGATTGTGTGAGGCCCACTGAATATCTGAGCGCTCTGTCACAGGCTCGATGGCAGAGCTGTGACCAAAGTGACTAGAGGATAAGGGAGATTTTTAATTTCTGCACACACTTGTGGACACTGGACACTTATGGATTGTGTGAGGCCCACTGAATATCTGAGCGCTCTGTCACAGGCTCGATGGCAGAGCTGTGACCAAAGTGACTAGAGGATAAGGGAGATTTTGAATTTCTGCACACACTTGTGGACACTGGACACTTATGGATTGTGTGAGGCCCACTGAATATCTGAACTCTCTGTCACAGGCTCGATGGCAGAGCTGTGACCAAAGTGACTAGAGGATAAGGGAGATTTTTAATTTCTGCACACGCTTGTGGACACTGGACACTTATGGATTGTGTGAGGCCCACTGAATATCTGAGCGCTCTGTCACAGGCTCGATGGCAGAGCTGTGACCAAGGTGACTAGAGGATAAGGGAGATTTTTAATTTCTGCACACACTTGTGGACACTGGACACTTATGGATTGTGTGAGGTCCACTGAATATCTGAACGCTCTGTCACAGGCTCGATGGCAGAGCTGTGACCAAAGTGACTAGAGGATAAGGGAGATTTTTAATTTCTGCACACACTTGTGGACACTGGACACTTATGGATTGTGTGAGGCCCACTGAATATCTGAGCGCTCTGTCACAGGCTCGATGGCAGAGCTGTGACCAAAGTGACTAGAGGATAAGGGAGATTTTTAATTTCTGCACACACTTGTGGACACTGGACACTTATGGATTGTGTGAGGCCCACTGAATATCTGAGCGCTCTGTCACAGGCTCGATGGCAGAGCTGTGACCAAAGTGACTAGAGGATAAGGGAGATTTTGAATTTCTGCACACACTTGTGGACACTGGACACTTATGGATTGTGTGAGGCCCACTGAATATCTGAACTCTCTGTCACAGGCTCGATGGCAGAGCTGTGACCAAAGTGACTAGAGGATAAGGGAGATTTTTAATTTCTGCACACGCTTGTGGACACTGGACACTTATGGATTGTGTGAGGCCCACTGAATATCTGAGCGCTCTGTCACAGGCTCGATGGCAGAGCTGTGACCAAGGTGACTAGAGGATAAGGGAGATTTTTAATTTCTGCACACACTTGTGGACACTGGACACTTATGGATTGTGTGAGGTCCACTGAATATCTGAACGCTCTGTCACAGGCTCGATGGCAGAGCTGTGACCAAAGTGACTAGAGGATAAGGGAGATTTTTAATTTCTGCACACACTTGTGGACACTGGACACTTATGGATTGTGTGAGGCCCACTGAATATCTGAGCGCTCTGTCACAGGCTCGATGGCAGAGCTGTGACCAAAGTGACTAGAGGATAAGGGAGATTTTTAATTTCTGCACACACTTGTGGACACTGGACACTTATGGATTGTGTGAGGCCCACTGAATATCTGAGCGCTCTGTCACAGGCTCGATGGCAGAGCTGTGACCAAAGTGACTAGAGGATAAGGGAGATTTTGAATTTCTGCAGACACTTGTGGACACTGGACACTTATGGATTGTGTGAGGCCCACTGAATATCTTAGCGCTATGTCACAGGCTCGATGGCAGAGCTGTGACCAAAGTGACTAGAGGATAAGGGAGATTTTTAATTTCTGCACACACTTGTGGACACTGGACACTTATGGATTGTGTGAGGCCCACTGAATATCTGAGCGCTCTGTCACAGGCTCGATGGCAGAGCTGTGACCAAAGTGACTAGAGGATAAGGGAGATTTTGAATTTCTGCACACACTTGTGGACACTGGACACTTATGGATTGTGTGAGGCCCACTGAATATCTGAACTCTCTGTCACAGGCTCGATGGCAGAGCTGTGACCAAAGTGACTAGAGGATAAGGGAGATTTTTAATTTCTGCACACGCTTGTGGACACTGGACACTTATGGATTGTGTGAGGCCCACTGAATATCTGAGCGCTCTGTCACAGGCTCGATGGCAGAGCTGTGACCAAAGTGACTAGAGGATAAGGGAGATTTTTAATTTCTGCACACACTTGTGGACACTGGACACTTATGGATTGTGTGAGGCCCACTGAATATCTGAGCGCTCTGTCACAGGCTCGATGGCAGAGCTGTGACCAAAGTGACTAGAGGATAAGGGAGATTTTGAATTTCTGCACACACTTGTGGACACTGGACACTTATGGATTGTGTGAGGCCCACTGAATATCTGAGCGCTATGTCACAGGCTCGATGGCAGAGCTGTGACCAAAGTGACTAGAGGATAAGGGAGATTTTTAATTTCTGCACACACTTGTGGACACTGGACACTTATGGATTGTGTGAGGCCCACTGAATATCTGAGCGCTCTGTCACAGGCTCGATGGCAGAGCTGTGACCAAAGTGACTAGAGGATAAGGGAGATTTTGAATTTCTGCACACACTTGTGGACACTGGAAACTTATGGATTGTGTGAGGCCCACTGAATATCTGAACTCTCTGTCACAGGCTCGATGGCAGAGCTGTGACCAAAGTGACTAGAGGATAAGGGAGATTTTTAATTTCTGCAGACACTTGTGGACACTGGACACTTATGGATTGTGTGAGGCCCACTGAATATCTGAGCGCTCTGTCACAGGCTCGATGGCAGAGCTGTGACCAAAGTGACTAGAGGATAAGGGAGATTTTTAATTTCTGCACACACTTGTGGACACTGGACACTTATGGATTGTGTGAGGCCCACTGAATATCTGAGCGCTCTGTCACAGGCTCGATGGCAGAGCTGTGACCAAAGTGACTAGAGGATAAGGGAGATTTTTAATTTCTGCACACACTTGTGGACACTGGACACTTATGGATTGTGTGAGGCCCACTGAATATCTGAGCGCTCTGTCACAGGCTCGATGGCAGAGCTGTGACCAAAGTGACTAGAGGATAAGGGAGATTTTTAATTTCTGCACACACTTGTGGACACTGGACACTTATGGATTGTGTGAGGCCCACTGAATATCTGAACTCTCTGTCACAGGCTCGATGGCAGAGCTGTGACCAAAGTGACTAGAGGATAAAGGAGATTTTTAATTTCTGCACACGCTTGTGGACACTGGACACTTATGGATTGTGTGAGGCCCACTGAATATCTGAACGCTCTGTCACAGGCTCGATGGCAGAGCTGTGACCAAAGTGACAAGAGGATAAGGGAGATTTTTAATTTCTGCACACACTTGTGGACACTGGACACTTATGGATTGTGTGAGGCCCACTGAATATCTGAGCGCTCTGTCACAGGCTCGATGGCAGAGCTGTGACCAAAGTGACTAGAGGATAAGGGAGATTTTTAATTTCTGCACACACTTGTGGACACTGGACACTTATGGATTGTGTGAGGCCCACTGAATATCTGAGCGCTCTGTCACAGGCTCGATGGCAGAGCTGTGACCAAAGTGACTAGAGGATAAGGGAGATTTTGAATTTCTGCAGACACTTGTGGACACTGGACACTTATGGATTGTGTGAGGCCCACTGAATATCTGAGCGCTATGTCACAGGCTCGATGGCAGAGCTGTGACCAAAGTGACTAGAGGATAAGGGAGATTTTTAATTTCTGCACACACTTGTGGACACTGGACACTTATGGATTGTGTGAGGCCCACTGAATGTCTGAGCGCTCTGTCACAGGCTCGATGGCAGAGCTGTGACCAAAGTGACTAGAGGATAAGGGAGATTTTTAATTTCTGCACACACTTGTGGACACTGGACACTTATGGATTGTGTGAGGCCCACTGAATATCTGAGCGCTCTGTCACAGGCTCGATGGCAGAGCTGTGACCAAAGTGACTAGAGGATAAGGGAGATTTTGAATTTCTGCACACACTTGTGGACACTGGACACTTATGGATTGTGTGAGGCCCACTGAATATCTGAGCGCTCTGTCACAGGCTCGATGGCAGAGCTGTGACCAAAGTGACTAGAGGATAAGGGAGATTTTTAATTTCTGCACACACTTGTGGACACTGGACACTTATGGATTGTGTGAGGCCCACTGAATATCTGAGCGCTCTGTCACAGGCTCGATGGCAGAGCTGTGACCAAAGTGACTAGAGGATAAGGGAGATTTTTAATTTCTCCACACACTTGTGGACACTGGACACTTATGGATTGTGTGAGGCCCACTGAATATCTGAGCGCTCTGTCACAGGCTCGATGGCAGAGCTGTGACCAAAGTGACTAGAGGATAAGGGAGATTTTTAATTTCTGCACACATTTGTGGACACTGGACACTTATGGATTGTGTGTGGCCCACTGAATATCTGAGCGCTCTGTCACAGGCTCGATGGCAGAGCTGTGACCAAAGTGACTAGATGATAAGGGAGATTTTTAAGTTCTGCACACACTTGTGAATACTGGACACTTATGGATTGTGTGAGGCCCACTGAATATCTGAGCGCTCTGTCACAGGATCGATGGCAGAGCTGTGACCAAAGTGACTGGAGGATAAGGGAGATTTTTAATTTCTGCACACACTTGTGGACACTGGACACTTATGGATTGTGTGAGGCCCACTGAATATCTGAACTCTCTGTCACAGGCTCGATGGCAGAGCTGTGACCAAAGTGACTAGAGGATAAGGGAGATTTTTAATTTCTGCACACACTTGTGGACACTGGACACTTATGGATTATGTGAGGCCCACTGAATATCTGAGCGCTCTGTCACAGGCTCGATGGCAGAGCTGTGACCAAAGTGACTAGAGGATAAGGGAGATTTTTAATTTCTGCACACACTTGTGGACACTGGACACTTATGGATTGTGTGAGGCCCACTGAATATCTGAGCGCTCTGTCACAGGCTCGATGGCAGAGTTGTGACCAAAGTGACTAGAGGATAAGGGAGATTTTTAATTTCTGCACACACTTGTGGACACTGGACACTTATGGATTGTGTGAGGCCCACTGAATATCTGAGCGCTCTGTCACAGGCTCGATGGCAGAGCTGTGACCAAAGTGACTAGAGGATAAGGGAGATTTTGAATTTCTGCAGACACTTGTGGACACTGGACACTTATGGATTGTGTGAGGCCCACTGAATATCTGAGCGCTATGTCACAGGCTCGATGGCAGAGCTGTGACCAAAGTGACTAGAGGATAAGGGAGATTTTTAATTTCTGCACACACTTGTGGACACTGGACACTTTTGGATTGTGAGAGGCCCACTGAATATCTGAGCGCTCTGTCACAGGCTCGATGGCAGAGCTGTGACCAAAGTGACTAGAGGATAAGGGAGATTTTTAATTTCTGCACACATTTGTGGACACTGGACACTTATGGATTGTGTGAGGCCCACTGAATATCTGAGCGCTCTGTCACAGGCTCGATGGCAGAGCTGTGACCAAAGTGACTAGATGATAAGGGAGATTTTTAAGTTCTGCACACACTTGTGAATACTGGACACTTATGGATTGTGTGAGGCCCACTGAATATCTGAGCGCTCTGTCACAGGATCGATGGCAGAGCTGTGACCAAAGTGACTGGAGGATAAGGGAGATTTTTAATTTCTGCACACACTTGTGGACACTGGACACTTATGGATTGTGTGAGGCCCACTGAATATCTGAACTCTCTGTCACAGGCTCGATGGCAGAGCTGTGACCAAAGTGACTAGAGGATAAGGGAGATTTTTAATTTCTGCACACACTTGTGGACACTGGACACTTATGGATTATGTGAGGCCCACTGAATATCTGAGCGCTCTGTCACAGGCTCGATGGCAGAGCTGTGACCAAAGTGACTAGAGGATAAGGGAGATTTTTAATTTCTGCACACACTTGTGGACACTGGACACTTATGGATTGTGTGAGGCCCACTGAATATCTGAGCGCTCTGTCACAGGCTCGATGGCAGAGTTGTGACCAAAGTGACTAGAGGATAAGGGAGATTTTTAATTTCTGCACACACTTGTGGACACTGGACACTTATGGATTGTGTGAGGCCCACTGAATATCTGAGCGCTCTGTCACAGGCTCGATGGCAGAGCTGTGACCAAAGTGACTAGAGGATAAGGGAGATTTTGAATTTCTGCAGACACTTGTGGACACTGGACACTTATGGATTGTGTGAGGCCCACTGAATATCTGAGCGCTATGTCACAGGCTCGATGGCAGAGCTGTGACCAAAGTGACTAGAGGATAAGGGAGATTTTTAATTTCTGCACATACTTGTGGACACTGGACACTTTTGGATTGTGAGAGGCCCACTGAATATCTGAGCGCTCTGTCACAGGCTCGATGGCAGAGCTGTGACCAAAGTGACTAGAGGATAAGGGAGATTTTTAATTTCTGCACACACTTGTGGACACTGGACACTTATGGATTGTGTGAGGCCCACTGAATATCTGAGCGCTCTGTCACAGGCTCGATGGCAGAGCTGTGACCAAAGTGACTAGAGGATAAGGGAGATTTTTAATTTCTGCACACACTTGTGGACACTGGACACTTATGGATTGTGTGAGGCCCACTGAATATCTGAGCGCTCTGTCACAGGCTCGATGGCAGAGCTGTGACCAAAGTGACTAGAGGATAAGGGAGATTTTTAATTTCTGCACACACTTGTGGACACTGGACACTTATGGATTGTGTGAGGCCCACTGAATATCTGAGCGCTCTGTCACAGGCTCGATGGCAGAGCTGTGACCAAAGTGACTAGAGGATAAGGGAGATTTTTAATTTCTGCATACACTTGTGGACAATGGACACTTATGGATTGTGTGAGGCCCACTGAATATCTGAGCGCTCTGTCACAGGCTCGATGGCAGAGCTGTGACCAAGGTGACTAGAGGATAAGGGAGATTTTTACTTTCTGCACACACTTGTGGACACTGGACACTTATGGATTGTGTGAGGCCCACTGAATAGCTGAGTGCTATGTCACTGGCTCGATGGCAGAGCTGTGACCAAAGTGACTAGAGGATAAGGGAGATTTTTAATTTCTGCATACACTTGTGGACACTGGACACTTATGGATTGTGTGAGGCCCACTGAATATCTGAGCGCTCTGTCACAGGCTCGATGGCAGAGCTGTGACCAAGGTGACTAGAGGATAAGGGAGATTTTTACTTTCTGCACACACTTGTGGACACTGGACACTTATGGATTGTGTGAGGCCCACTGAATATCTGAGTGCTATGTCCAGGCTCGATGGCAGAGCTGTGACCAAAGTGACTAGAGGATAAGGGAGATTTTTAATTTCTGCACACACTTGTGGACACTGGACACTTATGGATTGTGTGAGGCCCACTGAATATCTGAGCGCTATGTCACAGGCAGAAATTGGCTAGTGTATCACAAGCTACAAGGTGTATGTAGAATTGGGCAGAATAGGAATCTCCCTAGAGTGCAGGTCTGTAAGAACGGAACATGTCCTCGACTTATTCTCACAGAGTGACACACTGATAGCTTCACTGTGGCTGTGATAACAGCCGTTACACGGTACTGTGTGAGGAGCGTACACCGCTGTATGGTGTGAAAAAATGCACGCTCAGTACCTCAGCAGGACAAAAAAAAAAATTTGGGATTGTTTTTAAAAAAGCAGTTTGCGGAGCAGTGGGTAAACAGCAATGCAGGAATGTCAGGAAGCCTTAGAAGGCAGCCCAACAACCAACACCACTGATACACCACTATATAGCCTCTCCTTGCACTGCACAGTGACTGGTGTGTTGTACAGGCAAAATCGCTAGCAGCAGAAGCAGTTTTTTTTTCTTCTTCTCAGCAGGACAAAAAAAAAAATTGGGATTGCTTTTAAAAAAGCAGTTCGCGGAGCAGTGGGTAAACAGCAATGCAGGAATGTCAGGAAGCCTTAGAAGGCAGCCCAACAACCAACACCACTGATACACCACTATATAGCCTCCCCTTGCACTGCACAGTGACTGGTGTGTTGTACAGGCAAAATCACTAGCAGCAGAAGCAGTTTTTTTTTCTTCTTCTCAGCAGGAAAAAAAATAAAAATTGGGATTGCTTTTAAAAAAGCAGTTTGCGGAGCAGTGGGTAAACAGCAATGTAGGAATGTCAGGAAGCCTTAGAAGGCAGCCCAACAACCAACACCACTGATACACCACTATATAGCCTCCCCTTGCACTGCACAGTGACTGGTGTGTTGTACAGGCAAAATCACTAGCAGCAGAAGCAGTTTTTTTTTCTTCTTCTCAGCAGGAAAAAAAATAAAAATTGGGATTGCTTTTAAAAAAGCAGTTTGCGGAGCAGTGGGTAAACAGCAATGCAGGAATGTCAGGAAGCCTTAGAAGGCAGCCCAACAACCAACACCACTGATACACCACTATATAGCCTCCCCTTGCACTGCACAATGACTGGTGTGTTGTACAGGCAAAATCGCTAGCAGCAGAAGCAGTTTTTTTTTCTTCTTCTCAGCAGGACAAAAAAAAAAATTGGGATTGCTTTTAAAAAAGCAGTTTGCGGAGCAGTGGGTAAACAGCAATGCAGGAATGTCAGGAAGCCTTAGAAGGCAGCCCAACAACCAACACCACTGATACACCACTATATAGCCTCCCCTTGCACTGCACACACAGTGACTGGTGTGTTGTACAGGCAAAATCGCTAGCAGCAGAAGCAGTTTTTGGTGTCTTCTTCCCTGCCTAACGCTCTCCCTACAAAATCAGCAGCAGCAGCAGCTCTCTCTATTCTGAGATCAGCATGAGTAACATGGCGGTCGGCGTGCACGCCCTTTTATACCCCCTGTGACGCCCACCAAAGCAAGCCAATCACTTGCATGCCCTTCTGAAAGATGGTGGTGACCCGTGCCTATGTCATCACGTTGCCCACAGTGTCCGTGGATCCTGATTGGCTGAAAAAGAGCGCAAAACAAACTTTTGAAACGCGACTTTGGCGAGTAAGTCGCCGACCTCGTGGCCGACCTCATCCTAGGGTCGGGTTTCGTTTCATGAAACCCGACTTTGCCAAAAGTCGGTGACTTTTGAAATTTTTCGACTCGTTTCGCTCAACTCTAGTGACTAGGCAACCTTTTGTACTTGCTACGTGGGGACGACTTTTCTATTAAACTGGCCCTGATGTTGTTGCTTACATTTAAAGAGTATTTTTGGAGCTTTAGAAAAGGAAAGTGAATTAAATATCCTGATCATAAAATTACAACCACATTGCATTTTTCCTGAGGAATCAATGCTAGCTACTGCGATTAGCTATGTGCTGCCCTAGGCAATCCCTTCCTTTACTTGCGGCTACAGTCCCTACTGCTTCTAGGTAATAAATAAATGAGACACATGAGCTGTGAAACTAACACAGCCAGCCAGAAGGGTAAAATATTTGTCTCCATCTCCAAATGACCGGCAGCTTGAAAAGCTTATAACATCACACGTTACAATCTCTCCTTCAATTTTACATTAGAGGACTGTGAGCTGTATATTGAATAGGAAAATGCAATAAAGTTTAACATTCCTCCTTGCTTGTTACTTTTCAGTAATAAACTACTTTACTTACTATATTTTTACTGATCTTTTTTTTTTCTTTTTTTCTTTCTAAGTTTTACCTCCTGCTGATGTCATCAAGCAAACCAATTAATTTTCTGTAAATAGAGATTTCAGGGCCGTAAGAAAAAGGGAATTCATTCACAATTTGCTTCTTGGGGAGAGGGCGAGCTCGGCACATGAGTTATATGCTTGTTTTGAATGAGTTATTGTTTCATATGGCACAGATTCAATCAGAAGGAAAATATTGGAAAATGAAATAGTCCGAATTTATGCGAGAGCCGACTTAAAAAAAACTTCCATGGCCCACGAGACATTTGGGAGACTGCTCAGCAATTTCTGGTTTGTTGGACGGAGCATGTGTTTCATTTCAGGCTGCTTTGCTGCTGTTGGGTAGCGGTGCTGATTACTGATACACATACCTGCCATGAGATTTCTAATGAACCTCTATGGTGGACTCTGTTGGTTCCTGTGTGATATTTGGAATATGTTGAAAGTTGCTGTTATTTGTTAATGAGGTTTTCTCCAAAGAAAGTTAAATGGAGTATATTTGTTTCTTCCTAGAATAATAATGCAAAATTATACTTTTTATTACTGGATGGTTTACCTGTTCAATACAGGGAACTTTTGGGTGGAATTTTTTTGCTTTTGCATCTTCACATTCAGGAGACCATCCCTTTCCATGCATTTGTATAGGGAATGGATTTTTTTGGCATTGTGTGTTGTATTTTTCCAATCGGTGGTGCATATAACTAATTAACTTCTATTAAAACTTCAGTTATTTTATTTACACTCAATGTGCTTAATTCATTAAAGGGAATCTGTCAAGAGCACTCGTCCTCCTAAGCCGTCAATATGGATATGTAGATCAGGGAAAGTTGAATAAAATGATATCTTGTTACCTGTGATCTAACATAATTAGCAAGGCCAAAAAAAGCCATTTGTCCATCCCGTTCAGCCTATATTCCGTCAGAATAAATCCCCAGATCTAGGTCCTTCTAAAGAAACTAATAACTGTAAGATATAAAATTGTTACACTCCAGGAAGGCATTCAGGGCTCTCTTGAACCCCTCGACTGATTTCGCCATCACCACCTCCTAAGGCAAGAAATTCCAGATTCTCACTGCCCTAACAGTAAAGAATCCTTTTTTATGTTGGTGGAGAAACCTTCTCTCCTCCAGATGCAGAGAATGCCCCCTTGTGACCGTCAGATTCCTTGGTATAAACAGATCCTCGGAAAGATATTTGTATTGTCCCCTTATCTGATGTCTTACTCACAAGAAATCCACGTTTTTCTTAATGCATCACTCCAGCATTTTTTTGTTATTGCACCACTGGAGTGGTTCAACTAATATAAGGTCCCTGCACTTAGGTTGATACCTACCAGTCGACATCTTCATCTTTTATCAGCACTACTCTGGTCAGTCTCTAGCAGGGTGTAACTTGCCATATCACTCCAGTGTTTTCTGGGCGAGCCGTAGATCACCTAATGTAAGTCTATGAGAGCCAGAACAAGACTTGCATTGAGAGCTTGTGACTGTTACCGCTTACCTCTGGTCAGTTAGATGTTGTGGTCACAAGATAGCTGTGTGGGACCAGAGCAGCTGTGTGAAATGCTGAAGACAGCAGAAAGTAAGTATAAGACATGCAAGTATGAAATCTGCATACACACATGAATATTCACATTATACAAATACTGTATTTAAAAATGCCACATGCAGTATACAGTGGAGAAAAAAAGTATTTAGTCAGCAACCAATTTTGCAAGTTTTCCCACTTAAAAAGATGAGAGAGACCTGTAATTGACATTATAGGTAGACCACAACTATGAGAGTCAAAATGAGAAAACAAATCCAGAAAATCACCTTATCTGATTTGGTAAGATTTATTTTGCAAATTATGATGTAAAATAAGTATTTGGTCACCTAAAAACATGCAAGATTTCTGGCTCTCACAGATCTGTAACTTCTTCTTAAAGAGGCTCCTCTGTCCTCTACTCATTACCTGTAGTAATGGCACCTGTTTGAACTTGTTATCAGTATAAGAGACACCTGTCCACAACCTCAGTCACACTCCAAACTCCACTATGGTGAAGACCAAAGAGCTGTCAAAGGACACCAGAAACCACAACCATAACCCTAACCACAAACCTAACCCTAACACACCCCTAACCCTAATCCCAAACCTAAACCTAACTTTAGTCCC
Organism: Dendrobates tinctorius; assembly: GCF_039654945.1. Lineage (NCBI taxonomy): Eukaryota > Metazoa > Chordata > Amphibia > Anura > Dendrobatidae > Dendrobates > Dendrobates tinctorius. Next base: position 1,819,238 of record NW_027362036.1, on the reverse strand, counting down.
AACCCTAACTCTAACTTTAGCCCTAACCCTAACCCTAACTTTAAGGGTGTGTTGGGGTTAGGGTTGGAGTTATAATTGGGGGGTTTCCACTGTTTAGGCACATCAGGGGCTGTCCAAACGCGACATGTGTCTGATCTCATTTCCACCCAATTCTGCGTTGAAAAAGTTGAAGGTGCTCCTTCCCTTCCCTGCTCTGCCATGCACCCAAACAGTGGTTTACCCCGACATATGGGGTATCAGCATTCTCAGGACAAATTGCACAACTACTTTTGTGGTCCAATTTCTCCTGTTACCCTTGGGAAAATAAAACATTTGGGGCAAAAAAATCATTTTTGTGAAAAAAATATGATTTTTTATTTTTACTGCTATACATTATAAACTTCTGTGAAGCACTTGGGGGTTGTAAATGCTCACCACACATCTAGCTAAGTTCCTTAGGTGATCTACTTTCCAAAATGGTGTCACTTGTGGGGGTTTCCACTGTTTAGGCACATCAGGGGCTCTCCAAACGTGACATGGTGTCCCTTCTCAATTCCAGCTAATTTTGCAATGAAAAGTCAAACGGCGCTCCTTCCCTTCCGAGCTCTGCCATGCACCCAAACAGTGGTTTACCTGCATATATGGGGTGTCAGAATAATCAGAACAAATAGTACAACAACATTTGGGGTCCAGTTTATCATGTAACCCTTGGTAAAATAAAACAAATTGGATCTGAATTAAATTTTTTGGGAAAAAAGTTAAATGTTCATTTTTTTTAAACATTCCAAAACTTCCTGTGAATCATCTGAAGGGTTAATATACTTTTTGAATGTGGTTTTGAGCACCTTGAGGGGTGCAGGTTTTAGAATGGTGTAACCTTTTGGTATTTTCTATCATATAGACCCCTCAAAGTGACTTCAAATGTGATGTGGTCCCTAAAAAAAAGGTGTTTTAAAAATGAGAAATCTCTGTATAACTTCTGTATAACTTCCTAACAAAAAAAATTGGTTCCAAAATTGTGCTGATGTAAAGTAGACATGTGGGAAATGTTATTTACTAACTATTTTGTGTGACATATTTCTCTGTTTTAAGGGCATGAAAATTCAAATTTGGAAAACTGCAAAATTTTCTAAATTTTTGCCAAATTTCCATTATTTTCACAAATTAAAGCAAGTCATATCAAAGATATTTTACCACTGTCATGAAGTACAATATGTCCCGAGAAAACAGTGCTAGAATCACGGGGATCCATGGAAGCGTTCCAGAGTTACTGCCTCATAAATGGACAGTGGTCAGAATTTTAAAAATTGGCCTGGTTATTAACATGCAAACCACCCTTGGGGGTAAATGAGTTAATAGATCAGGAATAAATCAATTGTGTGTCGCTATCTGTGCAGCATCTACAGCAGGCTGCTTCTCTCATACACAGATACAGGAAAAACAGGAAATACAGTCACATGCTGTCCCTGTGTGAGCCTCTGGGAGTTTTTTTTTAACTTTATAAACAGCATACAAATATAGCAATTGAACACTCATAGACAGGAATGGAGTTGTTGCACCAAACATATTCCAACAGGATTACATATTCTTATTATGCTAGGATTTTCAGCATCTAATGCAAATATATGGGGAAAATCTGTACATGAAACTCAGTGTACTAAAAAGAGAAATAGACATGTTTCAGATTTGAAGCACGCATCGCAGTTCAGTTCAGGCTGTTAAAAAAAAAAAAAGCACGGTGGTCATGAGATTTCTATAAATCCATCCACTTTTCTGGAACTGTAAAGTATTGCGTTTTTGATGCAGCAAAAATAAGCAACATCAAAAGTTCAACAAAAACTCATCATGGGCACACAGCCTTAGGCTTCATTCAGACATCTGATGTTCTTGTACGAGTGGTATATGTGGTTTTCATGGATAACACTCCAAATTGGCAATGCAAGTCTATGGATCCATAAAAACATTGGACCGATTTTCTTGGATTGTAAGAAAGGAGAAGGTGGAGAAGCTTTTGTTTTCCTCTACAGGCAAGAAAAACTGATGACTTTCCGAATCAATCTCTGATCAAAATAATCAGTGCTTTTTTATTGTACATGAGAAAAACAGACTTTGGAATGAGGTCTTTGAGTAGTGATTGGTAGAGTTAAGAATCCTTTAAGTAGAATTTGTATCTATCAGACATTTATGGTGCACACTTTCGATGTGCCATAAATGTGAAATGTGAAAAACTGTAATATTCCTTTAAAGAGAATCTGTCCGCACAATTTTATAATGTAAATAAAAAATATGGCTGTAATGGCGCTGTAATTCTAATTACATTGAAAACTTTGGTGATGAAATCCGCTTTGTTATACTTCTGGTTCTCTTTCATTATTAGTGCGGCCTCCAGATTGGTTCAATATGACAAAACAGGCTGTGCACCCCTACTCTAAAGAGACCTAAAGAGTATATTATAAAATGGATTTTACAAAAAAAAATCTGTAATGAGGCATCAGCAAACAAAATTTTCAAACAAACAATTGCCTGTGGACAAAAAAATATACAATTTTTTAATAGAAGCAGTCAAAATAGACATTATACATACACCAACATGATCTTGCAAATGTGCGAAATTGACAGTAGCAACCAAAATTATTCTATATTACAAGCAATCAATGGAAAAATGCAATGCATTGTGTTGCAAAAAGAATTACAGATTAATGCCAAGCGCATGTCATTAACTATAAAATGTACATTCAGATCATGTCAATTTAAAAGCCAACCACCCATCCACTCCTAAAAAACATGGAGAATGCCACATGAGAAACAATGCACATATGGGTGTGTGTGCAAAATAAATATGTGATTAATCTTTCACATATTAGCCAATATATATATTTGTATATGACAATGGCACTTGCCCCTGTTATGAGGGCCCAAACGCTTATATCCATCCTCCAGTATGAAGCTCTGGCTGTCACGCTGGTCCTAACTCCGTTAACCTTTAAAAAGGACCGTTTACCAAATTTTTCATGTTGAATGGGACACACAGTGTAATAGTGGCTGCAGAGTGGAATAAAACTTTTTTTTTTAAATTAGTAATTTCTCTGCAACTGAAATGCCAAATCAATGTATTTGGGACCTAATAAGTTAACTTTTTTCAAATCCAAGTGGTGAATATATGTATATATATATATATATATATATATATATATACACATACAGTATGTGGATGTATAAATACACATATACGTATATACTCGCATAAAAGCCAAGATTTTCAGCCCATTTTTTGGGGCTGAAAGTCCCCCTCTCGGCTTATACGCAAGTCATATACCGGGGGTCGGCCGGGGAGGGGGAGCGGGGGTGTCAGAGATCATACTGACCCCCCTGGTGCAGTCTCTGCTGCCTCCCTACTTATCCATGTTCTATGCACCCCTGCTCTTCTTGCGTTCAGTGGTCACATTGTAACGCTCATTAAAGTCATGAATATGCACAAATGCATGACTTTAATGAGCGATACCATGTGACCGCTGAACGCAGGAAGAGCAGCGACGCCGAGAACATTGAACAAGCACGGGGGTGGCTGCAGAGACCTGCGCCAGGATGGGTGAGTATGACGGGGGAAGCCATATTCACCTGTCCCTGTTCCACCGCTGCGCGTCGCTCTGCTGACTTGTGTCCTCTGGCAGTGACGTTCAGGTCAGAGGGCGCGATGACGTAGTTAGTACGCACCCTCTGCCTGAACAGTCATTGCAGAGCTGGCAACGCTGATGAGCAGCAGGCAGCGACGGAGGTGAGTATATAGGTTTTTTGTGCTTTTGTTTTTATATTTGCAGCAGCAGCGGCAGCATATGGGGCATAATCTGTGGAACATCTTATGGGGGGCATTTTATAGGGGCATAATCTATGGGACAGCATATGGGGGCATAATCTATGGAGCATCACATGGGGGCATAATCTATGGGGGCATTTTATGGGGGCATAATCTATGGGGCATCGTATGGGGGCATAATCTATGGGGCATTTTATGGGGCATTATATGGAGGTATAATCTATGGGGCAAAATCTATGGAGCATCATATGGGGCATAATCTATGGAGCATCATATGGAGCATAATCTATGGAGCATCTTATAATGGGTATAATCTATGGAGCATAATATGGGGGCATAATCTATGGAGCATCATATGGGGGCATAATCTATGGAGCATTTTATGGGGCATAATCTATGGAACATCTTATAGGGGCATAATCTATGGAGTATCTTATAGGGGCATAATCTATGGAGCATTTTATGGGGGCATAATCTATGAAGCATCTTATGGGGCATTTTATGGGGGCATAGTCTATGGAGCATCTTATGGTGGCATAATCTATGGAGCATCTTATGGGGGCATAATCTATGGAGCATTTTATGGGTTCATAATCTATTTAGCATCTTATGGGGCATTTTATGGGGGCATAATCTATGGAGCATCTTATGGGGCATAATCTATGGAGCATTTTAAGGGGCAGCATATGGGGCATATTCTATGGAAATCTTATGGGGCCATAACCTTTATGGAGCAGCATATTCGGCATATTTTTTGTATGGAGCATCCTATGGGGTCATTAAGAACTGTATGGAGCATTATATTGGGCTCCTGATTCAATATGGATATTCAAAAACATTTAACCTACTGAGGTCTCAATTAATTTTACTTTTATTGGTATCTATTTTTATTTTTGAAATTTACCAGTTGCTGCTGCACCACACATGTGAAGAAAGGAAGCATGAGTGGTGGCGCGTGATATAAAGAGAAACTGGAGAGCAGCCTGTCTGATGGCAGTTTTGGAATGTGAAGGCATCTATTCACATCATACTAACTCCCCTGATGATCTGGATAACAGTGAAATGTGTCGGGAGACAGGAGATGTTTTGAGATGGAGGAATTCATTACCATTTGAATGGGTGAGATCCTCCCTGTGTGTATGCCACAATGCAAACTCTAGTCACTTGGAGGCTGGGTAAATTTTGATGTATGCCCGAATGGAAAGATAACATCTACTATAGAATGTGCCTCAGTCTGCTAGAGATGTCATTTGCATTGAAGATATATATTGCTGCTAGATTGCCTATGTCTTGGATGCCCTCCTTATAGAGATATAGAGAGGGTGATGTACCATTTTTATGCTTAAGTTAAGCTTTTGATTTATCATAGACAATTCTTCTATCCCATTCACCAATATCAATGAGAAATGGGATTGTTGACTGCAATGATTTTTTAATAAGGGAAAGCCTGGTTTTAGAGGGATTGCTTGAATTGCCCCTAAAGATAATTAAAGGGTTTTCATAATAGCAGTATGCTAATTTGGTGATCAGTGTGGCCATTTCTTGACTATTTCTGTAGGATTCTGGGACAGTCTATATGTGTTTGTCTGTTTTTGTCACGTGCACGTTTACTAGGATATTTCCTTTTTAATGGGTTCTATTAAAGTAGATTAGTTTTAATTTGTTGGTAGTTTATCGGTCCTAGCGTGCTGTTAGTCTATTCTATTTCCAGCTAGTGGATCACATCCTATTTTCTTGTGTCCTCTGGCAGTGACGTTCAGGTCAGAGGGCGCGATTATGTAGTTAGTATGCACCCTCTGCCTAATCAGTCATTGCAGAGCTGGGAACACTAATGAGCAGCAGGCAGTGACGGAGGTGAGTATATAGGTTTTTTTTGTTTTTGTTTTGTTTTTTTGCAGCAGCAGTATATGGGGCTTAATCTGTGGAACATCTTATGGGGGCATTTTATGGGGGCATAATCTATGGGACAGCATATAGGGGCATAATCTATGGAGCATCGTATGGGGGCATAATTTATGGGGGCATTTTATGGCGGCATAATCTATGGGGCATCGTATGGGGGCATAATCTATGGGGCATTTTATGGGGGTATAATCTATGGGGCAAAATCTATGGAGCATCATATGGGGCATAATCTATGGAGCATCTTATGGGGTATAATCTATGGAGCATCATATGGGGCATAATCTATGGAGCATCTTATGGGGGCATAATCTATGGAGCATCTTATGGGGACATAATTTATGGAGCATTTTATGGGGCATAATCTATGGAACATCTTATAGGGGCATAATCTATGGAGCATTTTATGGGGGCATAATCTATGGAGCATCTTATGGGGCATTTTATGGGGCATAGTCTATGGAGCATCTTATGGGGGCATAATCTATGGAGCATCTTATAGGGGCATAATCTATGGAGCATCTTATGGGGGCATAATCTATGGAGCATTTTATTGGAGCATAATCTATGGAGCATTTTATGGGGCTTAATCTATGGAGCATCATATGGGACATAATCTATGGAGCATCTTATGGGGCATTTTATGGGGGCATAATCTATAGAGCATTTTATGGGGCAGCATATGGGGCATAATCTATGGAACATCTTATGGGGCCATAACCTTTATGGAGCAGCATATTGGGCATATTATTCTATGGAGCATTTTATTGGGGCATAATCTATGGAGCATCTTATGGGGCATAATCTATGGAGCATCATATGGGACATAATCTATGGAGCATCTTATGGGGCATTTTATGGGGGCATAATCTATGGAGCATTTTATGGGGCAGCATATGGGGCATAATCTATGGAGCATCTTATGGGGCCATAACCTTTATGGAGCAGCATATTGGGCATATTATTCGATGGAGCATCTTATGGGGCCATTATTAACCTTTGTGCAGCATTATATGGGATGTATTTTGTATGGAACATCTTATGGAGCCCATCATGAACTGCATCAAGCATTATATGGGGCATATTTTTTGTATGGAGCATCCCATGAGGCCATCATGAACTGTGTGGAGCATTATATTGGGCTCCTAATTCAATATGGATATTCAAAAACATTTAACCTACTGATGTCTCAATTAATTTTACTTTTATTGGTATCTATTTTTATTTTTGAAATTTACCAGTTGCTGCTGCATATTCCACCCTAGGCTTATACATGAGTCAATAAGTTTTCCAGGTTTTTGTGGCAAAATTAGAGTGTCAGCTTATACTCGGGTCGGCTTATACATGAGTATATATGGTATCTTTATGATATATTTTTTATATAGAATATTATTCTGGTATCTCTGTTGCTTTAATTGAAATCAAAGTGGGTGTTATCAGACAGTTTTCACTGGAGGTGTGTGCTTCACCTCATCTAAAGGAAAAAAATCCCAAGTGACATTTTATTCTGATCTGCAGCCACTATTGCATTGCGTGACCATTTCACCATTAAACAAAAGTCCTCTATTTATCTTGTTCCAACAGGTCCAGAAAGGTAATGATTTAGTGAAGACCACCCATTTATATTTGGGGTTGTAAACTTTTAGTTAACCAAAAAAATGTTTATTTTTATATGCAGAAATGATTGGTTCTTTTAACTTGATGCAGGTAAAAGAAGTGACAATGGACTGAACATGTGCACAGCAATGTCATTTTAATATTGCTGTACATTATGTTCATTTTTTGCAGCATTTTGCTGCAATTTTTCAGGTGGATCCCAGGTGGAATCCGACTGAAAAATACATTGTCTGCACATATCGATAGTGCAGTTGGAGTAAGATCCATATCATAAAGGAAAACAGCACTCTGTCCTATCTGTACCAAAAATTAACATTTAATGTCACCTAAAACAAGCATGTAAAAAAAGCAAAAACATGTTTTTTTACATGCTTCTGTGTCTTTTAATTGTTACATGAAGAAAGATGAATTATTGGTGGAGAGAAGATGGAGTGTAAGTTTTCCTTTATATACCGTATTTTTTTTATATTGCGGATAGTAATTTTTAACACATATAATTATTTATACATTTTACATATTTTTTTCAATTAACTATATTATGTTTTTCTTTTTGTCATGTTAGGGGACATTAAAGGCAATCTTCTGGACACACTTATATAATATAGTACTCTAGTATTTTTTGATGTCTTTCATTGGCAAAAGCTTGCAGCTATGACAGGCCTGTGGGCTTTTTTTTTTTTTTTATTAGGCCCACATCTAGCTGCTAGTGAAGAGTGAACGTGCTCGGATAACTTCTTATCCTGGCATGCTCGGATGTTATCTGAGTATCTTGGGTGAGCTCGAATATTATCTTCTTTGCTCAAGTTCCCACCCAAAGCGGCTGCATGACTTGCGTCTGTTTGACAGCCTCAACACGTGGGGATTCCCTAACAGGCAATCCCTGCATGTGTTGTGTCTGTCTAATAGCTCCAAATCATACGAGCATGCCCAAGACACATGGATAACATCCGAGCATGCTCAGATAAGACATTATAAAAGCCTCTTTGCTCATCACTAGTGTTGAGCGATACCGTCCGATACTTAAAAGTATCGGATCGGAATGGATCGGCCGATCTAAAAAAAATATCGGGTATCGCCGATTCCAATACCGGAAGTCCCATTCAAATCTTTGGGACTTCCGATATCGGAATAAGAAAAACCCTATTTTTGCCTTGTACAGCCTCTCTGGGGTCTGTACGGGCCTTTCGGGGGGCTGTGCCGGCATGCCGGGGGGTCTGTGCAGGCTCCGATGGTCTGTACCGGCCTGCCGGTGGTCTGTGCAGGCTCCGGGGGTGTGTGCCGGCCTGCCGGGGAGCTGTGCCGGCCTGCCGGTGGTCTGTGCAGGCTTCGGTGGTCTGTGCCGGCCTGCTGGGGGGCTGTGCCGGCCTGCCGGTGGTCTGTGCAGGCATCGTCCGATGGGACTACAAGTCCCATCGGGCGATGCCTGCTACCATGACAGTGATTGACACATTAGCCAATGATGGGACAGTAGTAGTCCCATCATCCGGCTAATGTGTTGAATGTAAAAAAAAAAAAAAATTACATGCTACATACATACAACATGCATACTACATATATACTACATGTAACATACATACTACATATATACTACATGCAACTTACATGCTACATACATGCTACATACTACATACATGCTACATACATACTACATACATAATACATATATACTACATGCATGCAACATACATACAACATATATACTACATGCATGCAACATGCATACTACATATATACTATATATACTACATGTAACATACATACTACATATATACTACATGCTACATACATGCAACATACTACATACATGCTACATACTACATACATAATACATATATACTACATGCATGCAACATACATACAACACATATACTACATGCATGCAACATGCATACTACATATATACTATATATACTACATGTAACATACATACTACATATATAATACATGCTACATACATGTAACATACATACATAATACATATATACTACATGCATGCAACATACATACAACATATATACTACATGCATGCAACATGCATACTACATATATACTATATATACTACATGTAACATACATACTACATATATACTACATGCTACATACATGTAACATACATACATTATACATATATACTACATGCATGCAACATACATACAACATATATACTACATGCATGCAACATGCATACTAGATATATACTATATATACTACATGTAACATACATACTACATATATACTACATGCTACATACATGCAACATACACACTACATGCTACATACATGCAACATACATACTACATACATGCTACATACTACATGCATACTACATACATGCTACATACATACTACATACATACACTACATGCATGCAACATATATATATATACTACATACAATACATACATATAGACATACAATACATATAACATAGAGTACATACTCACCGTCACTTGTCACTTTGATCCCCGAAGCCATTGTCGCCTGAGGAATAAATATCAAAATAAAAAAACACCAATATACTTACCCCGATCCGCAGAAGTCCACGAGGGTCCCACGTCCATCTTGCGTGGAGAACAGCAGCATCAGCTGATGCTACCGTTCTCTGCCAGCTCCAGGAATACAATGACGGAAGGTATTCCTCCACCACTTTAAAAAAAATAAAAAGTCTCTAGTCTCACTTTATGCCATTGCTGCGTGGGAAATTCCCACGCAGCAATGGCATAAAGTGAGACTAGGGACTTTTTTTTTACAGTGGTGGAGGAATACAGTGCGGAAGGATACCTACCTTCCGTCATTGTATTCCTGGAGCTGGTAGAGAACGGTAGCATCAGCTGATGCTGCTGTTCTCCACGCAAGATGGACGTGGGACCCTCGTGGACTTCTGCGGATCGGGGTAAGTATATTGGTGTCTTTTTATTTTGATATTTATTCCTCAGGCGACAATGGCTTCGGGGATCAAAGTGACAAGTGACGGTGAGTATGTACTCTATGTTATATGTACTGTATGTCTACATGTATGTATTGTATGTAGTATATATGTATGTTGCATGCATGTAGTATATATGCAGTATATATGTAGTATGCATGTTGCATGCATGTGGTATATATGTAGTATGTATGTAGTATATATGCAGTATATATGTAGTATGCATGTTGCATGCATGTGGTATATATGTAGTATGTATGTTGCATGCATGTAGTGTATGTATGTAGTATGTATGTAGCATGTATGTAGTATGTATGTTGCATGTATGTAGCATGTAGTGTGTATGTTGCATGTATGTAGCATGTAGTATATATGTAGTATGCATGTTGCATGCATGTAGTATATATGTTGTATGTATGTTGCATGCATGTAGTATATATGTATGTATGTTGCATGTATGTAGCATGTAGTATATATGTAGTATGTATGTTACATGTAGTATATATAGTATATATGTAGTATGCATGTTTCATGAATGTAGTATATATGTTTTATGTATGTTGCATGCATGTAGTATATATGTATTATGTATGTAGTATATATGTAGCATGTATGTAGTATGTAGCATGTATGTAGCATGTAGCATGTATGTAGTATGCATGTAGTATGTAGTATATATGTAGTATGTATGTTACATGTAGTATATGTGTAGTATGCATGTTGTATGTATGTAGCATGTATGTAGCATGTAATTTTTTTTTTTTTTTTACATTCATCACATTAGCCGGATGATGGGACTACTACTGTTCCATCATTGGCTAATGTGTCAATCACTGTCATGGTAGCAGGCATCGCCTGATGGGACTTGTAGTCCCATCGGACGATGCCTGCACAGACCCCCGGAGCCTGCACAGACCCCCGGCAGGCCGGCACAGACCACCGGAGCCTGCACAGACCACCGGCAGGCCGGCACAGACCCCCGGAGCCTCACAGCCCCCCGGCAGGCCGGCACAGACCACCGGAGCCTGCACAGACCACCGGCAGGCCGGCACAGCCCCCCGGCAGGCCGGCACAGACCACCGGAGCCTGCACAGACCACCGGCAGGCCGGCACAGACCACTGGAGCCTGCACAGACCACCAGCAGGCCGGCACAGCCCCCGGCAGGCCGGCACAGACCACCGGAGCTTGCACAGACCACCGGCAGGCCGGCACAGCCCCCCGGCAGGCCGGCACAGACCACCGGAGCCTGCACAGACCACTGGCAGGCCGGTACAGACCCCCAGACAGTCGGCACATGCCCCCCGAAGGCCCGAACTGACGGCGCATCATGATGCGCACAGACAGCGCATCATGATGACGTCATTTTGGCAGCCAATCAGAGCCACAAAAGTGGCTCATTGCATTTTGGACTTCCGATTCCGGTATCCGATACGAAAAAAGTATCGGTACTCGGTATCGGAATTCCGATACGGCAAATATCGGCCGATATCCGATACTTGCGGTATCGGAAAGCTCAACACTACTCATCACTTCTAGCTACCATTGCAAATTATTAACACCCATCCTTTTTGGCCCTTGGCGCAAATGACAAATGGAACAACCTTCTTCTCTACAAAGAAATATATAATTGTTACTAATATGGGAAAGGTCCTATGCAACCATACCACTACTTCCACATGTAAAAACATGAGCAAGGTTCCTTTTAATGACCTAGATGCCACAGTTGTTCTGGATCGTGGTATCATGGAGGGGTCTTCATTTTGACCCCTGTTATGTACTTACAGTTATGAATATTCTATTAAAAAAACTTTTGATACCTCTCAGAAATTTCTCTTTTTCTTTATGGATGACAAATCAGAATTTATTCAGTTTCCCCTTTTAGAATGCAATGCAACTGAAATGACATGGAGGTACTCTTAACAGCCATATTGTCATCAGGAGATTAAAAGCAGTGCCACAACATTATATTATATTCAATGAGTTCTGTGCCTCTACTCTGAAGTGTAACCACCAAGATTTGTGCCCACTCTTGTATAACCATTATTCTTGTACAATTCACTGAAAGACTGTTTATCCACAATTAGTGAAGAGCAGATATTTAGTCTAATTCACTGACTACAACAAATTTTCCCCCCAAATTTGATTCATGGAGAATAAATGTACGCAAGTATCAATACTTAGTAGCTTCTTATTGCTCAGATAACACATGAGGAAGAAAGGAGAGACAAGAGAGGACCCTGCTGAGCATAAGAACTTACATTCTACAGATGAAAGAGTGGATCCCATTTACCATTAGAGCTTCCACTCTACAGGAGAGAGAGAGAGGAACCCACCGACCATAAGAACTAATGCTCTGTAGGTGAGAGAGAGAGCACATTACTGAGCAATGTGAGGCAATTACAGGCAACAGAAAGGACCCCATTGACTGTAAGAGCTTGCACTCTACAGGCAAGAGAGAGCGGACCTCGCCGACTATAAAAGCGTACACTCTACAGAGGAGAAATACTCTGCCATACAATAAGGGAACCAATGATCTCAGATAAACCAAGTTCAGACCACCACCATTCCATGTAAAATAATCTGTAAGATGTAATAACTGCAGTGAATTATGGGGAGGCCTGGGCATCAACACGAGATGATGCTAGCCTGCTTTCAGATGCTACAGAAGTATGGGAAATGGTGGCAGGCAAGTTTTCTTTTTTGCCAACCACGAATTGAATCTCAAAGTGTTTGAATTCACGTGAAGCAGGGAATTTAAAGAAGCTTGACTCAAGCTCAATCTTAGGCAGCTCGATTCACTAATATCTAATCACAATATTTGGTGGCCGTGATTATTTGCATCGAGTAAACCAATATGAGGTCAACTCTGCCATGTCTTTGTCAAAAAAGACCACAGAAACCAGCCTTAAATGAAATTCATATGATGCTGTTTCTATCCAAAAAACAGTACATTTGCTGTAAAAGACACAATCATTCTCCATATTTTGCTTCATTAACCAGTAAACAAGACCTGGTTTAGTTTTCATCTGTGTTCATTGTTATACATTCTACGAGGAATAAAGATACAGAAAACATTTACAAAAAGATTTCTTGATAATCATTATTATGAAATTGCTGTGGTACTTTTAATTTTATTGCACAACAGTTCATAGTACATGCAAAAATGACAATCTTAGAATCTTAGAAAACATAAACTCCCCATTCCTAGCCACAGAGAGGGGGGAATATTTCATAAAAACAAATAGACTGGATGAGCTCAACTTTTACACTTGCTGTTGAATTTCGAAACATCCCACATTTCCGCCATTTTTCAAGGCGGCCTTTATCAAACAAAATTCTTTCATATAAGCTATTCGACCAACAAGGTGGGAGTATTCTGTGCCGACAACTTTTTAGCTATTAATAATTTATCAATAGAAATCAGCTTAGTAACAAATATAGCTACACTATTATTGCAGTTCAACTCACTGATACAGTTGAGAATCTGCGTCAACATGTTGCAAGAAAGATGGTACGGGACTTCTTCTACAATACCTTTTGTCCCATTCGGAAACTTGTGTCAGCTCCCAGGAGGAGAAAACACCCAGATCCTTAACATTGAACTTGCTATTAGTACATGCCAGAGGATTTCCCTCATTCCTTTGATCCGTTACAAAGAACAATGCTAAAAAAAAACCTGTTACTGGTAACCTGCGTGATCTTTACAAAGATGGGACGGTTCCCAGCAGAAAACCAAATACAGTATGTGGTTGTGAATAATTTTTGTAATGCTAGATATCAATGCTAAACTATTTAGATTTGCTGCATCTACTATACGTAAATTTACAAAAATATCTGTTAGTAAATAATAATAAAAATCAATTTTTCATTTTTGTGCTTTCATCCCCCTTCTTCATTTGAAGTTCCATGACTTTTTTAGCTTTCCATCAATATAGCTGTATGAGGGCTTATTTTTTATGGGAGGAGTTGTAGTTTTGAATGACAATATTCATTTAACCGTATCATGTACTGAAAAAGAGAAAAAAAATCAAAGTGGGCTGAAATTGTTAAAAAACTGCAATTCTGTTATATTTTTCAGTCTTTGTTTTTGCGGAGATCATTGTGCAGTTAAGATGATCTAGATATATGCATCTCCAAGAAGGTAGAATTATGATGATACCAAAATTGTATATAGATTTTTTTTTATTTTAGTAATGAAAAACATTCTGAAATTTGTAAAAAAAAAAAAAATTCTATGACTTGTAACTTTTTTTGTCTATGGAGCTGTTTGAGGGCTTGTTTTTTTCGAACTGAGCTCTAGTTTTCTTGATACCATTTTGGTGTACATGAGATATATTGACTTTTAACTTATTTTTTTATGGGAACAGTGAAGGCTATAAAAAATGCAAAAAAAAATCTGTTTTTTTTGGTGTTCAACTTATGTTTTATAAAATAATAATATTTTAATAGACTGGACTTTTATAGACATAGCAATACTAATTATGTTTACATTTTTTTTAAAACTTAGAAAAGGGTGATAAACTAAACCTGTATTTAAAAAAAATATTTTTTTTTTAACCATTTTTTTGTCCTTTTCAGGAACTCTAACCTGCAATAATTTGATCATTTATGTTATGTACTGCAATACAGAGTGTTACCAAGAAGGTGTTGAGAGGGATGTTCATCAAGCCCTCGTATGCCAAAGTAACTACAGATTTTCCGTGACCGTGTCACGGAGGCCGGTGGGCATGGCCACCATCAGGGCATTACTGCCCTGACTGGCATATGGGGCCCAGTGGACAAAGGGGGACCGAATCGGGCCCAGTCTCCTCTGGTCACCGGGCCCCTACCGGTAGGTAAACCGGGCCCTCGGCGCTGCCGCAGCTAAACGCTATTGACCATGAGGGCCCGCCGGCCCGCCCGTCAATAGTTAACAGGAGCCAGCCAATAGGAGGCTGGCAGCTGACGTCAGCGCAGCGCGCACCTCACCGGCGTCAGACGTCACAGTCAGTCACTGGCTGGGACGTGCTGCAGTGTGGAGGGAGCACAAGCGGCCAGGTAAGAAGAACTTTTTTTTTAAATTTTTAAGAGCAGCAATCCGGGGGCTCGCCCGGGGGAGACTGAGACATGAGGGCAGAATGCTGGACATGGGCAGAATGCTGGACATGGGCAGAATGCTGAACGCTGGGGCAGATTGCTGGACATGGGGCAGAATGATGAACACTGGGACAGATTGCTAGACATGGGGCAGAATGCTGGGCACGATGGGGCAGATTGCTGGACACAATGGGGGCAGAATGCTGGGCACGATGGGGCAGATTGCTTGACATGATGGGGCAGATTGCTGGTCATGATAGGGGCAGAATGCTGGGCACGATGGGGCAGATTGCTGGACACGATGGGGCAGATTGCTGGTCATTATGGGGGCAGAATGCTGGGCATGCTGGGGCAGAATGCTGGGCATGATGGAGCAGATTGCTGGTCATGATAGGGGCAGAATGCTGGGCACGATGGGGCCGATTGCTGGACACGATGGGGCAGATTGCTGGACACGATGGGGCAGATTGCTGGACAAGATGGGGGCAGAATGCTGGACACGATGGGGGCAGAATGCTGGGCACGATGGGGCAGATTGCCTGACATGATGGGGCAGATTGCTGGTCATGATAGGGGCAGAATGCTGGGCACGATGGGGCAGATTGCTGGACACGATGGGGCAGATAGTTGGACATGATGGGGCAGATTGCTGGTAATGATGGGGGCAGAATGCTGGGCATGATGGGGCAGAATGCTGGGTATGATGGGGCAGATTGCTGGACACGATGGGGCAGATTGCTGGTCATGATAGGGGCAGAATGCTGGGCACGATGGGGCAGTTTGCTGAACACGATGGGGCAGATTGCTGGACACGATGGGGGCAGAATACTGGACACGATGGGGCAGAATGCTGGGCATAATGGGGCAGATTGCTTGACACGATGGGGCAGATTGCTGGTCATGATAGAGGCAGAATGCTGGGCACGATGGGGCAGATTGCTGGACACGATGGGGCAGATTGCTGGTCATGATGGGGGCAGAATGCTGGGCACGATGGGGCGGAATGCTGGGCATGAAGGGGCAGATTGCTGGACATGATGGGGCAGATTGCTGGTCCTGATAGGGGCAGAATGCTGGGCACGATGGGGGCAGAATACTGGACACGATGGGGCAGAATGCTGGGCATGAAGGGGCAGATTGCTGGACATGATGGGGCAGATTGCTGGTCATGATAGGGGCAGAATGCTGGGCACGATGGGGCAGTTTGCTGAACACGATGGGGCAGATTGCTGGACACGATGGGGGCAGAATACTGGACACGATGGGGCAGAATGCTGGGCATGATGGGGCAGATTGCTTGACACGATGGGGAAGATTGCTGGTCATGATAGAGGCAGAATGCTGGGCACGATGGGGCAGATTGCTGGACACGATGGGGCAGATTGCTGGTCATGATGGGGGCAGAATGCTGGGCACGATGGGGCGGAATGCTGGGCATGAAGGGGCAGATTGCTGGACATGATGGGGCAGATTGCTGGTCCTGATAGGGGCAGAATGCTGGGCACGATGGGGCAGATTGCTGGACACGATGGGGCAGATTGCTGGACACGATAGGGGCAGAATGCTGGACACGATGGGGCAGAATGTTGGGCACGATGGGGCAGATTGCTGGTCATGATAGGGGCAGAATGCTGGGCACAATGGGGCAGATTGCTGGACATGATGGGGCAAATTGCTGGACACGATGGGGCAGATTGCTGGACACGATGGGGCAGAATGCTGGACACGATGGGGCAGAATGCTGGTCATGATAGGGGCAGAATGCTGGGCACGATGGGGCAGAATGCTGGACACGATGGGGAAGATTGCTGGGCACGATGGGGCAGATTGCTGGAGACGATGGGGGCAGAATGTTGGACACGATGGGGCAGAATGCTGGACACGATAGGGGCAGAATGTGACAGTGAGACACTGGGGGGTGCTGAATGGACACGGGGGCAGAATGTGACAGTGAGACACAGGAAGGGGCAGAATGAGATATGGGGCATGATTGGAGATATGGGGCATGATTGGAGACACAGGGGGCAGGATCAAAGACATGGGGGCATGACTGGAGACACTGGAGGCAGGATTGGAGACAAATGGGGCAGGATTGTAGACAGATCATGCAGGATCATGGGGCAGGATGGATACGGTGGAGACAGATGGAGCAGGATGGGGAGATCATATGGGGCAGAATGGATACTTATGAGGGCAGGATGGGAGAACGGATGGCTGAAGCCAGGAATGAGACACACGGGGGCTAGGATGGGGGATATTATTACCACAGGGTCTAATTAAGAGATATTATTACTGCAGTGACGTATTTTATTTTTTTGAGTATACTGTTTTAAATGGGGGAGGGCGGTCCTGTTACTGTGTAGAGTGACACTATGTTGCCTTTTTTACTTCATGTGATGTAATGTAGAAGTTGGGAAAATTAAGTAATATGTTCTGCAAGTGGAGCTCTAGGTAACTGTTTTATTTCCTGCTGAGACGAGCCCTGGCTGGAAGACGTGATGGCGGTCTGTGCTGGATGAAAGATGAAAAGCAAAGATGAAGAACTTCACCTAGAGACGCCACTGGTGAGTTAGTGTGTCACCTATACACCGACACTATACACTGTATAGAGGCCTTGTGTATAATGTCATTGATCACTGTATTACCTCTACACAGACACTGCATACAAAGTACAGATCTCCTGTGTATAATGGCACTTATGGTGATAGTATCGTGTTTTTTTTTATTACTGATCAGTATTGTAGTATTCAGTCACTGTAGTGGTAATATGTGGTCTGGTTATGGTCTGGCGGTATTTGTTTCTTGTGTGTGGTATTATAGGTCACTATGTGGTCTGGACATGGTGCGGTGGTATTTTTCCCTTGTATGTGATATTATTGGTCATTTTAAAAATTGAAAAATTGAAAAAAAACGTAAATTGTATCACATATTTTAACAAATATTTAATAGGTTACAGTAGAATAGAGCATGGCCAAAAGAGTCTACCCTGTTATGGTAGCGGCTTAAAAAATCTTTTGGCCAAAACAAAAGCTGCCGGCTATATGTGTGATCTGGTGATGGGAACTGTTAATGTGTGATTGGTGAGAAGTGGAGTTTTTCCAAGAGAGAGCGGTGGGACTTTGGACAGTTTGAGGGGTGGAGGTGGGGCTGGGGTGGAGCCTGGGTGGAGTCTCAAGGGGGCCCCGAAAATTTTACCAGTATGGGGCCCCAAAATTCCTAGTGGCAGCCCTGCCGGTGGGCACTGAGATTGTGATATCTAAATGCTGATGTCAGTGATTAGCAGTTGTATTTAAATATTTAAACAGCAGCGATCTACAGTATCAGCAATTGCCACTGATATTGGCAGATGTTCTACCATGTATGGTAGAACTAAATCTACCATGTATGGACTGAGCACAGCTCCTGTGCCCTCTCCATACACGCGCATGCTAGCTGTGATGTACATGTACAGCAGGGTGTTTTAAAAAAAATTTCCATTTATTTCAACATCTGCATATCACTAGAATGTCTATCATCACATAATTGTCTGTACAACAATATATTTTTATTGCACGACAATTAGATAATTTAGAACAGCGATCAACCCACTGCAAGATTAAAGTTCTTTGATCCCTGTCATACCGGATGATCTTCATATAGACAGTTTATTCGCTATCACTTCTTGTTCTTATGCAAAGCAGGAATTGCCTTAGGCCATCCAGGAGCCTGTACAGGAAATAACCCTGCAATCAACAACAAAAAATGAAGTGCAGAAAAACCCAGATTTAATACACATGTTTGACCACTGTATATGAGACAGCTAACGAATGCCAATTACAGTTCTCTGCCATTTCCAGAAATTATAGACTGTAAATGGAGCTGAGGCTGAACATGTGCTTATCAGCTCCATTCAAAACAGGGATCTTCAGAGCCTGGTCCTAAAGTTCCAGAACCCTACTCACAGGGAGTCCCAACTGTTGACCCTCAGCAATAAGTAAGTTATACATTATCCTATGGATAGGAAATATTTTCATATGTATCTCCATGGGTGGGAATACATTAGGCTAAGGGTCTCCTATGTGATATATTTACATCATCCCCAGAGTCTCCTATGCGAAGTATTTACATCAGGCTCAGTGTCTCCTATGAATTGTACATACAGGAGTCTCAGAGTGTTGTATGTGTTGTATATACAGCAGTCTCGGAGTCTCCTATGTGATGTACTTAATATACAGCTGTCTCACTGTCTACTATGTAATGTACTTAATATACAGCAGTCTCCCAGTCTCCTATTTGATGTATTTACCCCAGGCTCAGTGTCTCCTATGTGGCATATACAGCAATCTTGGTGCCTTCTATGTGATGTGTATACAGCAGTCTCAATGTCTCCTATGTGATATATACAGCAGAATCTCAGTGCCTGCTTTTTGATGGAATAGCAGATGTGTGTAGCAACATTATTAATACCACCTAACATCATATGCCTCACCAAAGAGAAGCAGTCACAACCATCACAGTCTATGTTCACATGACCAGTAATCATCCACTAGAATGGATCTAGCAGCAATTTTTTTTATCCTTTCTTAAAAAAAACTGATTTGAGCTAGATCTGTTTCTTTAACATTGAAGTTAATAAAAAACGGATTCTCTAATTTCCAACTGTTGTTCTCCTATTTTTTTGCTAACTGGAGGTGGAAAAATAAATCTTTAACATATTACAACTAGATGTCATGATTCCAACCCTCTGTATGCCTGGGATGTGATTACTGACAGCTCAGCCTTCCAATCCACTGAATACTGAAGCTCTCAGTATTTAAATTGAGAGCTCAGTGTCGAGTCTGGTGTAGGGGCATGCTGAGGTGTTGGTGTTTTGATTGACAACCTTGCAGTTGCAATTTGAGACTGGGAGGTGCTCACTGTCTACAGGCGTTCATTGTACCTGGTGATTGCTCTGCTTCTTAGCTGAGCTGTTAAGCCCAGACCTCTGACAGACATAGGTTTCAGCTAAATGTGGTTGGTTTTCTCTGTATCTAGTGTATTGCTTGATGATCTTTCATTTCCTGACCTTGAACCTCATTCTGATCATCCTTCTGTTTAACCCTTTTGTTCTGATCCGCTATCTTTTTGGTATTTTGACTTCAGACCATTGCCTGACTATGCCTTTGTCTCTTCCCTCTGTTTATGATGTAGTCTCCTGGCTTTTGACCTCAGACTCCATGACTATCCCGACTCACATCTTGCCCGTGAGAAATAACTCAGCCTCACATGTGAACTTTCAAGTAATCATCAATTTGAAACTGATCCATTAAGCAAAATATGGATCCATTTCAAATAAGAGAACAATGCATGGCTAATTCATTTTCCATAGACTTCAATGTTAAAAAACGGATCCAGCTGAAATCATTTTTTTTAAAACTGACACAAATGCTGTGTTTGCACAGCTTTTTTCCCAACAGATTGCTACTTTATCCAATTTAATTGATTACTGGACATGTGAACATATACTTACTTAAATGTTTGACCACATATAGCAAGATAATTTTTACATTTATAATTTTATATGTCACACAAATTATGTTATAAATATCCAATTTGCCACAAAAGTAGTGCCCCACCTTTCCTTTAATCCTCTAATAATGGCATTAACTGGTGACTTAACATGAATGTAGTTAGACAAAGACATAATGAACTCTTGTTTAGAGATGTCATTGGAATCTTTACTTTGTTCTTGTAGTAATGTCATTGAGTAGCTAAAAGCCAGAATCCTCAAAACCTCATGTCCACAAAATATATGCATTTTTAGATTTCCCCCTTGGGCAATGAATATGATCATACAGATATAGATCCACCAGGTTCTGAGCTTTAATAGTTCATGTTAGAAATCCCGGGTTATTTTTTAATGAGGCTCTTGTGTCTAGTTCTCACTTTTAAAAGTTATATTGCTCTAATGGGAGCAGTGATGTCACCAATTATTAAAGGACATTAGAGCTTTCTGCTTACGTAAGACTTGGAAACAAAATCACAAGTCAGATTTCATAATAACAGCATTCTGACCATTTGGGTAATGTCATCATTATAAAATGATGTACTATTTCCAATGGTCATATAACGCTAATAGAAACAAAGAAAAATTGGACCAAAATAATTATTGCTGAACTGGCAATTAGGGTACATGATTAAATGACATGAACTACTGATATAAAGTAACTAGAAGAATTCGGTGTGAGTTGTAAATTGATGTATACAAAGGAACTTCTACACATTCTTATAAATCTGATATATAATATAATCACTTTGTCAAACTATGAAAGATGCAACATTATTTTATTGCCACACAACTGTTAAAATTTAAAGGGCACATATCATCTTACAACAAAAGTTGTGACGTGATATTTCCGAGAAATTAATGGGTGTTGATGGGGGTACTAGGTATCAGCTGATAACAGCTGATGGGGCACAATGGTTTCCTGAGAAATCCAGTCTTAAAACATTTATAATATCCCTGTTGGCTATGCTAATGAGAGCTTTGACTAGTTGATGGGGCATTAGTTGCCAGATGTACGCGTCCAGGCTTCAGAGGCGCACACTGCGCATGACCAGAAGCTTTTGTTCTAAACTTCCCAAAGGAGTGTGATAACATGGAAAGAGGGCTGACTAGTCTGGGGCAGCTAACGCCCCATTGACTAAACAAAGCCCTCATAGGTATAGGAAATATAAATGCTTTTTTTATACTTTGTTTTCACTCAATAATGTTATACAGGGTTGGTTAGGCAGGGAATTTGCTCATACATGGGTGAATGCTACTGGATTGGAGGGCATTGGGGACCTGAAAGGTTCCCTTTAACACCTAAAGCTCATTCATCAAAATATTTGGTATGTCATTGTTAGTTTAGCAAAATAATATAATGCACATAATATTAATTCTTAAAAATCTGTAATGACCACAATACTTCATGAACCTCACCCACATGGCAGACTTGTGTGCACACACAAACATTTGCATCAATACAATAACCCACCAAAACATAAAACTGAAAAACTATATTATTGATTTTAATCTATTATACCTGACTTTTTAGTACAGTTAAGCTGATAATTGCAAGAAAGGTTTTTAATAAGAATGTAAACATTTCTAGAGCAGTAGGATTTCTTTATGTGACTAGATAATAAATAGAGATAAGTGAATTAATTCACAGAAAATTGAGTTTGAGTTCAATTTCCTGAAATTCATGGTTTCGAACATTTTGACTTTCGTAAAGAAAAAAAACTTGCCCAACACCATTTCCCACACGGCTGAAGGATCAGAGAGTCGGCAAACAACATTTTGCATTGCCATGTAGGGAATGTGTGGTAGAGGGGCCTACTGAAGCCAATTTCGGCTTGACCGTGATGGATGGCTGGCCCACCAACGTCAGCTCCCGACTTCTGCAATGACATGACTAAGGACATTATTACAGGAAGAGGCCAGGTTGGGGGGGGTATTATCACAATAAGGGGCTAGAAAGGGTGACATTATTACAGGAAGGGACCATGACAGAGAACATTATTACATGGGAGGCGAAAAAGTATGTCATTATAGGATGAAAAATTCTACACATGTCCATACATCTGACCAGCATGCCAAGGTTCAAATATTACACCATGGACCATCAGAATCTAGTTGTGCCACTGTGCGGGCTTTCACATAATGCTCTGCAACTTTGAAATATTATGTATTATGACACCTTGTGTAGTGGTGGTCAATACCCAGGCCATCACACATCAGCAGCTCCCAGTAGAGCATAGTTTGTACATTTTCCATCTCCAATGTCACTGGGTAAGGCTGGAGTCACACATAGCGACTCACCAGCGATCCTGACAACAATATCAATGTGTCAGGATCACTGGTGAATCGCTATGTGATTGCTGGTGAGCTGTCAAACAGCGTCGCTGTGCACGTTAGTAACAAGCGCGCTGATGCAGGAAGCTGGTAACTAACGTACACATCGTGTATCCAAGGGACGTGTGTCCTAGATACAGTGGGGCAAAAAAGTATTTAGTCAGTCAGCAATAGTGCAAGTTCCACCACTTAAAAAGATGAGGGGCGTCTGTAATTTACATCATAGGTAGACCTCAACTATGGGAGACAAACTGAGAAAAAAAATCCAGAAAATCACATTGTTTTTTTTTTCATTTTATTTGCATATTATGGTGGAAAATAAGTATTTGGTCAGAAACAAGCAATCAAGATTTCTGGCTCTCACAGACCTGTAACTTCTTCTTTAAGAGTCTCCTCTTTCCTCCACTCATTACCTGTAGTAATGGCACCTGTTTAAACTTGTTATCAGTATAAAAAGACACCTGTGCACACCCTCAAACAGTCTGACTCCAAACTCCACTATGGTGAAGACCAAAGAGCTGTCAAAGGACACCAGAAACAAAATTGTAGCCCTGCACCTGGCTGGGAAGACTGAATCTGCAATAGCCAACCAGCTTGGAGTGAAGAAATCAACTGTGGGAGCAATAATTAGAAAATGGAAGACATACAAGGCCACTGATAATCTCCCTCGATCTGGTGCTCCACGCAAAATCCCACCCCGTGGGGTCAGAATGATCACAAGAACGGTGAGCAAAAATCCCAGAACCACGCGGGGGGACCTAGTGAATGAACTGCAGAGAGCTGGGACCAATGTAACAAGGCCTACCATAAGTAACACACTACGCCACCATGGACTCAGAACCTGCAGTGCCAGACGTGTCCCACTGCTTAAGCCTGTACATGTCCGGGCCCGTCTGAAGTTTGCTAGAGAGCATTTGGATGATCCAGAGGAGTTTTGGGAGAATGTCCTATGGTCTGATGAAACCAAACTGGAACTGTTTGGTAGAAACACAACTTGTCGTGTTTGGAGGAAAAAGAATACTGAGTTGCATCCATCAAACACCATACCTACTGTAAAGCATGGTGGTGGAAACATCATGCTTTGGGGCTGTTTCTCTGCAAAGGGGCCAGGACGACTGATCCGGGTACATGAAAGAATGAATGGGGCCATGTATCGTGAGATTTTGAGTGCAAACCTCCTTCCATCAGCAAGGGCATTGAAGATGAAACGTGGCTGGGTCTTTCAACATGACAATGATCCAAAGCACACCGCCAGGGCAACGAAGGAGTGGCTTCGTAAGAAGCATTTCAAGGTCCTGGAGTGGCCTAGCCAGTCTCCAGATCTCAACCCTATAGAAAACCTTTGGAGGGAGTTGAAAGTCCATGTTGCCAAGCGAAAAGCCAAAAACATCACTGCTCTAGAGGAGATCTGCATGGAGGAATGGGCCAACATACCAACAACAGTGTGTGGCAACCTTGTGAAGACTTACAGAAAACGTTTGACCTCTGTCATTGCCAACAAAGGATATATCACAAAGTATTGAGATGAAATTTTGTTTCTGACCAAATACTTATTTTCCACCATAATATGCAAATAAAATGAAAAAAAAACAGACAATGTGATTTTCTGGATTTTTTTTTCTCAGTTTGTCTCCCATAGTTGAGGTCTACCTATGATGTAAATTACAGACGCCTCTCATCTTTTTAAGTGGTGGAACTTGCACTATTGCTGACTGACTAAATACTTTTTTGCCCCACTGTACCTGATGTGTGCATTAGTTACCAGCTCCCTGCATCAGTGCGCTGGTAACTAACGTACACATCGGGTATCTAAGGGACGCACGTCCCTTGGATACCCGATGTGTACATTAGTTACCAGCAGATCGCTGGTTTCCCACCTGTCACACGCAGCGATGCATGGTGGCCAGCGGGAGACCAGCGGCCAAAAAAAAGTCCTTGCCTTTCCTGCAGCGATCAGCGATACTGGCAGGGAGGGCGGTCGCTGATCGCAGTCACACACAGTGATCTCGCTGGTGAGATCGCTGTTGTGTCACAAAAATTGTGACTCAGCAGCGATCTCGCTAGCGAGATCGCTATGTGTGACGGGACCTTAAGACTTTCTCCTGTAAAATGTAATCTCTTAAGGTCAGCAGGGTCGTTTCTCTCCTGTGGAGTATAAGCTCTTATGGTCAGCTGGGTCGTCTCTCTCCTGTAGAGTATAAGCTCTTATGGTCAGCTGGGTCGTCTCTCTCCTGTAGAGTATAAGCTCTTATGGTCAGTGTGGTCTTCTCTCTTGCCTATGAAGTTTAAACCCTTATCTTGAGATGGGTCTTCTCTCTCTCCTGTAAAGTGTATGTTCTTATGGTCAGCAGAGTCCTGGCTCTCTTTCACTTGTAATAAAGTGTAAGCTGTTATGGTTAGCTGGGTTCCCTCTCTCATTTTCTCCTCTCTTCCAAATTAATTTTACGAACAATTACAAACTATCCACTATTGAAATCTGCAGAAATGTATTCGCTGTCAAAGTCAAATTTCTAAGGAAACTTGGCAAAGATGGCGCATTCAAATTTAAACAAATCCAATCATTTCTGAAAATAATCAATTTATCTTCTAAGTCTTTGTGCTAAATGAAAAAATAAAGGTAAATACGCATAAAATCTTATGCATTGTATTTTAGTATAAGAGAAGGAACATTATTTGTAGTCAAGGCCTTGAATGGTAGGTATATGCAATGGTATGGTTATGCAATATTTGTCCAGCATTGTACCCTTTTATCCCAAATAACACACAGCTCAATATATTCATCAATCAATGCTCAACATGTGCCTACATAAGTTCAAGTTTAGCTTTGGTTTGATTTATATAAGTTAGTTTACTTGTTATGTGCTAGAATTGTTTTATAACTGTGTGTTTAAAGGCAATCTGTCAGTAGCATAGTATAGGGCATGATACCAGGGATGTGTCACTTATTAGGTTGTGTGTTGTAGTTTCATTGAAAACAGTATTTTATCACCAGGAGCTTAACATTGCCAGGCTACGGTTCACAGGACCAGCAGTCAGGCTAATCTGTGTAACCTCACCTCCACCTCTCAGTAGCAACTTGCTCACAATGCACAATGTACACAGAAAGCTATCAATGAGTGGTGGGGGGTGGATTATACATGGTTTAAAGGGGTTCTTTGAAATAAAAAAAAATATTTTAATGGTCATGCCTTCATGAACTATAAAATAGCATGAATAGTGCTGTTTCTAATGCTGACGGTACCTGCCATTCAGTGTAATGGTGGTTCTGACATCATGTCACAGATCAGAAGGTCTGGCTTGGCTTACTTCTCGCAGCCAGCCCCCTAATAACATCTCAGTTCATGCAGTCTGATATCAGGGGATGTAGTAGGAGTGTGACCAGCCCCTGCTAAGCAGTAGTAAGCCTATCTGTGCTCTGCCTGGAACTGGAGCATCCCAGAAGGGAGGAGGAGCAATGATCCACTGTCACACTGAATTGAAGGTACTGTTAGCATCAGAACATTAGACACAGGCATTGGGCTATAACCTTCTTTATAACAGTAGCGTTGATACAACATTCATCCTTGACACCGTCCGTATGTATTGATCGCACATCTCTTCTCTTCTTGAAAATAATTAAATACTGATTGCTTAAATATATGTATTGGTAACCGTCAATGATATGGGCAACACGTAGCCTCATTTTGCAGCATTTTGGACAGCAGCTTTTTCTACAATTAAGAGCAGTTACGGTACTCTTCTGACTATATATTTTTTTTAAATATACTCTTAAACACATTCATAGAGTTTATTATGTAATGAATATGCACATTGTATATAGGAGGATATCAAGTTGCTTTTTATCATGTACATCTACAATTTCCACAAAAACATAATAAGAATGAACTTAAAAAATGCTCTAATAAGGATCCTTGTATTTTTTGTTAATTAAAAGTTGACAATATAGATTAGACTAAATTTGGTCAAATTTCAGCCAACCCACTAACTATCTAAGACTACTTCACACATCAGGTTTTTTCCAACAGGCAGGATCCGGTTATTTGTTAAAAATGTATATCTGTGTGGGTAGTAGCCTAACAGGAAAAGTGCAATGAGCACAGGCAACAATTTCTTAATGGACTAGAAACTCAGATTTTTTTTGACACTGAAGATCATAAACTCACAGACTTTTTTGGCGAGATATTTTGGTGCTAAAGTCGTTGATGATTTCTGAGAGGTCTAGACTCTTCAAAAGCTCTTGTTCAATGCTCATTAAAGAGAGATGATTGAGTCTGTCTTGTCCCATTTGACTCCTCAACTCATTTTTAATTCGTTTAAGTTTTGAAAAGGATCTCTCACCTGTGCAGTTTGAAATCATCATGCATAAATACAGCTAGCTGAGCGCTGCGGTCCCCGTGCGGGAATTGACAGCCGTACGGACCGCAGCACTTGGTTTGCTGCCGGTCCGTACAGAAAACCCGCCACCATTCCGCCACGTGTGGACATGGCCTAAAAAGACGTTGCACATAAGCTGTAGGCCTACGGCCAATACGCACAAAATCGCCCAACGTGAACCTGGCCATATGGGACGTGATGTGAGGACCTGAATGGGTTACGTTACATAATGCGTGCAGTGCACTGCTCACTGGTCCGAGGCTGTTCCTAAAGTCTGGGCACCCGGCACCCCTCTTGACCAAGGCCCCCTCCTGCCCACCCCCCCATGCCCCCCACATCCACATAAAGTTGGTGAGAGAAAGATGTGGTAGGCAATTAAGGGCTAAAACACGTGTGCCGGTGATCAAGGATGGAGGCCCAGATGTTATGCGGTGTACTCTTAGAGGGTAATCATCAATAGGCAGGAAATGTACATTCAGTTTATAATATTTAATGAGCAATCAACATAGGGCTAAAATACATGTATAACAAAGAGTGTTTTTCACCACAACCACATGAGTCAGTCATGACATACCTCCGCCCCACCCTGCTGCGACTTACCCCCAAGTTCGGAGAGGTGAGGAACAGGCAGTGCTGCTGCTGCTGCAACACTGTCCACCAGGCACCAGAGAGTTCTTCTTCCTCCTGTGATACATGGCGTCGGCTGGGCTGTCAGTTGCCGGGCCCCGCTGTATCTATGGACACAAATGAAGGGGAGGGAACAGAGGAGCCGCTGCCAGAGTGTGAGTGGCCAGGCCAGCGTCACTCTGATGCAGCCACGTGATGCCAGTTGCTGGCCGGAATGAGCGCAGATGCTGTGGAGAGAGGGGAGGAGGATCAGGTGACTGAGCCAGCCATTCAGTGCAGCGCAGCCGCTGACAATTGCCGCGACACGTGACTATTGGGGAAGCCAAAATTTCGCTGCGGCGGCGGCTCCGGATTGGCCCCTGGGCCCCCAAAAAACCTTGGGCCCGGGGCAACCACCCCATCCGTCCCTATTAAGATCCGCCACTGTGACCAGCCACAGTCATCACTTCTGCTTCACTTCTGCACGTTCTCACTCTCTCCATATAAATGTGGAGTATATATATATATATGTCATATTCCATATACAGTATATTTACAGCTCTGGTAAGTCTTCAAACAGAGGCTGGACAGACATCTGTCTGGGATGATCTAGCAAATCCTGCTTTGAGCAGGGGTTGGACCAGAAGGCCCAGGAGGTCCCTTCTAACTCTACTATTCTATGATTATATGAAAAATTTAGAGACCACTGCACAGTTTTATAAAAATCAGCTTCTCTACATGTCAAACAGCCGTTCTATTCCAGTGTCAGTTGAATTCAAACCAGAGTACACCTCATTCTACTTAATGTGCTTCTGATTAGGTGATCACCTGAACCAAATCTTGTTTAACAAAGGAAAGTATAAAAAAACCCTGCTGTGGTGTTCACAATCCTCTTGCAACAGGACAAGCTGGATGGCAAAACAAGTGCTAGTAATATCCCAAAAATAATAGGAATGAAAAAATAACTTTAACTATGCCAAAGGAGTTGAAAAGAAAAGTATTGAGTGAGGAAAAGAAGGGCTCAATTCTGGCTTTACTAGCAGAGGGATACAGTGAGCATCATGTTGCTTCCATCCTTAAAATTTCTAAGATGACAGTCCAATACAACAAGGTCAAGCAGTAGACATTGGACACAACAATGACTCTCCACTGACCGGGATTATCGTCATCTTTTACGAATGTCACTGAGCAACCGCAGGATGACATCAAGTGACTTAAAAAAGGAATGGCAAATGGCAGCTGAGGTGAAGTGCACGGCAAGAACAGTTCGTTACAGGCTCCTAGAGGCAGGGTTCAAGTCATGAAAAGGTAGAAAAAGGTAGCCTTTCATCAATGAGAAGAAAAGGAGAGCCAGACTGAAGTTTGCCAAAGAGCTTAAGGATAGGACCATAGAGGACTGGAGTAAGGTAATCTTCTCTGATAAGTCTAATTTTCAGCTTTGTCCAACACCTGCTCATTTAATGGTTAGACGGAGACCTGGAGAGGTGTACAAGGCACAGTGTCTTGCACCCACTGTGGAATTTGGTGGAGGATCGGTGATGATCAGGGGATAATTCAGCAAGGCTGGAATTTGGCAGGTTAATCTTTGCGAAGGATGTATGAATCAAGCTGCATACAGGGTTATCCTGAAAAAACAGTTGACTCCTTCTGCTCAGGCAATGTTCCTCAACTCTGAGGACTGTTTTTTTCCAGCAGAACGACGCGCCATGCCACACAGCTAGGTCAATCAATGTGTGGATGAAGGACCACCACATCAAATCCCTGTCATGGCCAGCCCAATCTCTAGACCTGAACCCCATTGAAAACCTCTGGAATGTAATCAAGAGGAAGATGGATAGTCACAGCCATCAAACAAAGAAGAACTGCTTACATTTTTGTACCAGGAATGGCATAAGGTCACCCAAAAGCAGTGTGAAAGTCTGGTGGCAAGCATGCCAAGACGCATGAAAGCTGTGATTACAAATCATGGTTATTCCACAAAATATTGATTTCTGAACTCTTCCTGATTTAAAACATTAGTATTGTAGTTTCTAAATGATTATGAAGTTGTTTTCTTATTATTATTTGAGGTCTGCAAGCACTGCATTTTTTTGTTATTTTGACCATTTCTCATTTTCTGAAAATAAATACAAAATTTAGTGCTTGGAAATTCAAAGACATGTTGTCAGTAGTTTATAGAATAAAAGAGCAATTTACATTTTACTCACAAATATACCTATAAAGAGAAAAATCAGACAAACTGAAAATTTTACAGTGGTCTCTTAATTTTTGCCAGAGCTGTATATACTGTACATGCACACATATACACTCTATCTATATTTTTCTAGCATGCTGGCCACTACACAGTGAATAACATACTGGTGGTTATAGTATATGGGGGCTATTTGCCAAGTGTCTATCCTGGGAATGAAACTGCAAAACTTTTTTTTTCTTCTCCTAAATTCAAAGCATTTTGCTAACAGTGCCATAAGCTTTACTATGCAGAATTACAGGGGAGATAAAAGAGACCCCTTTTTGTGTGTGCAGTTTTGACCATTTCATAGCACAGACAATGTATCTTTAAAAAAAAAAAAAAGTCTGCATCTGCAAATCCCATTAGATGCGGATATAAGGTTACTGATGATTAATAGTAGCCCTGGTTTGCTTTGGTTGGAGGGATGCAATGTGTGTCGTTAACCCCTCCCTCGCCTCTCTCATATTTCACTTCACAAACTTGTCACTCTCTCTCCCTGCATAGTATTTAAACAGTGGATCTGCCCCCCTTTGGATATACAGTACAACACAGTTTTTAGGCACAATACTATACAGCCTGTCAGTCTGGCCAGCACACGTGTACAGAGAAGATGCTTGTGTCTTGTGAATGAAGAACTGCTCTCTGTAGATTTCAGCATCGGCAGCCAAGAAATTTAAAGTTCCTGAAAAAGAAACTTATCGGTGGAGCTGGACAATTATTGGTGACCTGGCGCAAGTGACCGACCCAACGCTTTTACGAATGGATCCATCGGCAAGTAGCTGTATGAGAAGCAGTCACTCCGGAGCTCCCCTCTGGGGCTGTATGCGGAATCCACAGGGAGATCTAAATTCAGCATCTCCCTTGCACCCCTACCAACAAGTGTCATTCTTCCATCAGAAGCCGGACTATGCGGCATACTCAGATTTCTCAGCGTCATGCCTAGCGACGACACCACACAGCTTTCCCCGAGAAGAGAGGTTGTATGCAGAACAGCATCACACATTTCATCACTCAGATTGGCACTTTCCAGCTGCAGAAGCCCGGAGGCGACTGAACCCCGAACTGGGCTTAAGCTCTGGAGAAATAGAAAGCAGCAGTCCGAATTTGGTTGACGGCTCCGGGTGCATCAATGAAGATTACGGGGTGTCAGGTGGAGAGTCTCAAGAGGCAGAGAAAAAGACTCAAAAGCGGAAAAAAGACATTGCAGGTAAGAATATAGACTTATGCTTAGAAGGTCAAGCAGGGCTGGATATATCATTGCAACCTGTGCAGCCGCATGGTGGCCCAAGAAGTAAGGGGTCAACCTATCACCTCCAAAGCAGGTGGAATTGTGCATTATGATGAGATATTGGATTTCAAAGGGCCCATATATTGCTCTTGTCCAAGGCGCCTCTCCTGACTGTGTCCATTCCTGGGGTCAAGTATTAATGTACCACATATTATGGGGAGAGAAGGCCCGAAAAGTAGATACTCATGCTCCTGATGTCCAAATTTACAAATATCAGGTTCCTACTTGAATATCAGACTTTGTCTTGTATAGTATTTCATGATTTTATGAATTTTTTTACCCTAGTTTTTTAATAATTTGAAAATATTATATTCTGACAATTAAAATTCATGTTTGACAACATAAGTGACAGCATTGCTACGTAGTGATATACCTGACCATAAGTCTGGGTTATACGGCTGCAGACCGGTTATGCATAGAAAGTGACATTTCCACTCATGGGAAATCTTAACTTTAGGGAACGGCATTTTGTGCAACTCAATAATTTCAGCTGGTAACAGATGTATTTTGGAAAACTGCGCGTAGTACAATTTCCTCAGTTCTGGAGATCTCACCTACAAAAAGACGCGATGCTGAGCTGAAAAAATAGTGATAGGACTCAAGCAGAAAACTTAGGCTGTGTAGCCTCTGGAGGAACAAGGGAAAGATGGGACAGGATTTAAATATGTCAAAAGTTTCAGCAGGGAAACGAAAACACAATCTGAAAGTAGTTGAAAGAATTTTCAGGAAATATTTTATTGAAAAAGAAGCAGATGCTAGCTATCGGTTTCATACACAAGTTTAAGGTCACCAAAGGTAACCTGCTTGCAGTGGTTAGATTACACTAGGAAAATGTATAAATACACAGAATAGTATTGAGGCTTCATCATAATGCATATACAAGCGGCATCACCTGTTGTCTGAGCGCCAGGAGGAACGGCAGAGTTCATACCTGGGTGACGCATTATCGCTTATGCAAATACCGGTACTTTAATTTTTATGTCTTGGAACTCCATGTAAATATTCTAATCAGATTTTATGGATAAGGCATGTAATATCTATTATATATAATGTTTTATTCTATATGGTATATAATAGCCCTATGAAGCCATAATTTGCCTGTGTACCTCATACAAGTTACTACTAGTATTATATACCCATATAGTAGTGATATATACTCGTATAGTAGTTATATATACCCATATAGTAGTTATATATACTAGTCCAGTAGTATTAGATACTCATATACTAGTGATATATACTAGTACAGTAGTATCTTATACCCATATAGTACTGATGTATACTAGTACATTAGTAATAATGATCTTTCTTTACATTGCACCAAAATATTATGCAGCACTTTACAATTTAACAGTTCATATACAACAGTCATAGCAAAGTTAACGATAATACAATAAGTAAAGCAAAAATAATGACGATCCTGCAGATAAGAGCTGACAATCTACAATATTATATACCCATATAGTACTGATGTATACTAGTACAGAAGTATATATCTAGATAGCAGTAATATATACTTGAACAGTAATATTATATAGTGGTATAGAAATGATATATGCTTATACAGTGATATTATATACTCATAGTGGCCATATCTACTAATATATTAGTATTGTATACACATATAGTGGTGATATATACTAGTAGTACAATAATATTGCATACTCATGCAATAGTGATATATACTAGTATAGTAACATTATGTACCCATATAGTAGTGATAGATACTTGTACAGTAAAGTTATTTACCCATACAGTAGTGATGTATACTAGAATAGTAGTATTATATTGTCATATAGTAGTGATATATACTCATACTAGTGATATATACTAGTATAGTAGCCTTGTATACTCATACAGTAGTGATATATACAGTACAGTGATATGATATACTATATAGTAGTAATATATATTCATGTAGTAGTATTATATACTCATAGTAGTGATGTATGCTAATATAGTACAGTAATATGATATACCCATTAAATAGTGATATATACAATAGCTGTATTCAGTTATACAGACTAGTTATATAATAATACAATAGAAATGTACACTCACACAGTTGGATATAATAATGTACTAATATCATGAGGTATTATGATGTCATACATAAGGCATCACATTATAAAATGCTGAATGAGTAAATCAATTTCATATATGATCGAGAGTAGATGACATTATTGTGGCCTGCATTTTTTTCAATCTCACTCTGCATTTTGTGTCCCTGATTATGCTACAATTAGTTTCCACCGAGAACTTAGATTGTGATACAATTATGGTAATTAGCTGTTATTGGCACATGTGTGGTGTTTAACAATCATCAATTATATGGAACAATGGAGAAATGATATTGTGATTTACAGAACAATTTACAAAGCATGAAGTACAAATATTACTGATATATAAGTGTACAATACTACTGTACGTGAAAATATCGCTACTATATGAGGATATAAGACTTCTGTAAAAGTATATATATATATCACAGCTAAATGAGTATATAATACTACTGTACTAGTATATATCACTCCTATATAAGTATGCAATGCTACTGTACGAGTATATATCACCAGTATGAGTATATAATGCTACTGAACGAGAAAATATCACTACTATAAGAGTATATAATACTACTCTACTAGTATATATCACCACTATGAATATATAATACTCCTGAACAAGTATATATCACTACTATATGAGTATATGATATTACTATACTAGTATATATCACAACTATGAGTATATAATACTACTGTATAAGTTTCTCGAATCACTACTATATGACTATACAATACTACTGTATCATATGGGTATATAAATAAATACTGTACGAGTATATATCACCACTATGAGCATATAATACTACTGAACGAGTATAAATCACTACTATATGGGTATATAATACTACTATACTAGTATATATCACCACTATGAGTATATAACACTACTGAATGAGTATATATCGCTACTATATGAGTGCACAATGCTACTGTACAAGTATATATCGCCACTATGAGTATATAACACTTCTGAATGAGTATATATCACTACTTTATGAGTATATAAGACTTCTGTTAAAGTTTACATCACTTCTATATGATTATATACTACTGTATCGGTTTATAGTACTACTATATTAGCACATAATGGTACTGTATATATCACTAATATATGATAAAATAATAACATTACATTAGTATATGCACTTCTATGTGAGTATATAAGACTTCTGCATAAGGATATATTACTACTGTACTATATATGGTACTCTATGAGTATATATCACTACCATATGATAATGCAACTACTATATTAGTATATGTCACTACTACTAGTATAAAATTCTATCGTCTGAGTATACAGTATATCACCATCACTACTAAAAGAGCATATAACCCTATTGTAAGATTATATATCACTATATAGCACTATTATATGGGTATATAATGCTATTGCATAAGTGTATATCACTACTATATGAATATATAATACTAGTGTTTGAGTATAGGTTACTTACTACTACATTATTATTTAACAACTCTGTATCAGGATATAATATTTTGCATGAGTAAATATTTCCCTGAATCAGAATTTATTCATAATTATATAAGTGCATCAATATATAATACTATTGACTGAGTGTATATCACTAATGTATCAATATTCAATATGATCAATTGTACGTAAAAGACATCAAATTATTGAGAACTCAGTGAAAATATCGAGATTGTGTTGCACATCTTTGGATGTCTGTAGTCTAAGTATCTGTATAATAAAAACCCTTGATGATATTCTGAACACTGATATATAATGTCCAGAGTTATAATTAATATACTCACTGCACATATGATGTGTCTGTGATTACTACCTCTGTAGCAAATCTTCAGCATCAGCCATATGATATCTTGCAGGTGTCACGTCAATCCCTTGGGCCCCAGTGCAGAACCTGTAACATCTCCCCCATCTACAACACATCATTGATAATACTGGCCTCATTAAATGGTGACAGAGGGACACTTTTGGCCCTACAGACTCTTAGATCCATGCACAACTACACCCCAATGATTGAACCCCTTGTTTTACAATAATAAGAAGACCTTATCAAAACCTTTCTATTTCAAAACTACAAAAGTGCCAAAATTAACTATTTACTTGGCTGCCTTTTGCCTATTGTTGTAGTACCCACAAATCTATGTCTGTCTACATCTATATTCCATATTGGTTAATCTTTTCCCTGATTATCTTAGTATTACACCAATGTCACGTCTACAATTACTTCTTCTTAAAAGGATTCTAAAGTGTTAAATGCTTATGAAAAAATATATAGTAGCTCGAGTGATACTATAAATTGGTAATCTCATATATGACATGTCGGGTTCATATGTAGACCACATTGTACATGGATATGGCCTATGATGGGTAACAAGGCCCTCATGTCATTGTCTCCAATATCAATGAACGTGGACATAAAATCCATGATTTAAGCTGTATTCTACATCCTGGGAATTGCAGTATAATGTATGTACCATTGTATATATTAGTGTAGATGGTGTCATCTGTGCAGAGGTTAATAGGAAATAAGCCGACCCTTAAAAAAACATTTTCTCTTCACAGTCAATTACATTCAAGTTGGCAAAAGCTGTTAGACAAATCTGTGAAGCCTTTAAATCACTAGTCTGGACACATCAAAGCTGACCCTATATCTACTGATACAGATGCTTCAGGAAGGCAACTGTTTCCATACTAGGAAATGTCTTACTTCCACCGTATGAGATGTCTACTGGTAATATACACTATGTGTTCATCTCTGGGGAAGAATTGCAATGTCCTGTCCAAGAATGACTCAAGAGTCGATTTTGGTAACAAAAGATGAAAAATGCCTTAAATTGGTGAAGTCCATCTGTTACAGAGCTACAACTAACAATATGCTGGAGTGGTAGCTCTGAAGATGATGGAGAACAACAGGTTGGAGACCACTACTATGAAGAGCTGTAGTTAATCACCAGGTTCTACTTGTCCCTAATAAAATTTTGTCTCAAGATTTAATTTTACAAGTTACAAGAGAAATGGACGTAGCTTAGCAGCCACACCACCCATACAGAGCAGGTACAATTGTAGATTGCAATAAATGTATATAATCTCTAGTAATATCAGAATTATATATCTTATTCATATCTCACTTCATTATGGCATTGGATCATATGGAGACTAGAATGTGGATTTCAGTCTTCTATGACAACAAGTATAACTACTGTTATTCCTCTATTTACTGCGCTGCTGCTAAATATTTTACTCATTCCGGCTCTTACATATATACATAGATACATAGTTTATGAGATTGAAAAATGGAACTTGTACAAAAAGGTTCAACCGAGAGAAGGGAAGGGTAAAAGGAAGGGTTATATATGTACAATCACAATGGTTCTTCTGTTCTGCCCCAGAAGAACTAATCTTCCCCACTGATCTTAATTGTCAATCCACTATACTGAGCACTCAGAAATGAATTTGACAAATTTAAATATGCATATATGTTATTTTCTTGTAAAAAAAAAAAAAGCATCTAAGCTTTTTTTCGAAACCAATGTTTCCCATTATGACTATTTCCTCAAGTAAGCGACTTCATAGATTAATAGTTCTTCCGGTAAAGAAGATGGGTCTCCTCTGGAGATTGAACCTGACTTTCAACAGACAGAGGGAGTGCCCGTTGTCTTTTGATGGGGTTTTACATGATGAAACAACTTTTTACTATACTCTATCTTTGGAAATGCAAGAAGCAATAAGATACCATACTAATTTAGCAATTTGCTAAAACATTACCATATATCCCACATGAGATTGGTAACTACTAATCTAATGAATTACTAAGGATACAATAGTCTATGTTTATGCGGCAGACTCCATATTGTGGTTTGTCAGAAACTAAACTCTGTAGACTATAAATTGCACAAAAGATCTAAGCTAATAAAAAGAACTACTATTACAGTCATGGCCAAAAGTGTTGGCAACCTTGAAATTTTTCCAGAAAATGAAGATTCTCTCCCTGAAAATTATTGCAATTACACATATTTTGTTATATAAATGTTTATTTCCTTTGTGTGTATTGGAACAACACAAACAAAACAGAGAACAAGAGGCAAATTGGATATAATTTAACAAAAAAAAACACAAAAATGAGCTGTTCAAAACTGTTGACACCTTTCTAAAATTGTGGGTAATCAATTTAGTTTCAAGCATGTGATGCTCATTCAAACTCACCTGTAGTAAGTAAAAGGTATGGGCAATATGAAAATCACACCTGAAACCTGATAAAAAGGGGCGAAGTTGACTTGATCTTTTAATTGTGTGTCTATATATGCCACACTAAGCATGGAGAACAGGAAGAGTAGAGAATTGTCTCAAGCCTTGAGAATCAAAATTGTTGAAGAACATCAACAATCACAAGGTACATCTTCAGAGATCTTGATGTTCCTTTGTTCATAGTGCGCAATATAAATAAGAAGTTTACAACCCATGGCACTGTAACTAATCTCCCTAGATGTGGATGGCAGAGAAAATTTAATGAAAGGTTGCAACGCAGGACAGTCCAGATGGTGGCTAAGCAGCCCCAATTGATCTGTTCTTCAGGCTCAGGGTGCATCAGTGTCAGAGCACACCATCCATCTACATTTGAAAGAAATGAAAAGCTATGGTAGGAGACCCTGGAGGACTCCAATGCTGACGCAGAGACAAAAGCAGAGAAAATAGCTACAAATAGCTATACTGCAGTTTACCAAAATGTACATTAGTAAATCAAAATCCTTCTGGGAAAGCATCTTGTCAATAGATGAGACCAAGATAGAGCTTTTAGTAAAGCACATCATTCTACTGTTTACCAATAATGAAATAAGGCCAGCAAAGGAAAGAACACAGTACCTACAGTCAAGGATGGTGGGGTTCAAAGATGTTTTGGTGTTGTTTTGCTATCTTGGGCACTTTGGTGCCTTGACTGTGCACAAGTCATCATGAAATCTGAAGATTGCCAAAAGGATTTTGGGTCACAATGTAATGCCCAGTGTCAGAAAGCTGGTCTTGTGTCCTAGGTCATTGGTCTTCCAGCAAAACAATGACCCCAAACATACTTTAAGAAGCACCCCTCAGAAATGTGTAAAAACTAAATGCTGGAAAGTTCTGAAGTGGCCAGCAAAAGTCTGGATCTAAATCCCATTAAACACCTGTGGAAAGATCTTAAAATTGCTTTTGGAAGAAGACACAATTCAAATAATGGAGACCTCACACCAGTTGAGATGTGTAAGAAGCGTGTTGGTGGTTATAGGAAGTGACTGAGTGCAGTTATTTATTCCAAAGGGTGTGCAACCAAATATCTAGTTGAGGATGCCAACAATTTTGACCATTATGCACAATTTGCCTTTTTTCTTCTCTGTATTTTTGTGTTGCTCCAGTACACATAAAGGAAATAAACATGTGTATAACAAAACGTGTAATTGCAATAATT
Organism: Dendrobates tinctorius; assembly: GCF_039654945.1. Lineage (NCBI taxonomy): Eukaryota > Metazoa > Chordata > Amphibia > Anura > Dendrobatidae > Dendrobates > Dendrobates tinctorius. The sequence continues at coordinate 1,780,066 of NW_027362036.1, read as the reverse complement.
GTCTGGGAAATATTTCATGTCATTTTCTGGAACAATTTCAAGGGCGCCAACACTCTCGTCCATGACTGCAGTTGTTGGCAATAAATGTCTGTAAATATTTGTGGAGTTTCTCACAAATGGAGAGATGTGAGATAAAGACATGATAATAGAAGCAGATATCTCTCAACACTTTTATCATCAGTTCTAACACAGTCAGCTTTGACAAAGGATAACCTGGCTGATAACAGGGAACAATCAATGACACTTTGATAAGCTAGGCTACCAATGTGTGACTGTAAAGGCCCTTTTACATTTAGCGATGCACCAGCGATCCGACCAGCGATCCCACCCGGTCAGGATCGCTGGTGCATCGCTAAATGATCGCTAGTGAGCTTTCATACAGAAAGACCTCACAGCGATTCAGCAGCGACGCAGCGCACGATACTTACCATTCACACACAGCGATCCTGGCGTCCTCCCGCCCGCCTCCAGCGTCGCTCGTCGTCACAGCAGGAAGTCTCAGCAGGAAGCAGACGACGAGAAATGGAGCCGGACATTCTCGCGCGATCAGCGATGGACAGCGGGGGAGCCGGTCGCTGGTAAGTATCACACATAGCGATATCGCTAGCAATATCGCTATAACGTCACAAAACCAGTATCGCTTAGTGTAAAACCCCCTTAAGTTTCCGAGGAACCTAAAAACAAACATAAATTCCAAGTCAGTTAAGGTCCAGTGGAATATCAGCTTCTTCATGGCAACCACTTAGACTTCCTAAAAAGAACAGACCTATGACACACTGTAACAGAGGAGGATCCTTGAAAATTAATTTACTTAATTCAGCTGTAACATTAGTAATAATAAAAAAATATTACTTGTATAATAGAATCTCCAGTAATAATAATATTTTTATATGGTTTTCCCCAACACAAGTGGATCTTTTCACATATACTACTGCCCGCCCCAACACACACATATCTGATATTGCTTGTACTAATATTCTTTCTGCCATGTTAATCAGTAAAGTTTACAATATCCTGTATTTTGTGCGTGTCCCCATATTATCGGCTAGACTCCCTCCCCAACCCCCTCTGCACTTGGTCCAATAAACTTCTCACAGCAGAGAAAGTGACATGACATTGGTTTAACCGAGAACAGACATAAGTTTCCCTGGATTTGCTTTATTGCACTTGGTAAATCACAGATTACCATTAACAGGCGGTGTGAGCTCTGAGTCACATATGGGTCTTAATGGGACTTAGTGACTGAAGCTCCATTAGTGGGGTAACGTGTATTTCCACTTCTCAGGCACTGTCAGTACACAGTATGTGACATGGAGATATAATGTACGTGCAGGCCGAAAACTTGAAACGTTACAGCTTATCTACAAAGGAAAAATATACCCGTTCCCTCCTAATATCTCAGCATTGGGGGGCATTTCTTTATTATGAGGATATGCCATGGAATGGAGCACAACATTGCATTCTGGATTTAGCACTTTTTATGGTGTTTCAAGTTGCCCAAGGAAAAAATACATTGTTACTGTTTTTATCCCTTATTACCCTATCGTCAGTATTGAAAAATGGCCATAAAACATTAAATATCAGTCTGATCACTTTTTTTTTTTTTTTTTATGAATCTTAATGACCACAGCTATGGTAACTGTTTCCCTCCTCCTCTATCAATCTACCCCATATCTATCTATCTATCTATCTATCTACCCCATATCTATCTATCTATCTATCTATCTACCTATCTATCTATCTATCTATCTATCTATCTATCCCATATCTATCTATCTATCTATCTATCTATCTGTCCCCTATCTATCTATCTATCTATCTATCTATCTATCTATCCCATATCTATCTATCTATCTATCTATCTATCTATCTATCCCATATATCTCTATATCTCTATCTATCTATCTATCTATCTATCTATCTATCTATCTGTCTATAGCTACAGTGGGGGAAATAAGTATTTGATCCCTTTCTGATTTTGTAAGTTTACTCACTGACAAAGACATGAATAGTGTATAATTTTTAGGGTAGGTTAATTTTAACATTGAGAGATAGAATATCAAAAATATAATCCAGAAAATCACATAGTATAAATTATATAAATGTATTTGCATTTTGCAGTGATAAATAAGTATTTGATCCCATACCAACCATTAAGATTTCTGGCTCCTACAGACCAGTTAGATGCTCCTAAATAAACTCGTTACCTGCATTAAAGACAGGTGTCTTGCATAATCACCTTTATAGAGGACCCCTGTCCACAGACTCAATTAATCAGTCAGACACTAAAGGGCCTGTCACACTAAGAGATATTGCTAGCGATATCGCTGTGTCTGATACTTACCTACGACCGGCTTCCCCGCTGGTTATCGCTGATCGCGCGTGAACGTCCAGGACTGTTTCTCGTCGTCAGCTTCCTGCGGCGCTTCCTGCTGTGATGACGAGCGATGCGTGGAGCCGGGCGGGAGGACGCAGGATCGCCTGGTGTGACAGGTAAGTAGTGACCCCCGACCCCTGCGATGTCGCTAGTGAGATCTGCCTGTGTGGCAGCTCACTAGCGACCACTTAGCAATGTACCAGCGATCCTGACTGCGTCATATCGCTGGTCGGGATCGCTGGTACATCGCAAAGAGCTTTATAAGGATGTCAGGGACATGATCATAGACCTGCACAAAGCTGGAATGGGCTACAAAACCATAAGTAAGACGCAGGGTGAGAAGGAAACAACTGTTGGTGCAATAGTAGGAAAATGGAATAAATATAAAATGATTGTCAATCAACATTGATCTTGGGCACCATGCTAAATCTCACCTCGTGGGGTATCCTTGATCATGTGGAAGGTGAGAGATCAGCCTAAAACTACATGGGGGGAACTTGTTTATGATCTCAAGGCAGCTGGGACCACAGTCACCAAGAAAACCATTGGTAACACATACCACCATAAAGGTTTAAAATTCTGCAGTGCCTGCATGGTCCTCCTGCTCAAGAAGGCACATGTGCAGGCCCTTCTGAAGTTTGCCAGTGAACACCTGGATGATTTTGTGAGTGAATGTGAGATGGTGCTGTGGTCACATGAGAAAAAAATTGAGCTCTTTGGCATTAACTCAACTTGCCGGGTTTGGAGGAAGAAAAATGCTGCCTATGACCCAAAGAAAACCGTCCCTACTGTCAAGCATGGAGGTGGCAACATTATGTTTTGGGGGTGTTTCTCTGCTAAGGGCACAGGACTACATCACCGCATCAATGGGAGAATAGATGGAACCATGTACCATAATATCCAGAGTGATAACTAGAGATAAGCGAATTTGATCAGGTCAGGGTTTATTTGGCAGGCTACAGCACTTACCTAATAAGCTGTAGAGGGAACCCGGCTTCCTGGATCACGCCAGCTGATCAGCGTTGCGGCTGTATGACAGTTGCAACACATGCAGCTGCGGAGCCGAACAGCTGATCAGATGAAACAATCCAAGACACCGGGTTCCCTCTGCAGCTTATTCGGTAAGCGCTATAGCTTGCTGAATTAGCCCTGACCAGTTCAAATTCGCTCATCTCTAGTGATAACCTCCTTCCCTCCACCACGACCTTAAAAATGGGTTGTAGCTGGATCTTCCAGCAAGACAATGACCCAAAATATTCAGCCAAGGCAACAAAACTGTGGCTCAAAAATAAGCACACTAAGGTCATGGAGTGGTGTAGCCAGTCTGCAGACCTTAATCCCATATAAAACTTATGGAGGGAGAAGAAGCTCTGAGTTGCCAAGCGACAGCCTCAAAATCTTAATGATTTAGAGATGATCTGCAAAGAGGAGTGGACCAAAATTCCTCCTGACATGTGCGCAAACCTCATCATCAACTACAAAAAACCTCTGACTATTGTGCTTGCCAACAAGGGTTTTGCCACCAAGTATTAAGTCTTGTTTGCCAAAGGGATCAAATACTTATTTCTCACAGCAAAATGCAAATACATTTATATAATTTATACAATGCGATTTTCTGGATTTTATTTTTGATATTCTATCTCTCAATGTTATAATTAACCTACCCTTTTGCTTTAATTATTGTATTGTTAGCGTTATTACTTATGACTTGTGTTTTGAAACTGTTAAACTGTAAAGCGCTGCGGAATATGTTGGCACTATATAAATAAAGATTATTATTATTATTATTATTACCCTTAAAATTATAGACTGTTCGTGTCTTTGTCAGTGGGCAAACTTACAAAGTCAGCAAGGGATCAAATAATTATTCCCTTCACTGTATCTATCTATCTATCTATCTATCTATCTATCTATCTATCTATCTACATAGAGAAAAATAAAGCAGCACAAGATACTGCCTCTTCTTATCTTTATCTATCTACAGTTAGGCCTTACTGATATATCCATTTTTCACAAACGTATTCTTAGGGTTCGTGCACATGACAAAAATTGGACAAGTGCTATCCATCTAGCAGTTGTCTCCATGTTAGCCTACGTGGCTGTTCACTGAGCTGGTTGGAGGAAAATATCACAGCGTACCCGAGTTGCCTCCGAATTTCAATGCACTTGGTCATTCCAGTCAGTTGAAAACATCAGACCACACGGATGACATCTGAGTGCAGCTTGATGTTCTTGGACACAGGAAAGGGAGAAGATGGAGACATTTTTCATTCACCACATCCAAGAAAATCAGATCACACTACGTCACACACTGATCGGAGTGTGATTAGCATATTTGGGCTGATTTTCTCGGATGAGAGAAAATATCGTCAAGCTTTGTAGGGTTTTTTAATAGTGAAAAATCATTGATGAAACTGGCAAAAACTGACACACAGACCAAACACTGACTAAACTTTGATCCAAAAGTGATGAATAACACTTTTTGTTTTTACGTATGAGAAATTTCACAAGTGTCTGAATGAGGCCTTAAGGTATGTGTGCGTGTTTTGTCTCTTTTTGTTTGTATTTGTTTTTGAGTTGAGTTTTCAATGTGTTTTTTTTTTTTACATTTATTAGAAGCATTACAATGAAACACTTCAAACTGCCCTGGATGAATTTGCACCCCCTATAAATAGAACACCACAACGCAGACGGCGACAACCCTGGCACACGGTGCAAACACGTTTCCTGCAGCGGTGCTCCAGGTGCGCCGAACGTCTGTGGAGAAAATCCAATCTGCACGAAGATTTCATCCATTTTAAGTTTATGCTTAGAACATACAACACTGCCCTTCACCTCTCCAAACAAACCTATTTCAACACCCTCATCATCTCACTGTCCAATAACCCGAAACGTCTCTTTGACACTTTTCATTCTCTACTCAATCCAAGAGTACAGGCCCCAACCACGGAGCTCCGAGCTGACGATCTGGCCAATTACTTCAAAGAAAACATTGACCAGATCCAACAGGAAATTATCTCCCAATCCCCTCATACCATGCACTGTCCTCCCTCCCCCACTGCATCTAACTCACTCTCTGATTTTGAACCAGTCACAGAAGAAGAAGTAAGCAGGCTCCTTGCATCTTCTCGCCCAACTACTTGCACCAGTGACCCATTTCCGTCACATCTCCTCCAGTCCCTTTCCCCTGCTGTCACCCCTCACCTAACTAAAATATTTAACCTCTCTCTCTCTTCTGGTATTTTTCCCTCCTCATTTAAGCATGCCATCATACATCCACTACTTAAAAAACCATCCCTCGACCAAAACTGTGCCGCTAACTATAGACCTGTCTCTAATCTTCCCTTCATCTCTAAACTCCTGGAACACCTGGTCCACTCCCGTCTTATCCGCTATCTCTCAGAAAACTCTGTTCTCGACCCTCTCCAATCCGGTTTCCGCTCTTTACACTCCACTGAAACTGCCCTCACTAAAGTCTCTAATGATCTGCTAACAGCTAAATCAAATGGTCATTACTCCATGCTAATTCTCTTGGATCTCTCTGCAGCATTCGACACTGTGGATCATCAGCTCCTCCTCACTATGCTCCATTCCATTGGCCTCAAGGACACCGTTCTCTCCTGGTTCTCCTCCTATCTCTCCGACCGCTCCTTTACTGTTTCTTTTGCCGGTTCCTCCTCCTCTCACCTTCCCCTTACTGTTGGGGTTCCTCAAGGATCGGTTCTAGGCCCCCTCCTCTTCTCCTTGTACACTGCCCCTATTGGTCAAACAATCAGTAGATTTGGTTTCCAGTACCATCTCTATGCTGATGACACCCAATTATACGCTTCTTCTCCTGACATCACGCCAGCCTTTCTAGAAAACACTGGCGATTGTCTAAACGCTGTGTCTAATATCATGTCCTCACTATATCTGAAACTGAACCTGTCAAAGACTGAACTCCTTGTGTTTCCTCCCGCTACTAATGTACCTACACCCGACATTGCCATTTCCGTCTGTGGTTCCACTATTACTCCCCAGCAACATGCCCGCTGTCTTGGGGTCATACTTGATTCCGAGCTTTCCTTTGCCCCCCACATTCGATCACTGGCTCGCTCTTGTCATCTGCACCTCAAAAACATTTCTAGAATTCGACCTTTTCTTACTTTTGACTCTGCAAAAACTCTTACTGTTTCTCTTATTCATTCTCGTCTCGACTATTCTAACTCTCTTCTAATCGGTCTCCCTCTTACAAAACTCTCCCCTCTCCAATCTGTCTTGAATGCTGCAGCCAGGATCATATTCCTCACCAATCGTTACACCGATGCCTCTACCTTGTGCCAGTCATTACACTGGCTACCCATCCACTCCAGAATTCAGTATAAACTTATTACCCTCACCCACAAAGCCCTCCATGGCTCAGCACCACCCTACATCTCCTCCCTTGTTTCAGTATACCACCCTACCCGCGCCCTCCGTTCTGCTGATGACCTGAGGTTAGTATCCTCAATAGTCAGAACCTCCCACTCCCGTCTCCAAGACTTTACACGTGCCGCGCCAATTCTTTGGAATGCACTTCCCAGGTCAATACGATTAGTCCCCAATCCCCACAATTTTAAGCGTGTCCTGAAAACGCATTTATTCAGACTGGCCTATCGCCTCAACACATTAACCTAACCTATCCCTGTGTGGCAGAGCCAAAAGTTTTACCATAACCAGGTTCCCAGCATCATGTTCCCACATGCTTTATTCATCCATTAGCCCTCTGTGTCTGTACTGTTACACACTTAACATTATGGCTGGTCCATATAATCAGGGCAACTGTTACCACCCACCTTTCGTGTCTACCTCTTTCCTCATAGACTGTAAGCTTGCGAGCAGGGCCCTCACTCCACTTGGTATTTGTTATAATCTACTGTATGTGATTATTGTTATGCTGTAATGTCTATTGTCTGTACAAATCCCCTCTGAAATGTAAAGTGCTGCGGAATATGTCGGCGCTATAAAAATAAAATTTATTATATTATTATATATTATTATTAGAAAAACGCTGAAAGACTTAACCTACTTCAGATCTGAAACGTCTTCAAACCTGCAAAAAATAAGCGAAATGTGCCTGAGGTTTCAGAAATCTCATCCACTTCGCTTGGACAGTGAAATGCTGCATTTTTCAGGGCAAAAATACAAAACTGTGAATATACCTTTACGCAGTTTATTATTGTAATATTAATAATAGTGATATGATCTTCTAAAATTACCTGTAAAGGTAAAAGTGTAAATAATGATTAATGATTGTATTTACTATTCTTAACATTCTCAATTTGTTGAAAATTCCATCACATTATAATGTAGCTTGCAGCATAAATGTTTAGGACCATTACCATATGCACTTTACCAGGTGCCACACTCGAGATTTATATGGTATATTAGACATTTACTGAATCTTTCAGTCAATGAGTTTCATAGGAGAAAAAAAAAAAGTTTATGAAGTAAATTTTATACAGTGAACATAAAAATTGATATAATACATGTGATTTCATCTGAGCCTAACCATAATCATACCACCCTAAGGCAGCTGTACAAGTGCCTCTTCTCCTGGCGGTCCTGGGACCCCGATACGTAAAGTTGTCACTATTTTTCTCTAAACGTGAAATTCTTAGCTTAAATATAAAATGCTAATTCTATATACCGCTTTCTCTATTTTTTTATATTTTATTATCTTTGTTTTAAGTTTTTTTTTCAAAAGTGAAAATCTTTAGAGTAATACGACTTACATATTAATTCAGCCTGTTTGCCATATTTGTAGTCGGAAAGGAATTTCCCCGTAATATGGGGCGATTGGCATCCGCTACATGAGGTTTTCACCTTCCACATGTTAGGATTATACGTTAAAATTGATGGACTTTTTTTTTTTTTTCAAGCTTAAAACTATGCAACTCTAAATGGTATAAAATAATGTAGAATACTGTATTATTTTACTTATTTTTATATTACTATTGCATTACTATGCACTGCCATGTTTAAAGCCCTATATGTATTAATTACCGGAATTGTGTTTTCTATAAATTTTTCTATTTTTCACCTATCACATTAAATTGATATGCCGTTATGCTTAACACTTTCATCACTAATACAATTCCTACCAACACGTGAAGTTCCGTGATGTCACGTTTTTGTATAATCAATCTGCAAAGCTCTTGGGTCCAGTTCACATTTTTTATATTGATTAATACATTTGGGTTGCAAAGACAGCGTTAACTTATGAGTCACGAGTGAACACCAATGGGAGTTGACATTTGCAATTCTGAAGATGTAAAATCACAGCTTTTATCCAAAAGAGCCAAAAGGCGAGTGCTTGTTTGGATAGTGAGGGAAAAACTCTAGGGGGACTGAGAATTGATATGTGGCAAGATGGGAGGAGGTGATAAAGTGTTGTTTTCACAGCTTACAAGGTGCTGGGAAAACAGGAGGTTGGATAATGGAGGAGGACAGAACCCTCTGCTCAGGGAAAGGTGTTTGCAGCCATTTCTGACATACATGATTTGCACCTAATTTCACACCAAATGGCTGTGTTGTCCTTGGGACCTTTGTGTAATTATTGTGAAAGTCTAGTAAAATCTGCATATACAACATATGGAAAAATATTTGTCATAGTCACAATTGTAGCAGAGATGCATTTTGTATTTAACTACTTGCACAACAGATAACGACTTGCGTTTTTGGTAGTTGTTTTTTATGGAGTATTACTTAAGGGTACCGTTACACTAAACGATGCACCAGCGATCCCGACAATGATATGGATCGCTGGTGCATCGCTAAGTGGTCGCTAGTGAGCTGCCACACAGGCAGATCTCACCAGCGACATCGCAGCGGTCAGGGGGTGCTACTTACCTGTCAGACGATCCTGACGTCCTCCCGCCCGCGTCCACACGTCGCTCGTCGGCGCCACAGGAAGCCCAGCAGGAAGCGCCCGACGTGAAATGATCCAGGACGTTCTCACGCGACCAGCGATGAGCAGCGGGGGAGCCGGTCGGAGGTAAGTATCAGACATAGCGATATCGCTGCTACGTTACAAAATCGGTCACGTTACAGCGATATTGCTAGCGATATCGCTATGTGTAATGGGGGCTTAAAAATCACAGAAATAATGTGCAAAAGCACAATTTGGTTTTATTCAAGTAACACCAAGGAAGGGAAGAGGAAATTGCGCTCACCTTATAGGGTTTCGGGTGCCACAACCACTTAAAAGACTTGTAGTCCAGATGCTGCAGCTTCCATAAGGTAGTGTCAGGAAAACAAAATTGTCTAGGCAATGGAAGTATTCTGCTCTTACTGGAAAAAGGACATCCACAATCGGGCATAAAATGATGGTTTATTGTCAACGCGTTTCCGAGTCACGCCCACTCTTTTTTCAGGACAACTGTACACAAACCATCTTTTTATGTATGGTTGTCTTTAAGAAGGAGTCAGTGTGACTCTGAAACTTTTTTTTTCCAGAAAGCGCAATGGTGTCAAGCATACTGTATATATTTATATATACATTTATTCCATGTATCGCTCTAATCTATCAAAGATAAATATACATATACGTATAATGGCATTGTACAAATAATGGACAAATGCGAATTACTGGGGGCTTGATGTGTTATAGGCAGCAGACTGTGTTTTACTGACATTTGTGTGGTCATTTTATATTACACTATACACACCAACACACCGATAGGAGCAAAGTTTAAGCCATATTCATACCCGTGACAATTATTAGGGTCACAGGATTTTACTGTTCGGCATATACCGTAGCCATTCACATACCATCCAAGGTTGTTATATTAGCTCTGTCCTTAATCCAACATTCCCCTATGTAAAAACATAATAGGCGGCAGTGCAAATACAGTTTATAAACACAGCATATTACTTCCAGAAGTACTTCACTTTGGTAGTGGTTAGGTGGAAATAGTATATTGTTTATTCAGAGCTGGAGTAATAAAAGGGCTATATTTATTCACTCAATGGAATTTGTCACCCCTTAAAATTAATATTAATATTGCACTATTAGGAAAAAGTCAGACCGCCGTATAACTCGAACGAGTATCGCAACCCAGTTCTCAGACTGGATGTCTGCTTTCTTGGTCCGAGCATGACAGCTGCATGGAAATACATGCTGTCACACTCAGGTTGGGAGAGGCAATGACAAGTCCGAGCGTTGCGTTGCGATCCTTGTCTGATTTATACTTCCATCTCACTCTTCCCTTACACCCAGGCTTGGACTGGCCTACAGGGTAACAGATGAATCCCCCGGTGGGCCCCTGTGCAGATCTGGGCCCCCAACCCCACTGTATGGGCAGTACTTGGCATAATTCACTTGATTCACTCTGTACAGAAAAAAAGCAGCATCTCATCATTCAGTAACCAAACTATTTTTTTTATACAGAGACATAGGTAAATGTGTGAACAAAAAAAGGGTAGTGTAATATTTGTATGCAGATGAAAAGTGGGGCATTCAAAAGTCAGCGTTACTGGTGGGCCCTTGGCACCCCAGTCCGACACTGCTTACACCCCCTCATTTTGCATGGCCTTCCCCACTTCTGATTCACAGAGTTCTCTTTCCAGACTGTATGTACTGATGTGTACTAACAGTGCCTAACCCCTGTCGTGCACACAGTGTCAGTGTTGGTGTGCACTGGCAGGTGTGGTCTTCTCCCTGGCTCCTCTCTACGGACATTGTTCGCTACACTTCCAGGTGCCTTAGTTTTGGCTGTTGTGTCCACAGAAAGGAGATAGAGAGGAGAAAGTGCACTCCCTCACTGTGTGCATGCCACCACTGGCACTAACACTGTGCATACGTGGCAGGGCTCAGACAGTGTTAGTCTGCATGGGGACTGAGTTTGTACAGTGCTTGATCTGGGAAGTGAGCAGTGTGAATCAGAAGCAAGGGAAGACCCGAAACATGCAAAACGAAGGCGGTATAACTGTGTACCAAACTATTAGCCATGCTTTGGTGCACCAAAGAATAATAATAATAATTTCATTTCTATAGCACCAACATATTCCGCAGCACTTTACATTTCAGAGGGGACTTGTACAGACGATAGACATTACAGCATAGCAATAATCACATAGATTATAACAGATACCAAGAGGAATGAGGGCCCTGCTTGCAAGCTTACAGTCTATGAGGAAAGAGGTAGACACGAAAGGTGGGTGGTAACAATTGCCCTGATTGTTTTTATTGTTTGGACCAGCCCTAGTGTAAGAATCGGGTGTTCACTTGCAAAAGAATCCACTTTTGCACGTGAATTAAAAGTATTTTCTCAGGTACTGCACCACTAACAGGTGCACTGTTAGTATGATTCTATAGGAGCTAAGTCCCCTATATGAGTGTATAGATTTTTAATATTGATTTTGGGGGTAACAGATTTCCTTTTATGGTCCAAACTAAATGAATAATCATTACAAGTTTTTTGTGTGATCTTCACCAGTCTCAATATTACCGAAAGGATTAGAGTAAATTGCTAGAAAAGATACGAGCATCCGTCAAGCCTCAGTGCTTTTGTATTACTATACTTCATCCACGAGGTTAACAAGTAACCATTGCAAACATAAAGTGGGCCCCACTCCACCATGATTATCTTTAGCAGCAAAATTGAATATATAAATTTTATGATTATTGCGGTTTCCGAAATGCATCTTGAAAATGCACACAGTGGGATAATACCCAGGGTTGTCCCGACAGAGGGATAGTGCAGACAGTAAAGTTACAGCACAGGGATGATACTGTAATGCCCCTTTACAAAGTTCATGATGATTATTAACTTCACCTTATTTATGAGTCGAGATGGGCTGCACTCCCTAACTTGTTGGGTCATATAGCAGGTGCTATTTTGGTAATTACACCCATGACCTCATTCTCTAATGGGGTTCTATCATACTCACTGGGATAGAAGACATTAAATTTGAGCTTAAAGGGAACCTGTTTTTAAACTCAAGCTACCCGAAACACAAGCAACTTGAATCAGGCACTGGATGTGCAAATGCAGCCAATATATTTTAATCTGAAATGCTGTGTATTGTGTGAAGCTGACGAAGGACTTTTTGTCATAGCTGACTAGCCATATTCTGTCTCTAGCTTCTCCTCACCTGACTCCAATTGACTGGCAAGTATCTTCCTACATGTGAGTATAGGGAGAGACCTGTTGGTCAAAGGGATTGAGGTGGGAAAAAGCAGCTGGGGACCTGCCTTGGCATAGTCATGTGAAACACATAGTCCCAGGCCAGCTTTGCAAAGAATGTTTTCTCTAAAATTCCGCAGGGTAAAACATACCTATCTGCTATTGCAATTGGTTTTGATTCATGGTGCTCGTAGTTTAGGCAGTATGAATCTGATAACAGGCTCCCTTTAAAATCAATAGAGAGTGATTCATAATTCTTATGCAAACCTTCTCTGAAAAAAAAGTAGAGATATGATGAGCTCTATGACACACTGACTTTTTATACATGAGGCCCTCACTGAGTTAACAAAGCAAACATCTCAAAGATTCATGAGCGCGCCTTCTATGAATTTGGTCTCCAAGTTTCTTCAAGAGGTTTATAAAGGAGTTGACAGGTTGTGGATTAATTGGCGTAGAATACCGAATAGCTGGAGAGTCCAATTGAAGCAGTTTCTACCACTGCTGTTAACAACCCAAAAGTCTAGAGAAAATGGGTGAAGGGTGCTTCATGAAAACTGAAATACGTCATGTACTTGAAGCCTCCCGCCATCTCATGGGCCTGCAGTGTTGAGGAGTGGGTTCTATTCAATATTTGTTAGCATTAATCATAGTACATAATGATTTGATAAACTCTTTAACAGTGAATTCTGACAATATGTTTACAGTATGTCAGGTTTATGTGATTTTAAGAGTGGTGTTAATTTGTGGCTTTTTAGGTGATTTTGCTTTGTTTCACAAAATGCAGCAAGCAATTAAGAGCATTTTTCTCCTATGACTCCCCAAGTCAAAAAATTGCACCAAAGACTACAACTCAACTCCCCATATGCTTGGTGTTGCTATTTTTGGAGCAGTTTTTAGCATTTTTGCTGTGTTTTATAATTTTTCTTGTAGACCAGCAAAGCTGTGTATAAAGTTAACGGGATACCGTAATTTTATTTTAAGTGTTTATTACATGTCCACAGCAAGCAGTATTCTAATTTTTACATGGAGAAACTCGCATCCAACCCTCCACTGAACTATGTATTGACTGTGGAAGGACCCAAACCTCCATGTAATTGAGAGTACCTAAGGTGGATCCAAGCTTATCAGGCATTTATGGTGTAACCCACAGAAATGCCATAAATGCTTACGATGGGAATACCAATTTAACACTGAAGGTCCCATACATTGCTACAATGTTGACTTCAATCTCTTATCCGATTGATTTTGGGTGAAAGTTTCTTACATTCAATTAGATTTTGAATATTTTTAAAAAGGCAATTCAGTGTGAGAAGTGGTTTTATTTAAGGAAGAATGACATACCAAAGCTATGTTAAAATACCCTCATTTAAACTCCCTGTTTTAACCTGGCGGAGGATATAGAGCACATTATATAGTTGGCAGACTCTTCTGACGCAGTTCCAACTGTTTGCACTGTGCTCTTTTCCCATTCCCCTATCCATCTCAAAAGCCTACGAGCCAACAGTACTAAAATTGTGCGCGACAAATACTGTCTGAATTTTTTTTTTGACAGACGGCACATGTTAATTAAAAAAAAAATCTAATGGAAGCCAAGTGTCCGAGGCTTTAATATTACAGTCATTTACAAATCTTATTGGCTGGAGTCTGGTATATAGCCTGGTCTAGTAGAAATGTGTAACACTTTAGTTGCGTTACACCCTCATTATGCCACAAGTGTGAAGGGTTTTATGTGACATTATATTATTTTTAGTAAGATGATTTCTGTTTTAGACTTTTAGTTCGCTGAAGTTTTGTCTAGAAAATTGAAGATCGATTTTTTTCATACTTTTTATAAGAAGTATATGAAACGTCCTAATATGAATTATACATCAAATCTTTCCAAATGAGAAAACAGCAAATGAAAGATGTAAAAAATGCAGAACTTTTCAATAATCACATTAAAGTTGGTTGTGTGCAGTTTCTACGGTTTACAACGGATCTAAATGATTTTTATTTAAAGTGGTTGTCTTAGATTTTTTAAAATGGCCAGAATTTTGGGGATTCTTTAAAATTACAATTCTCATAGAAAAATAACAATACTAGCTTGGCCCGTGCGAAATTTTTGCACATTAGTCGTCGGGGTTGCAGGCAATTTCAGAAAAAGCAAGCTGGTCAAATGTAAATGTATTTCATGAGCTGATGAACACAGACAGGTATTTATATATGTAGATTGGTAATACAATAAATTGGTTTGATAAGTAGAGGCCAAAAAATGTCTTCCGGTTGAGGTGCCACCTGCAGGTCATTGTGTCTTTCTGCAGGTTTATGAAAATTGTTTAAACTGTATTTAGTGACAAAATTGTGAATGTGTGGTTTGTTTGGCTGTTTTCTTGCTGAAGGGAGCAAGTTTACCTTTCAAATGGTGTATCATGTGTGTGTGTGGCGAAGTAATCAGTGAAAAATCAGTGCATGTTTACAAATAGGTTGGTACTGTGCTTTGGGGTACTGTGGTGCCACCTGCAGGTCATTTTTCCTTACTGCAGGTTTATGAAAATTAATGTTTAAACTGTATTTTGTGATCAAATCATGGATGTGTGGTTTGGTTGGCTATTTTCTTGCTGAAGGGGGCAAGTTTACCTGTCAAATGGTGTATCATTTGTGTGTGTGGGTGCAGTATGAACGGGGATACAAAGGAATCACCGAAAAACAGTGTTTAGAAATAATAGAATATATTCTCTTTAATCTGGGATCTGATAATCTGTTATGCTTTCAGCACTTAATTCAATACAAATTTGGATTTTACAGGACCATAACTGAGAAAATAAAAAATATGAGAATTTGGAGCTAGAGTGGCATATTAATATTCAGTAACCATTTTGTGTTCTTTAGGTCTCTCGATTGACAGTGTCACATTGCAACATTGCATTTAATGATTTCCTATGGTGTCACACTGGAATTTCCAGTGACTATGAAAAAGTCACAAACATTTCCAAAAGTGTTGGATTTCCTGTCGGTAGTCTCAAGTCACACAAGAAACAATTCATATGCGTCTATGACTTGCGTCCGTCTTATCTGTGATTTGGCCAGTTTTTATAGCAAAACAGCAAGTCACAGACAAGTTGCACAGATGTTTTTGGTATTGTGACTTGTCTGATAATTGCTGCCTTGCGACACAAGTTGCTATGTAGCCCCATCCTTAACTGGGCAGCTGTTATACGTAGTGAGGAGACATCTGTGAAATCCATCGTCTACAGTAAAACTTCTCTGAAAACACAGCAAATTGCAGTTTTTGTTTTTTTGTTTTTTTTTTAAATAGTCCTTCAAATTAAAAAATGTAAACACTATTTAAGGGTATTAAAAATGTAACACAAAGAATTCTGGCCTAGACAGGGGGTGCTCATCTTAAAAAAGTTGTCTTTAGAATGGTATCAACATACATACGGCCCCTTTCTGTATCAGAGTGACCTCAGACTTATCACTTTTGTCATATAAGGTCTGCTCTAAACAGATAATTCTACCAGCATTGCTTGACTCGCTTTGGTATATGAAGGAAAACAAATTATTTCCTTTAATTGTTCACACTTTTTGCTTGGTGCACTAGGCTAAAAACAAAGAGATATCCAAATCACTCCTGATAAGTCTACTTATTTTTATTAGTCTTTCTCAAATGCAGTTCAGTCATAAGATGAGTAGCCTACCAATGTCCAGTTACATGACGCAAAGTTGTGAGCTTAAGACTGAGCAAAAAATTCCAGGCTTTATTGGCGTGAGTTACAATAGTGATTACATCAGAAAAAATGCACTGACCAGGGAGTGGCACCTACTCGTTTCATGTAAGTGCTACTTGCTGATCAGTGCATTTTTAGTGGTGTTATTATCACTATTTTAGCGCACCTCAATAAAGTCTGGAATTTGTTCCTCTGTCTTGAGCTAGATCTCATATATATAAAAAGCAAAAAACTTCCTTCTCACTCCCAATGGGGGTGGTCTTTGTTGTCCTTTCTCATTCTCTTGTCCTCTTCCAGAGGCCTGGGAGTTTGAGAGTTCTGCGCAGGATCTTAGTTGTTCCCAGTATTGCGCTTTTCTGGACAGTAGTTCAGATGTTGCCCCTGGGATCTGTTGTAGCCATTTTCCCAACTTAGGGGTCACTGCTCCAAGTGCTCCTATCACCACTGGAGTCATTGTTGCCTTAACCGTTCACATCTTCTCCAGTTCTCCTATATATACGATATAAATTGTGCATGTGAGGTTTAAGTATTGATGCCTATGACCAAAGCTCATTGGATCCAATAAACTCACCTTTAAGATATCTTTTCATTAAAATATATGCCTCTTATTCAATTGGGCAAGCACCCATTTCCAAAGCCCTGAATTAGGAAAGTAAGGGAAAGGATCATACCAATCTGTGGCAATTCATCCTCTTGGAAATTGCTCAGAAAGTGACATCAGGCTTTTGGCAGATTAACTCAGACACATACTATTATTATTTCCCCTTGTTTTATTGGTCTATTAACCATACAAGATTTTATTTATTTGAACAATTTCCTTGCACTGGAGAGATATATAATTTCTTAATAGAATAAAATGCATTGCATCTAAAACCGCTGCACCACACAAATCCAGCCCGACTAGTCCTGGACCACAACCACCGCATATGTTCTGCATTATGACTTTAACCCACAGCTAATAGTGATATCAGATGTTCTTAAGCTAGAAGCAGAACGGGGTCTTCCGCCCCTCGCATTTGTAATGCAATAGTCAAAGTGTAAATTATGACAAACTGTGGATAGTAAATATTATCTTCGCTCATAAAATTTTCATCCTCCTAAAGCCTGGTCTACACATTTGTGACTTGTCGGTGATGTTTTAGTAGTAGAATTCTTTGAATTTACCAAACACTTATATATCATATATATCAGCGTGCTTAGTTACCCGCTATTTACCCTGGATACCAGCGTCCTCGCTGGTCCTGATCGCTGGTGAGTCTGCCTGTTTGACAGCTCCTCAGCGATCATGCAGCGACGCACCAGCGATCCTGACCAGGTCGTATCGTTATCGGGATCGCTGGTGCGTCGTTTAGTGTAACGGGACCCTAAGAGCTCTGAGAACCTCATCCTACCAGCAACATCTTCTACTCCTCTTCTGATTAGTAGGTCCAGTGCTACGTCATGCACACACCACAACAGTAATACCGCATCGGGCCTTCAAATCAGAATTTGCCAAGGGAATTACGGCAGATATGAGGAGTTTCACATGTCTTTGGATTACCAAGTGAATTTTTTAAAATCTCAAATTAATGGTTAAAGCCAACAAACTGGAATATAGACCAATTTATAGAAACACTGTTAATAGCGATGCCTTTTTCCAAATTTCCAAAAATGTTACTGAAGTCTGTTTCCCCTGCTGTAATGATTTATATCCTAAACATATTTATATTTAAGTCTAAGGAAATCCCTTAACAAATCTGTGCAACCTGAAGTTAATAAACCCAGCACACTACTGACTCTGATGGAGTTTTATTCTAGACAGATGATGTCACAGTCCACACTGTGAGGCGTGAGAGGCTGGTGAGGTCATAAATATCTCAAGTGACAAGCAGATGTATGTCACAGGTTTTTATTCATAGAAATAGTAACAAAAGCAATAGTAGAAATTACATTTGACTGCTTAGCAAGTCTCGAAATAGTGGTACATTTACAAGATTTTCAGATGTAAGACTTATTTACAGGCCTTTACTATAGCGGCTGCTGAAAATACTATTGGTGTACCTCCACACATCATATGGTGATGATGATCAAATCTGAAAGCTGTTTATTTCATCCACGTGATTTTTACAGTCCTCTGGAGCAATCAGATGTGCCAAGATGGCTTAAAGGAAGTTAAATAAACTATGACTAAGTGCAAGGAAGTTGATCAATACTCCATGGTTAAAATTTCTGCAGCTCGAGCGTCAATGCTCCTTGGATGCTGAAGTGTATTATTGCACAGGGACCCCCTGCACGGCAATACACGCTGCTGACAGATGACAGATGACATTGACGTGCTAGTCGCAGCGGTGTCATGCACTGTCCGTGCCAGCACACTGAAACTTGCTACAAAAGAAGATCATGCACATCATTGGAGCGGAAGAATGTAAGAATAATTTTTTTGTATTTAATGTATTGGAAAAGAACGGCAGAACATTATACCAGGACATTATATAAGGAAGGGACCAGAGATAGGGGGCATTATAAAAGGAAGGGGCCCAGGATGGCATGCCTTATACAAGGAAGGGGCCTAGGATGGGGAGCATTATACAAGGAAGGAGCCCAGGATGGGGTGCATCGTACAGCGAAGCATCTCAAGATGACGAGAATTATACAAGGAAGGTGCCCAGGATTGGGAGCATTATACATGGAGGGGCCCAGGTTAGGGTGCATTTTACAAGGAATGGGCCAGAGATACAGTAGGTTGCATTATACAAGGAAGTGGCCCAAGATGGGGGTCATTTTACAAGGAAGGAGTCCAGGATGGGTTGAGTTTTTTATGGAAGGGACCCAGGATGAAGAGCATTATACAAGGAAGGGGCTCATGATGGGGAACAATATACAGTGGGGCAAAAAAGTATTTAGTCAGTCAGCAATAGTGCAAGTTCCACCACTTAAAAAGATGAGAGGCGTCTGTAATTTACATCATAGGTAGACCTCAACTATGGGAGACAAACTGAGAAAAAAAAATCCAGAAAATCACATTGTCTGTTTTTTTTTCATTTTATTTGCATATTATGGTGGAAAATAAGTATTTGGTCAGAAACAAAATTTCATCTCAATACTTTGTGATATATCCTTTGTTGGCAATGACAGAGGTCAAACGTTTTCTGTAAGTCTTCACAAGGTTGCCACACACTGTTGTTGGTATGTTGGCCCATTCCTCCATGCAGATCTCCTCTAGAGCAGTGATGTTTTTGGCTTTTCGCTTGGCAACACGGACTTTCAACTCCCTCCAAAGGTTTTCTATAGGGATGAGATCTGGAGACTGGCTAGGCCACTCCAGGACCTTGAAATGCTTCTTACGAAGCCACTCCTTCGTTGCCCTGGCGGTGTGCTTTGGATCATTGTCATGTTGAAAGACCCAGCCACGTTTCATCATCAATGCCCTTGCTGATGGAAGGAGGTTTGCACTCAAAATCTCATGATACATGGCCCCATTCATTCTTTCATGTACCCGGATTAGTCGTCCTGGCCCTTTTGCAGAGAAACAGCCCCAAAGCATGATGTTTCCACCACCATGCTTTACAGTAGGTATGGTGTTTGATGGATGCAACTCAGTATTCTTTTTCCTCCAAACACGACAAGTTGTGTTTCTACCAAACAGTTCCAGTTTGGTTTCATCAGACCATAGGACATTCTCCCAAAACTCCTCTGGATCATCCAAATGCTCTCTAGCAAACTTCAGACGGGCCCGGACATGTACAGGCTTAAGCAGTGGGACACGTCTGGCACTGCAGGATCTGAGTCCATGGTGGCGTAGTGTGTTACTTATGGTAGGCCTTGTTACATTGGTCCCAGCTCTCTGCAGTTCATTCACTAGGTCCCCCCGCGTGGTTCTGGGATTTTTGCTCACCGTTCTTGTGATCATTCTGACCCCACGGGGTGGGATTTTGCGTGGAGCACCAGATCGAGGGAGATTATCAGTGGTCTTGTATGTCTTCCATTTTCTAATTATTGCTCCCACAGTTGATTTCTTCACTCCAAGCTGGTTGGCTATTGCAGATTCAGTCTTCCCAGCCTGGTGCAGGGCTACAATTTTGTTTCTGGTGTCCTTTGACAGCTCTTTGGTCTTCACCATAGTGGAGTTTGGAGTCAGACTGTTTGAGGGTGTGCACAGGTGTCTTTTTATACTGATAACAAGTTTAAACAGGTGCCATTACTACAGGTAATGAGTGGAGGAAAGAGGAGACTCTTAAAGAAGAAGTTACAGGTCTGTGAGAGCCAGAAATCTTGATTGCTTGTTTCTGACCAAATACTTATTTTCCACCATAATATGTAAATAAAATGAAAAAAAAAACAGACAATGTGATTTTCTGGATTTTTTTTTCTCAGTTTGTCTCCCATAGTTGAGGTCTACCTATGATGTAAATTACAGACGCCTCTCATCTTTTTAAGTGGTGGAACTTGCACTATTGCTGACTGACTAAATACTTTTTTGCCCCACTGTATATGGAAGGGGCTTAGGATGGGAGCCATTATACAAAGAAGGGGCCAGGATGGGAGGCATTATACCAGAATGAGGCCCAAGATGAGGGGCATTATACCAGTATGAAGGACATTAGACCAAGAAGGGGACCAGGATGGGAGACACTAGACTAGAATGGAGCTCAGGATGAGGGTCATTATACCAGAAAGAAGCCCAGGATGGAGGACATTATAACAGGAATGGGCTGAGGATAAAAGTCATTATACCAGAATAGGGCCCAGTAAGGAGAATATTACACCATGAAGGAGTAATTTATTCTGGAAGGGGCCCAGGATGAGAGACATTATTACAGGATGCAGGCCACTATGGGGAAGACTATTACATGGGATGAACACACATATCATTATAGAATCTAAAATGCTACAAGGGCCAAACATCTGACTCACATTCAGGTCGGGGGCCAAGGTTCAAGTTTTACATCAGGGCCCATTGGACTCTAGTATCGCTTCTGCTCATCTGCTATTTTTTTCCATAAAAAATAGCAGGGAAGGTAATAGGTTATATCGATTGTCCCATTTAATGTATTCTTTTTAATATTAAGAATGACATATTTATGCATTTATTTACTTCTATTCGATTACCTGACTTAAATCCTTTTAAACTGTTGTGCATTTCACAGATCTTAAAAAAAGAAATCTAGAAAATTAATAAATAGATCAGGATACAGATGATCTGGGTGAGGAGTCAGATTATCCAGGACTCTTTACAAATATTAATTTTATTTTTCTCAAAAGTATTTTATTAACATGGCGCTGAGATCATGTATTTAAGTCTAGTGGAAAGATCCCATGGCCACAAAGGGTTTTAAAGTTATTCCCTTGTTCGACATGGACCATTTAATTCCTGCCCCACATCTGATGCTGCGTTTAGAGGAATTTATACAGCAGTTATTAAAATGAAAGATTGAATTTTACGGATCTGATTGTTTTCCAAAACTTGAATTTTTCCACTAAAAGCTCCAGAGGAATTTTAGGAAACGTGTTCAACATATAAAGAAACTTTTAGCTTCCATTTAGATGTACTCTGAGGGATGTCAATTAAGCCTAGGAAATGGAAACTGTATGTGGATAATACCAGGGTTTATCATTTTTCATCCTCCATTTTGTATTACATTGTCTGCTGTCTTCTTACGGCCGTCTTCTGCCAAATGTCGTTTAATGTATTACTAAATCCAACATAACTTCACTTGATCTTTATTAATAAAAAGGAAAGCTCAGAGTAGGTATCTATATCAGTGCCGCTGACCTTCCCCCTAGGGACCGTGGGGTAGCAGCAGGAAAGCCGAGGTCAGGAATCACCCAGGACACCTGCATTCTAGGTTTTCATTCTTACTGGCTGGCTGCCAGTTTGTGTCAGCATCCAAAATATTCCCTCTCTCCTTTCTCAGCCTATAGGGAGTACACCGGAGTGAAAGTGATATGTATTAAAACAAGCAGAGTCCCTGAGATGTCACTCACTGGAGATTTTTTATTTTACTAGGACAATATTAGATAAGCCTCATACTTCATTTTGTGAAACTTAAATTCCTCAAAACATATTTAAAAATAATTAAAAAATAATATTGTAAACAGTTTTCATATAGAGGAATAGGAATCTATCAATTTTTGTCAGTGTTCATCTTAATGTTAGTGCCAATATTATATTCATAGCTATAGGAGGAAAGCCACCTCTTGATCCAGACACAGTAGGTTTCATCAATATTCCAATGAGGTTAGTGGGGGCTCATTTCAGTCCCAGTACTAATAGCTATTCTAATAGCATGTAGACTTCCATGTACATTTCTTTCTTTCTCTCTTTCTTTCTTTCTTTCTTTCTTTCTTTCTTTCTTTCTTTCTTTCTTTCTTCTTTCTTTCTTTCTTTCTTTCTTTCATTCTTTCTTTCTTTCTTTCTATAGCTTTTTCATTCCTTTCTCCTATTCTTTTTTTCTTCTTTCTCTTTCTTTTACACAGTAAACACATAGAGTAAAATATTGATATATGATACAAATCTATGTAAAGCAGTTAATACAAGAGAAGATAGTATTCTGCTACAGATGGATCTGGATAAGTTGGAAACTTGGGCCGAAAGGTGGCAGATGCGGTTTAACAATGATAAATGTAAGGTTATACACATGGGAAGAAGGAATCAATATCACCATTACACACTGAATAGGAAACCACTGGGTAAATCTGACAAGGAGAAGGACTTGGGGATCCTAGTTAATGATAAACTTACCTGGAGCAGCCAGTGCCAGGCAGCGACTGCCAAGGCAAACAGGATCATGGGGTGCATTAAAAGAGGTCTGGATACACATGATGAGAGCATTATACTACCTCTGTATAAATCCCTGGTTAGACCGAACATGGAGTACTGTGTACAGTTTTGGGCACCGGTTCTCAGGAAGGAAATAATGTAACTAGAGCGAGTATAAAGGAGGGCAACAAAATGAATAAAGGGGATGGGGGAATTGCGATACCCAAAGAGATTAGCAAAATTAGGATTATTTACTCTACAAAAAAGACGACTGAGGGACGATCTAATAACCATGTATAAGTATATAAGGGGACAATGCAAATATCTCTCCGAGGATCTGTTTATACCAAGGAAGGTGACGGTCACAAGGGGGCATTCTCTGCATCTGGAGGAGGGAAGGTTTTTCCACCAACATAGCAGAGAATTCTTTACTGTTAGGGCAGTGAGATTCTGGAATTCCTTGCCTGAGGAGGTGGTGATGGTGAACTCAGTCGAGGGGTTCAAGAGAGGCCTAGAGGTCTTCCTGGAGCGTAACAATATACAGAAGTATCTTACAGTTATTAGGTTCTTTAGAACTGGGTTCCCCAACTCCAGTTCTCAAGGCCCACCAACAGATCACGTTTTCAGGATTTCCTTAGTAATGCTCAGGTGACAATTGCATCACCTGTGCAAAACAAAGGAAATCCTGAAAACATGATCTGTTGGTGGGCCTTGAGGACTGGAGTTGGGGAACCCTGCTTTAGAAGGACGTAGATCAGGGGATTTATACTGATGGAATTTAGGCTGAACTGGATGGACAAATGTCTTTTTTTGGCCATGCTAATTATGTTACTATGTTCTTTCTTTCTCTCTCTGTTTTTCACTGCCCAATAATAATAATAATTTTATTTTCATAGCGCCAACATATTCCGCAGCACTTTACATTGTAGAGGGGACTTGTACAGACAATAAAAGACATTACAGATAACAATAAACACATAGATCAAAACAGATACCAAGAGGAAGTGAGGGACCTACTATCTATGAGGAGATAGGGGAGACACGAAAGGTGGATGGTAACAATTATAATAATAATAATAAATTTTATTTCTATAGCGCCGACATATTCCACAGCACTTTACATTTCAGAGGGGACATGTACAGACGATAGACATTACAGCATAACAATAATCACATAGATCATAACAGATACCAAGAGGAATGAGGGCCATGCTCACACGCTTACAATCTATGAGGAAAAAGGTAGACACGAAAGGTGGGTGGTAACAATTGCCCTGATTGTATGGACCAGCCATAATGTTAAGTGTGTAACAGTACAGACACAGAGGACTAATAGATGCATAAAGCATGTGGGAACATGATGCGGGGAACCTGGTTATGGTAAAACTTTTGGCTGTGCCACAGAAGGATAAATTAGGTTAATGTGTTGAGGCAGTAGGCCAGTCTGAATAAATGCGTTTTCAGGGCATGCTTAAAATTGTGGGGATTGGGGACTACTCGTATTGACCTGGGAAGTGCATTCCAAAGAATTGGTGCAGCACAAGTATAGTCTTGGAGATGGGAGTGGGAGGTTCTGATTATTGAGGATGCTAACCTCAGGTCATCAGCAGAATGGAGGACGTGGGTAGGGTGGTATACTGAAACAAGGGAGGCGATGTAGGGTGCAGATAACAAGAGCGAGCCAGTGATCGGATGTGGGGGGGAAAAGGAAAGCTCAGAGTCATGTACAACCCCAAGACAGCGGGCATGTTGCTGGGGAGTAATAGTGGAACCACACACGGAAATGGCAATGTCGGGTATAGGTACATTAGTAGCGGGAGGAAACACAAGGAGGTCAGTCTTTGACAGGTTCAGTTTCAGATATAGTGAGGACATGATGTTAGACACAGCATTTAGACAATCGCTGGTGTTTTCTAGAAAGGCAGGCATGATGTCAGGAGAAGAAACGTATAATTGGATGTCATCAGCATAGAGATGGTACTGGAAACCAAATCTACTGATTGTTTGACCAATGGGGCAGTGTGCAAGGAGAAGAGGAGGGGGCCTAGGACTGATCCTTGAGAAACCCCAACAGTAAGAGGAAGATAAGAGGAGGAGGAACCACCAAAAGATACAGTAAAGGAGCGGTCAGAGAGATAGGAGGAAAGCCAGGAGAGAATGGTGTCCTTGAGGCCAATGGAACGGAACATATTGAGGAGGAGCTGATGATCCACAGTGTCGAATGCTGCAGAGAGATCCATGAGAATTAGCATGGAACATTTGCTTGTATTGTACAGTTCAGAAATCAATATAATAAATAGGATGTTCATGTAATGAACTGGTCACCTATTGAGTGCATGTACGGTGTGTGAACATGTTAGGGTCGACGGAACGCACCAGATATAAATAATAGGAGGTGCGTTCGCCACCCGGGGTCCACCGTACGGTAGGTGACAAGACCGCTGCTGAGTAATGGCGGATGCACCAAAAGGTTAAGTACTGCGCTCGGGTTAACGTCACCCGAACGCTAAGAGCGGCTCTGTTCCCACACAGAGTCACTTAAACAACAGAGACGTATGAGGACGCTGGCCCTGTTCACTTCACAGGATACCCAGCGAGTGGCGTTGCAACCGCAGACACCAAGGAGGCTGCTACCGCAGCACGGCAATAACTATGGCCACTGAACGACGGCGCCGGAATGACCGAGCACCGTCGGACGCTAGTGTGCAGTGCAGGAGGCACAGCGGCGTGTAGCTTGCCACAATCTGGAGCTGACTACCCAACAATCTGTCACCATTCGTATTAACCGAGGGAAGGGGTTTCAAATAAGTCAGTCACCAGTCCATGCATCCATCACCATACACACACAGCATAATATGCGTACACTAGCCCATGGCCGAGCCGCCATGCGGGCTTTTTATAGCCATGCGCTTCTGGGACCTTCCAGTGCCCTGGAAAGAACCAATCAGATCCGACACAGGACCTGAACATGTGACCCCTGCTCTTCAGTGAGAGGTCACCTTGCGGGCATGCCCAGTAGCACAGCATGAGGACTTAGCCTCTAGAGTGGTTCCCTGCAAAGCAGGTTGCACCACCATTGCTGCACCAGAGGTGTCAGCAACATCCAGGCTGTCAGAACGAGACTGAGCAGCAGACCTGGCTCGCCGTGATTGCTGAGCAACACCCGGAGCGGTCGGAGGAAAATGGGAGACCGCTGGGTGTCTGGCTCTGGATTCCTGTTGTGCAGAGTCAGGAACCCGACGCCTAACATTACCCCCCCTCCTGAGGCCCCGCGATCAGGAGCGGTGCGTGATAGTTTTCCACCGGCTCCCAGGTCCGAGCCTCGGGACCATGACCCTTCCAGTCCACCAAATTTTTTGCCACGGACAAACCTGCGCCCCACGATGGCGTTAACCTCAAACTCGTCCGAGGATAAGTCTGATGACCCGGCAGATGGCTCGGAAAACCGGGCCATGTGAACAGGTTTGAGGAGGGACACATGGAACACGTCCGAGATGGCCAAATGTGGAGGAAAGGCCAGGCGGTAGACCACCAAGCTAAGTCGCTCAAGGACCTTGAATGGTCCAATGTATCGCGGCGCGAACTTGGGAGACTCGACCCGCAGTTTAATGTTTCGGGTGGAGAGCCATACCATGTCGCCAGGGGAGAAGCTTGGAGCAGGACGCCTGTGTGCATCAGCGGAGATCCTCATTCTCTCCTTGGAAGCTCGGATAGCATCCTGGGTGCGATCCCAAATGTCACGTGCCTCCACCGCCCAGTCTGCCACCCTGGAGTCGGTGGAAGACACGGGCATGGGCACAGGGACGCGCGGATGCTGGCCGTAATTTAGGAGGAATGGGGTTTGACCGGTGGAGTCGGCCACAGCATTGTTCAAAGCGAACTCTGCCCACGGCAGCAAGTATGCCCAGTCGTCCTGCCTGGCCGAGACAAAATGTTGAAGATATGTTATCAAGGTCTGGTTGGCTCTCTCTACCAACCCATTCGTCTCGGGATGATAGGCCGAGGAGAGATTCAGCTCAATGCTGAGTAGAGAACAGAGCTCTCTCCAAAACCGGGACGCAAACTGAGGGCCTCGGTCACTGACAATCTTGTCCGGCATGCCGTGCAGGCGGAAAACGTGCTTGATGAACAAAACTGCCAGGCCCCGCGCTGAAGGTAACCGGGAGAGAGGTACCAAGTGCACCATCTTAGAGAAATGGTCGGTGACAACCCAAATGACCGTGCTGCCGCTGGACTTGGGTAGCCCCACCACAAAGTCCATACCGACCATCTCCCAGGGCCTGTCTGCTATCGGCAGAGGAAAAAGAAGCACAGCGGGCCGCTGCCGAGAGGACCTATTCCGGGCGCAAGAGACGCACGCCTCAATATAGTCCTTGACGTCACGGGCCATATGTGGCCACCAGTACGTCCTCGCCAAAAGCTCAGAGGTCCGTTTAGTCCCAAAATGTCCACCCACTCTGGACGAGTGAGCCCAAGAGAGGACCTCCGGTCGCAGACGGGCAGGGACAAATGTCTTGCCCGGAGGTACTGACTCAAGGGCAACCGGAGCCACAGTCCTCAGGCTCTCGGATGGGACGATCAGCCGAGGCTCCTCCTCCTCTTCCTCCGATGACACCACGGAGCGGGAGAGAGCATCGGCCCGGACGTTCTTCTCCCCGGAGAGAAAGTGGAGGGTGAAATGGAACCGGGAAAAGAACAAAGACCATCTGGCCTGGCGAGAGTTTAGCTGCTGGGCTGTTTGTAAATACACCAAGTTTTTGTGGTCGGTGAACACCTAGAAAGGGTGGCGAGCCCCCTCCAGGAGGTGTCTCCACTCCGAGAAGGCCAACTTCATCGCTAGCAACTCCCTGTCCCCGATGGCATAATTCCTCTCCGCCAGTGTGAAGGTCTTGGAGAAAAAGAAGCATGGATGCTTCCGACCTTGCGTGTCCTTCTGGAACAGGACCGCTCCAGCACCGACGGAAGAGGCATCCACTTCCAGAATGAAGGGCTTGTCTACATCGGGGCGATGTAGAATGGGAGCGCTAGCGAAATGGGACTTAATGATGGAGAAGGCCTTGGAGACCGGTTCCGACCACAACTTGGGATTTGCACCCTTCTTGGTGAGGGCTACCAAGGGTGCTACCAAAGTCGAGAAGTGGGGAATGAATTGGCGATATTAATTTATGAACCCCATAAAGCGCTGCACCGCTTTGAGAGAATGAGGTTCCTGCCAATCCATCACTGCCTGTAGCTTGGCAGGATCCATGGCCAATCCCTGGGCGGAGATGATATAGCCCAGGAAAGGCAAGGACTCCTGCTCAAACACACACTTCTCCAACTTGGCATAGAGGGAGTTCGCCCGCAGGCGATCGAAAACTTTGCAAACCTCTCTCCGGTGGGAGTCAATATCTGGAGAGTAGATGAGAATATCATCCAGATAGACTACAACCGAGGTGGTAAGCATATCCCAAAAGATATCATTCACAAAGTCTTGGAAGACGGCCGGGGCATTACAGAGGCCGAAGGGCATCACCAGGTATTCATAGTGCCCGTCTCTGGTGTTAAATGCCGTCTTCCATTCATCCCCATCACGGATGCAAATCAGGTTGTAAGCCCCCCGCAGATCAAGTTTGGAAAATACCCTCGCTCCTCGTAGCCTATCAAACAGTTCTGATATCAGGGGCAGAGGATACTTATTCTTAATGGTGATGGCGTTAAGACCCCTGTAATCAATGCAAGGACGTAGTTCCCCACTCTTCTTCTGGACGAAGAAGAATCCCGCCCCCGCTGGTGACACTGACTTCCTAATGAATCCTCTTGCCAGATTCTCCCTGATGTATTGAGAGATGACCTCAGTCTCCGGGAGAGATAGGGGATAGACTCGACCCCGGGGAGGCTAAGCACCAGGCAAGAGGTCAATAGGACAGTCATAGGGGCGATGCGGTGGCAGGGTCTCCGCCGCCTTTTTCGAGAACACGTCTGCATACTGTCGATAGTGTTTGGGGAGCGAGGAGAGATCAGCGGGAACCTCGGTGGAGGCAACCTGAACGCACTCCCTCAGACATCTACCCTCACATGATTTACTCCACCCAATAATCCTCCCTGAGGACCACTCTATATGGGGGGAGTGATACCACAGCCAGGGAACCCCTAGAAGTACCTGGTCAATACCCTCGGGCATGACGAGGAGGGATATCATCTCCTGATGAGACGGAGCCACTGAGAGTACCAAGGGGACGGTCTGGTGAGTTATCTGTGAGGGTAGAGTGGCGCCGTTCACCACTCTGACGGTGACTGGTGTAGACATCATAACCAGGGGTATAGCGTGCCGTTGGGCGAAGGCTTACGACATAAAATTGCCCTCCGCCCCGGAATCCACGCAAACCTCCACCGCCAGAGTGGAAGAATCAAACCCAAGAGTCCCCTTAAAGGACAGCTTGGAGGAAAACGTCGCTGACTCTAGTGCGCCACCTCCTACGGCCACTAAGCGCGAGCGTTCTCGCTGCTGCTGTGGGCACCGGTTGGCAAGGTGACCGGACTGCCGACAAATATGACAGCTCACAGGAGCTCGAGCGGACCGGGGCCTGGATCCCTCACGGGAAGCCCCCTGACGCTCGGATGCCCGATCGGAAGATTCCAGAGGTTTAGAAAAACAAGGTGCCAACCTAAACCTCTGCCTACACTGGTCCCGCTCCAACCTTCGCTTGGTGAAGCGAAGATCTATTCGGGTGGAGACAGTGATAAGCTCCTCCAGTGTAGCGGGAATCTCCCTGGTGGCCAGAGCGTCCTTCACATGGCCAGCCAAACCTCTCCAGAATGCCGGAATGAGGACCTTATCTGGCCACTCTAATTCTGAGGCCAGCGGCCGGAACTGGATGGCGAAGTGACTGACCATGGAAGAGCCCTGTGACAATGCCAGCAGCCGGAGCGCGGTGTCATGGGTGACTCGTGGTCCCAGGAAGACCTGTTTCAGAGTGTCTAAGAACCGCGAGACACACTGCACCACATGATCACCACGCTCCCACAGCAGTGTGGCCCACTCCAAAGCCCTGCCCGACAGAAGGGAAATAATAAATCCCACTTTAGCCCGCTCAGAGGGGAATCAGGCGGCCAGCAGTTCCAGCTGTATAGAGCACTGGCTTACGAAACCCCTACAAGAAGCACTATCACCCGAGAACTTTTCGGGCAGCGGGAGGTGGGACAAAGTCGGGGCAGGGATGGCTGTGGTCACACGGGAGACAGCCTCTGTGGCTGCCTGAACAGCGACTGCAGTAACATCCGCAGCTGAGGCTGAACGCTCGAGAGCCGCCAACCTGCCCTGCAGCTGCCGGATGTACTGCAGCAGTCGCTGTTCATCCGCCATTACTAGCCAGACCCTGGCGCTAGTGTAGTGTTAGGGTCGACGGAACGCACCAGATATAAATAATAGGAGGTGCGTTCGCCGCCCGGGGTCCACCGTACGGTAGGTGACAAGACCGCTGCTGAGTAATGGCGGATGCACCAAAAGGTGAAGTACTGCGCTCGGGTTAACGTCACCCGAACGCTAAGAGCGGCTCTGTTCCCACACAGAGTCGCTTAAACAACAGAGACGTATGAGGACGCTGGCCCTGTTCACTTCACAGGATACCCAGCGAGTGGCGTTGCAACCGCAGACGCCAAGGAGGCTGCTACCGCAGCGCGGCAATAACTATGGCCGCTGAACGACGGCGCCGGAATGACCGAGCACCGTCGGACGCTAGTGTGCAGTGCAGGAGGCACAGCGGCGTGTAGCTTGCCACAATCTGGAGCTGACTACCCAACAATCTGTCACCATTCGTATTAACCGAGGGAAGGGGTTTCAAATAAGTCAGTCACCAGTCCATGCATCCATCACCATACACACACAGCATAATATGCTTACACTAGCGCATGGCCGAGCCGCCATGCGGGCTTTTTATAGCCATGCGCTTCCGGGACCTTCCAGTGCCCTGGAAAGAACCAATCAGATCTGACACAGGACCTGAACATGTGACCCCTGCTCTCCAGTGAGAGGTCACCTTGCGGGCATGCCCAGTAGCACGGCATGAGGACTTAGCCTCTAGAGTGGTTCCCTGCAAAGCAGGTTGCACCACCATTGCTGCACCAGAGGTGGCAGCAACATCCAGGCTGTCAGAACGAGACTGAGCAGCAGACCTGGCTTGCTGTGATTGCTGAGCAACACCCGGAGCGGTCCGGAGGAAAATGCGAGACCGCTGGATGTCTGGCTCTGGATTCCTGTTGTGCAGAGTCAGGAACCCGACGCCTAACAGAACAGATGATGCAAGGGTCCTTGCTTCTCGTTCTTTTTTCAATTCCTTCCAATCCATCCCCTGCACAACTTTTTTCCTTCCTTTCTTCATTTCATTATTTTCCTTCTTATTACCTTTTTTCATTCCCTGCTTCCTCATTCATACTATTTCTTTCTTCCCTTCTTTCTTTAATTTGTTCTTTCTTTCTCTCTGTTTTTAGCTGCCCCTTTTTATTCCTTCCAATACACTCCCTTTATAATTTTCTTTTTTCCTTTTTCAATTTCATTATTTCCCGTCGTACTGCTCCTTATTTCATTCCTTGCACCCTCTTCTTTCTGTCTTTTCTTTCTTTTCCTTTCTTCTTTCTTTCCTTCTCTTTTTCTTTCCTCCTCTTTCTCTTTCTTTCTTTACTTCTCTTTTTCTTCCTTCCTCCCTCCCTTCCTCCCTCTCTCTCTCTCATTTCTCTTTCCCGCATTAAACCAATAAACAAGAACACTTTCAAATAAAACCCCAAGATCAATGATCAGAGACTGAATTGTATAACAAACAATCTCTATTAAAAATGTAATTTTTCCTCAATATTGTGCCCACCCTTGGAAACATTGTGGTCTTATCTTCTTTTCCCTATCAGACATTATTTTATAACTTACTAGCTGAAGAGCCCGGCACTGCCCGGGCATAGTAACTAACTGTGGTTAGTTATAACAAATTATAATTATCCTCCATCCCATAGTCCCATGCCATATACCCATCATACATCTCCATGATCCCGTAGGCCCGTGCCCATATACCCATCATACATATCCTCCATCCCATAGTCGAGTGCCCATATACCCATCACACATCCTCCATCCCATAGTCCCATGCCCATATACCCATCACACATCCTCCATCCCATAGTCCCATGCCCATATACCCATCATACATATTCTCCATCCCATAGTCCAGTGCCCATATACCCATTACACATCCTCCATCCCATGGGAAACCATTATGACATCATAATGAGCGGCGGGGCTTGCAAACTATGATGACATCAGTGTCGCCATGGCAACCATTATGACATCATAATGAGGGGTGGGGTTTGATACGCACACACTGTTTCCCCATTATGTAGATAGGGGCATTATGACATCATAATGAGGGGCGGGGCTTGACGCGCACACACTTTTTCCCCAGTATGTAGATAGGGGCAAAATTGTTTGGTGAATTGGAACGCGCTGGGTTAAAATTTCGCCTCAGAACATAGCTTAGGATGCTCTCGGGGTCCAGACGTGTGACTGTGCCAAATTTTGTGGCTGTAGCTGCGACGGTGAGGATGCCAATCCCGGACATACACACACACACACACATACACACATACATACATACACACTTTGAGCTTTATATATTAGATTTAATACATTTATGACATGAAATATTTCAAATTCCTAAACACTGAAGTTTTGCATTAGTTGTAAGTCCTACCATCTAGTTAATGTATCCACCACCATAAGCTGTGTACAATGAAAGTTATCCATTGTCAGCACCCTGGTTTCTGAAATAATTGCCAATGCTCTTTTTGCTTTAGGTAATAGGCTGGTTCACTTGGAAATCAAGTCTCTCCCACAGGGTTTTATTGCTGTGCAGGCCATGTGTAATCTCTCTCCAGCCCATGAAAGCACAAGCGGCTAATTGTAGACTATGTGCAAATCCTGCCACCAAAACATGTGAGAGGGAACTGTATATGGCCTCAAACCTTTGACCCTTGCCACCCCTTTTACAAGGTGTTCCTTTGCCATATGGGCTATAAAGAGATGGCTAAAGAAACTGTTTTCATCACATGAAGAAGTAATTTTAAGAAAGACTTATTTTTAAGTTTATCAAATCTTTATATCTTACATATTATATGATTATCACTAAAACACAAACATTGCGGAATCTAAAACTATAACTATAAAATATTTTCAATTCTGGAGCATACTAAAGCCATGTAAAGAATGAAAAATTCTCATTTTCTAAATTATTCAGGATTGAGAGTCCTCAGTAGTTGATACCTTTTAATGGCTAACTGAAAAGATGGTAACACATTGCAAGCTTTCGAGACTACTCAGGTCCCTTCATCAGGCTAGACTAATACAAAATCTGAAGTCACATATTTATGCACAATACAGCCTAGAAAAAATGCAATAGATAAGACAAGTGACGTGAAGCAGAACTATCAATATGGGAGAGGGAGAAACATAAATATAAACATTGGACCAGTTCATAGATAAGGAGTCTGGATGTTTTATGGTCCTCTGATTGGGGTCTAGTTCTGTGTTGCCCCCGCAAGGTTTTAAAAGGAAATTCCTTAATTGATGTAAAAAGACATAAATCCATGCGACACATTCATTCCAGCACTGAGAGTGTCAAAGTTCGTCATAAATTTGTACTCCCAAACTCCGTCTCTCTCTCTGAGATGTGAAGTTACCTTTCAATACCAGTAATTTCATATCCATGCTGCTGTGATCAGGGATACAGAAATGTTTTGCCACAGGTAGATCCATTCTTTTTTCTCTTATAGTGTGACGATGAGCATTCATCCTTGTTCTAAGCTTTTGCCCTGTCTCCCCCACATACAGACCCCCAGTTGGACATTTAGTACAAATAATTAAGTACACCACATTAGATGTAATGCAGGTGAAAGTACCTGGGATCTTGTAGTCCTGATGTGAGTTGGGGATCTTTATCTTGTCCGTGGTCATTATAAATGGACAGGTTTTACATTTTTTCTGGTTGCAAGGAAAAGTTCCTGCAGCTGTTGGAGAGGACAGGGAGCTTCTGACAATGATGCTTCTTAAATTTGGGGGCTGCCTAAAACACAGCAGTGGGGGGTCTGGAAAAATGGATTGTAATCGGGCATCTTTTTGTAGTAAAGGTTGTAATTTCCGTGCAGCTCCCTTTAGCACCTCCAGATTTGGGTTGTAGGTGACTACTAGAGGCACTCGGTTATTTTCTTCTTTAGCTTTGTAATGTAGCAGGTGATTCCTTGACAATCTGGTGGCTCTTGTAATTTGGTTTTCAATTGTTCTTGGATGGTAACCCTGATTCAAAAAGGTCTTTTTGAGGCGACCAAGGTGTTTGTCTCTATCCATGGGGTTGGAACATATACGATTGTATCTGATGGCTTGGCTATAGATAATAGAGTTCTTTATGTGTTTTGGATGGAAACTGTCCCATTTAAGGTATGTTGGACGGTCGATTGGCTTCTGATACAGGGATGTCTCTATTTCATTGTTTTTTAGCTTAATGATGGTGTCCAAAAAATTAATCTCGGTACTGGAGTAGTTGAGTGTTAAATTGATGGTGGGATGAAATTGATTAAACTGTTCGTGGAACGTCTTTAGCTGTTGCTCAGACTCCGTCCAGATGATTAAAATATCACACCTTGATAAAATATAACACCTTGGTCGCCTCAAAAAGACCTTTTTGAATCAGGGTTACCATCCAAGAACAATTGAAAACCAAATTACAAGAGCCACCAGATTGTCAAGGAATCACCTGCTACATTACAAAGCTAAAGAAGAAAATAACCGAGTGCCTCTAGTAGTCACCTACAACCCAAATCTGGAGGTGCTAAGGGGAGCTGCACGGAAATTACAACCTTTACTACAAAAAGATGCCCGATTACAATCCATTTTTCCAGACCCCCCACTGCTGTGTTTTAGGCAGCCCCCAAATTTAAGAAGCATCATTGTCAGAAGCTCCCTGTCCTCTCCAACAGCTGCAGGAACCTTTCCTTGCAACCAGAAAAAATGTAAAACCTGTCCATCTATAATGACCACGGACAAGATAAAGATCCCCAATTCACATCAGGACTACAAGATCCCAGGTACTTTCACCTGCATTACATCTAATGTGGTGTA
Source organism: Dendrobates tinctorius (assembly GCF_039654945.1). NCBI lineage: Eukaryota > Metazoa > Chordata > Amphibia > Anura > Dendrobatidae > Dendrobates > Dendrobates tinctorius. Next base: position 1,744,959 of record NW_027362036.1, on the reverse strand, counting down.
CTTAGTTATTTGTACTAAATGTCCAACTGGGGGTCTGTATGTGGGGGAGACAGGGCAAAAGCTTAGAACAAGGATGAATGCTCATCGTCACACAATAAGAGAAAAAAGAATGGATCTACCTGTGGCAAAACATTTCTGTATCCCTGATCACAGCAGCGTGGATATGAAATTACTGGTATTGAAAGGTAACTTCACTTCTCAGAGAGAGAGAGAGAGAGAGAAGAGTCTGTGAGTATAAATTTATGACGAACTTTGACACTCTCAGTGCTGGAATGAATGTGTCACATGGATTTATGTCTTTTTACATCAATTAAGGAATTTCCTTTTAAAACCTTGCGGGGCAACACAGAACTAGACCCCAATCAGAGGACCATAAAACATCCAGACTCCTTATCTATGAACTGGTCCAATGTTTATATTTATGTTTCTCCCTCTCCCATATTGATAGTTCTGCTTCACGTCACTTATCTATTGCATTTTTTCTAGGCTGTATTGTGCATAAATATGTGACTTCAGATTTTGTATTAGTCTAGCCTGATGAAGAGACCTGAGTAGTCTCGAAAGCTTGCAATGTGTTACCATCTTTTCAGTTAGCCATTAAAAGGTATCAACTACTGAGGACTCTCAATCCTGAATATTTTTCTATCCACTGGCTAACACGGTACAAAGATATATATCTTTCCTGTATCATTTTCTAAGTTAGCTTCCATCAAATAACACAATGTGCGCAATAATATTGATATGAACAGAAATCACTATTTGCTACAAACAAATGTTAGTTTCTCAATGCATGCCTTCACCTCCATTGTGTTTTAAAGTGAACATGTCCTGTTCGGCAATGCTATTAACCTGCAGATATAGGATTACTCTGTAGATTAATAGTGTTATGAAAAGGCCTGGCCAAAGTACTGTAAGTGCGGCACCTGGGAGAAAAATGTACTTTATTTCTCTCGAAAGTTGACGGCTTTCAGTCATGCAGGCATGCCTAGAGTCACTACAGTCACTGCTCACAGTACTGAGAACAGTATACACTGGCACTGACTGATAGCCTGACAAATATAGAAAAATCCCCTTTCTCCAGAATTCAGATTTCATTTTTCTATAATGTGCTCTTCACAAATTCAGCAAATTTGGAGACAGCTGGGAACCTGCTGAACTATAGAGGGCTGGCAAAGGGTAAAAGAACCTAATTCCCCACCGTTCACCTCCTCAGACACCTCCGTTGTTCGATCTCCTCTATGTGGTCCTTGGAGCATCTTCTTACTTCCCATCACGTCCTGCATCTTTCTGCTAGGTCAAGACTTATGGCTGCAACTAAGTCTGGGACCACCCTGATTATGCCTGCCACTAGGCCCGGGAGTTGTCACAGTCTAGTGTGTGAGACTAGGTCTGGGACTTCTCTCAACATGCATGTTGGCACCACAACATGTGCAGAGTAGGAGGGTTTCTTAAAGAAAACCTACAGGTCTGTGAGAGACAGACTTCATGTTGGTTGGTAGGTGATCAAATACTTATTTCATGTAATAAAATGCAATTTAATTAATGTACGTAGAAATCATACAATGTGATTTTCTGGTTTTTGGTTTTAGATTCTGTCAGTCACAGTTGAACATTACTTACGATAAAGATTACAGACTTCTCCATTTTTTTGTAGGTGGGAATACTTGCAAAATCAGCAGTGTATCAAATACTTATTTTCCCCCCTGAAGTTCTATAACTAAATGTCTATTTTATATTTTCTGAATTAAGCAAAAATACATGCAACAGAAATTATTCAAAAAGCTAGAGATGTTGGGGTGGCCCCCTGTGATTTCCCATAATTGCATGACTTTTCCATCTTTGTATTGCAATTTAAATATTATTGTATTTGCAATATCAAGAAGGTAAATTTGTGGAATTATGGAAATGACAGGATTGATAGACATGTCAGTGATATGCAAATTAAAAATTGGAAAAAAATATCAAAACACATGCAGAAATGCACACACATTCGCATTCTGTCAGTGAAAAATGTTCTTCCTCACTGAATGCACTTGGGCAACCAAATCAAGATCCGCTGCAGGAATCTGCCAATTGTGAACTAATGACATCCCAGATGTGGTAGATAAATTTGGATACCCTGCAGGTCATGGAAGAACATCTAAGCCACGCAGGCTGCTCTCAGAAGCATAGGCAACATGTGTCCTGTTATTGTGATGTTAAAAAGTGGCTCCAAGGTTATTTTGGTGAAATGCTCCCTCACCAAAGCATTGCAACGCTACCATATATCATGCTGCTCCAGACCATAATTCTGGGAGTAGGAATGGTGGAACGATCCCTCGTGAAGGTGTCTTCATGACATTGCCCACAATGGGGTTGCGGTCCTACTGCAGAATTAATTTGGTGCCAGATGCCTCCCTGGTGTTATGGATAAGTATATCCAAAATATATTATATACAGGTGCTTCTCAGAAAATTAGAATATCATCAAAAGTTAATTTTTCTCAGTTCTTCAATAAAGTACATATTATATAGAGTTATTACAGAGTGATCTATTTCAAGTGTTTATTTCTGTTAATGTTGATGATTATGACTTACAGCCAATGAAAACCCAAAAGCCATTATCTCAGTAAATTAGAATACTTTATAACACCAATGGATTATATACGGCACTCATTAAGTCATTGGAATATATGCTCAAATAGGGTATCTACTATTGTCTATACAATGATGTCAACAAATTTTGATGTTCGTTGCCACCACTTTATTTTTATGTACTTGCACTTGTCACTTTTTTGACACATATTTCTTTTGTATATCTTCATAGTTGTTATTATTATTATTTATTATTATAGCGCCATTTAGTTCATGGTGCTTTACATGTGAGGAGGGGTATACAAAATAAATACAAGTACAGTAATCTTGAACAATACAAGTCACGACTGGTACAGGATGAGAGAGGACCCTGCCCGCGAGGGCTCACAATCTACAAGGGATGGGTGAGGATACAGTAGGTGAGGGTAGAGCTGGTCGTGCTGCGGTTTGGAGGATCGGTGGTTACTGCAGGTTGTAGGCTTGACGGAAGAGGTAGGTCTTAAGGTTATTTTTGAAGGTTTGCATGGTAGGCGAGAGTCTGATATGTTGTGGTAGAGAGTTCCAGAGTTGGGGGGATGCATGGGAGAAACCTTGCATGCGATTTCTGATGAAGTTTCTGATGAAGATCTATACCCAGACCGAAAACGTTTAATTGCTCACTGTATGCAAAATTAATTTGAACCTTTTTTTTCAACATGATACATTTTGAGTGCCATGTATGTTACTTATACTTTATAACATCAGCTCAAAAAATTATTTTAAAATCTGAAATGTTGGCCTACTGAAATGTATGTTCAGTAAATGCACTCAATACTTGGTCGGGGCTCCTTTTGCATCAATTACTGCATCAATGCGCTGTGGCATGGAGGCGATCAGCTTGTGGCACTGCTGAGATGTTATGGAAGCCCAGGTTGCTTTGATAGCAGCCTTCAGCTCATCTGCATTGTTGGGTCTGGTGTCTCTCATCTTCCTTTTGACAATATCTCCATGAATTAAGGTCAGGCAAGTTTGCTGGACAATCAAGCACAGTGATATCGTTGCTTATAAACAAGGTATTGGTACTGTTGGCAGTGTGGTCGGGTGCCAAGTACTGCTGGAGAATTACATTTCCATTTCCAAAAAGCTTGTCAGCAGAGGGAAGCATGAAGTGCTCTAAAATTTCCTGACTTTAGTCTTGATAAAACACAGTGGACCTACACCAACAGATGACATGGCTCCCCAAACCATCACTGATTCTGGAAACTTCACACTAGACCTCAAGCAGCTTGGATTGTGTGCCTCTCCACTCTTCCTTCAGACTCTGGGACCTTGATTTCCAAATAAAATGCAAAAATTTACTTTCATCTGAAAACAACACCTTGGACCATTGAGCAGCAGTCCAGTTCTTTTTCTTCTTGGTCCAGGTAAGATGCTTCTGGCATTGTGTATTGGTGATGACTGGCTTGACACAAGGAATGTGACACTTGTAGCCCATGTCCTGGATACATCTGTGTGTGGTGGCTCTTGAAGCAATGACTCCAGCAGCAGTCCACTCCTTGTGAATCTCCCCCAAATTTTTGAATGTCATGTTCTTAACAATCCTTTCAAGGCTGCGGCTATCCCGGTTGCTTGTGCACCTTTTTCTACCACACTTTTTTCTTCCACCCAACTTTCAACTGAACGGACATCTTCTTTAGCAATGACCTTTTGTGGCTTACCCTCCTCATGGTGTGTGTCAATGACTGCCTTCTAGACATCTGTCAAGTCAGCAGTCTTCCCCTTGATTGTGGAGCCTACTGAAACAGAGTAAGGGACCTTTTTAAATGGTTAGGAAGCCTTTGCAGGTAGTTTTTTGTTAATTATTCTAATTTACGGAGATAATGACTTTTGGGTTTTCTTTGGCTGTCAGCCATAATCATCAACATTAACAAAAATAAACATTTGAAATTGATCACATTGTTTGTAATGACTCTATATAATAAGAGTTTCACTTTTTGTATTGAAGAATTGAAATAAATTAACTTTTTGATGATATTCTAATTTTGTGAAAAGCACCTCTATGTAGTTAAAGCCTGAAGAAGTGTGTGTACTTAGAAACACGAAGATTAAAAAAACACATTTATTGAAACTCTCGGATTTGGATGTGTTGGATCTTCAATCTACTTATCTGCAGATTGAAATATCCACATTTTCTCTACCAAGTCCATTGCATTTGTTGGATGATCTGTGGTTCTGCAGCTGCTGCAGTTTAATATCTTTACTTTGTTGTGTGATCACAACTCTATCAGGTTAGCATAACCGATTATTTAATTTATTTTTTATTCCTGGTAAGATGCTAATGCGCTTTTCCGCTTCACAGCTCCTGTATATATCCCTGGTGTTATAGCATTATAGATAAGTATCTGCATGTATTTTTCATAATAGTGGACATCATTAATCGTGACCAAATTCTCAAATCTATTTGCTGAATTGCTGCCCCAAACTTGCAAGGAACCACCACTATACATTATTTTTGTGTGCATACTCATTATTGTACCTCTTTCCTGTCCATCAGCAAACAAACTGGTTTCTATTTTGGTCAAATACTGCACATATTGACACATCAGTCCAGAACACCTGACACCATTTTTGTGCACTCCAGTTCCTCTGTTTTCTTGCAAAGTTGCATCACTTGGCCTTATTTTCATCCCAAAGGTGTGTTTATTTGACTGACTTTAATTCTTCAATGACATACACTTCTATCCAGATTTCTTCTAACAGTAGATGGGTATAGCTTAGTTCCGCTGGTTGCTGCCAGTTCTGACCTGATGGCACTGCTGGACATATTCCCAAATTTGAAGAAAAGCATGAAGTGTCTTTCATCTGCTGCACTAAGTTCTCTTGGCTGACCATTGTGTCTATGGTTCTCAATATTACCCATTTCTTGGTGTTCTCAGTGATTATACAGTACATATAGAGACAGAGATAGAGAGAGAGATTGTTAATTTAGCTAGGTTCTAGTATTATACCATATGTTAATCCAGTAGAAGAAATATGAGCCTGTAGTCAACCAACACATCTGTCTCATCATTTTAGCTACCAGCGCTCCACACTGCAAGAGTTAGGCAAACAAATTGAATGTAATTTATTGTGGATGAATTGTCCGCATTTTATGGCCCTGATCCTAAATGGCTCATTGCCAATTTCATCTTTTAAAATGTCAACAAAACATAAATAACTGGAACTCACTTACTTAAAAAACATCTTCCATTTACACATGCTTTTATTTTTTTACATAGTAGTTTTGGCAGGAAAGACACATATTGCAAGTAACGCTTCATTTATCTGTTTCCATCAGCCCTGCTCTGGATCTGCAGTCAGCCAAGGCCACAAAATAATTTGGAATAATTTGTTGCTTTTCATAAAGAGCGTTTTATTTTGTTTTTGGACCCAAGAATGGTACTAGTTGAGTGCTTTAATATTAACAGTAGAACAGTAGTTAAAGCAATAAAAAAACTCTACATGCTGTATATATAGATTTACATATCATATATAATCTTGTCTTCAGTTGCTTAAAGTTGTAAAGGACTGAATAAAAGTCTATTTTATTTTGTATTTTTTTTTAAAAAACAAATAGTGCTACTCTTGCCCAGGATCTGTATCTGGTATTGCTGCTCAGTCCTGCTGAAATGAACAGAGGTGATATGCCATAGCTACTTCAACCCATTATCCAAATGCAGTTCAAAATAAGAGTATTTTTGTTGCATTTTTCAGCATTTTTTACTTGCGGTTTGAAAATGGTCATTTGTTCAGTTTTCACCATTAAGAGGTCACAATTACTGAAATCAAAAGCTTTCTTCTTCAAAAACATCTTAACATGTCAAGGTACATGTTAACATAGGACCCCTTCTTTGATGTCACCTTCAAATTCTAGCATCCATTGAACTTTTGAGTTTTTGGAGAATTTCTACTTTAATTTCTTTGTAGGATGTCAGAATAGCCTTCCAGAGCTGCTGCTGCTTTGATATGAACTGCCTAAAGGGAACTACCAGATTGGGCCCATAACATGACTCAGCCATCTCCTTGCTGACATCACAGCATTGTGGGGACAAGGTGACCATCCATCAACCATCCACTACTCCATCTGAACCATCCAGGGTTGCATTGCACTCAACAATAAACAAGACTGTTTTAAAATTAGTCTTCATGTATGTCTGATCCCACTGTAACTATTTCTGCTTGTGAGCACTGTTTAGAGGTGGCAGAATAGTAGGTTTATGCAGAACTGCAAGCTCCTGGAGGATCCTATGCCTTGATATTTGCTGGACTCCAGAGGCACCAGCAGCTTCAAATACCTGTTTGCTGCTTTGCAATGCTATTTTAGCAGCTGCTCTCTTAATCTAATGAATATATCTAGCAGAAACCTTCCTCATTATGCCTTTATCTGCACAAATCCAACCGTGCTCTGTATCAGCCACAAATCTCTTCACTGTATAATAATCATGCTTAAGATTTTGTGAAATATCTAATGTGTTCATACCTTGTCTGAGGCATTGCACTGTTTGACACTTTTCAGTAGCAGAGAAATATCTTTTTCTTTACATTTTGCTTGAAACCTGTGGCCTTCCTAATGATGCGGAATGCTCTTCTTAAATAGTTTTCCTTTAATTAGGCCTACCTGACAAACTAATTATAGCAGGTGTTTGACAATTATTCCAGTGATCCAAAGAGCCCTGAGACACAATACCATCCAAGAGTTTATTGAAAAACAAATAATTACATCTTTGAGAATTAAATACAATTTTCATAATAATTTGGAATGCATTTTATAGTAATGGAAGCATCGGCTAAACTGCATTTCTTCTTCCACGTTTATTGCTTACTTATTATATCTTGTGAGGGAGGCATACTGTCCAAGTTTGGATGCATTTATTAATCTTGAATGGCTCATTAAAGGCATTAATTCCTTAGATCCCAGCTCTCGTCTAAAGTTATGGAGCCAATAGAGCAGACACAGTCAGGTTACATGACACTCTGCTGGGGCTAGTATAGCACAATGATACATGCATTGCAATTAAAAAACAAGATCGAGGATGAAATATGCTTTAGGCTTTTCCAAATGGGTCCAGGAGAAGCTCACATTGAAATGACCTCTTGTGCCATCTTTGAAGTTACGACACCATGCTAGTAAATCCTAATCAGAAATAGCTTCTCTTTCTTCTTCATAATAAACATCCCTCATATTAATATGTGCGGGAAATGATTTAAGCTTTCCTGCATTTGTTACGTAACCACGAGAAGGAAAAAAGCGAGGAAAGACAATCCAAGCTCCATCTATATGCAGGAAATTCCACTTCATTCTCAAGTGTCTTTCTCACCAGCCCTGGACTATAAAGGCAGCTTGTGATGTAACTTACCAAAGTAGATCTGCTGTATGTAACGCATATGTGTGATTTGGGGAAATAATAGGATTTCAGATATATTGCTGTTGGTAGCTATATACAGTGCATCTTACCATATGTAGGAAAGGCAGCAGAAAAATCTCCCATTGCCTCAATATGAATTCTCGAATATATGGAGGTATAAAGAGCAGTGCACAGGGTGCCATTTCACAAGTCCATACATGGTTTACAGGGATGTAATATGGCAGTATACAATAGCCTCACGAATTGAAAGGTTGACTCTATGACTTATGGTAAAGGGAGAAGGACCAGTGCTGTACTGATGGCAGTATCAGCACATGCCATGTACAGAACATTGCAACCTTTAATTGTCCTTCTAGATGTTCTAAAATAGAAAATTTTCAGCCATATGGCCTAATGTTAGTAAAAGGTTCATGAGTCTGAAAGACTTGGAAATTCACGCAATGGTCCCTACCATCCACATGTGAAAAGTAAGAGTTTTTAAGCCCAAGTCTCTGATATGAACATGACTTCCTTTCCTTGGTAAAGAAGGCTTATATTACTAATATAATATTTGTTTCACTTACAGTACTTGTATAGGGCTATTAATTCCACTGGACTTTACAGACATCATAACTGTCGCTATTAGGCTCACAATATAAATTCCCTACCAGTGTGTCTTTGGAATATGGTAGGAAATCGGAGAACCCTGCAGGAAACCCTCCAAATGTTGTCTTTGGTGGGATTTAAACCCAGGACCACAGCGCTGATGGGCTGCAGTACTAATCACTGAGCCACCATGCAAAACTTGAGACAACAGAAATTGTCTCAACATTAGCATAATATTCTGTGGTCCCTTGTTCTATATTATTTATAAAAGTGTTGTTTATATTATTTATAAGAGTGTTTTTGTGTAGATTTTATTGCAGTAAATGCTTGTTTTCCCCACCAAAATCTGTGAGAAAAATGCCTAAAAGTTGATCCCTGTTGTCTTCATGGGAAAACAACATTGCTGTTCATTAAGCCACATTTTTTGAAAATTACTTTTGTAAGTTACATGTAACTTAGAGGTTTCCTGGTGGATTCGACCCAAAAATTATGGCAGAATGCATCATTCTGATTAACTATGGATGTAATAGAATTCTTGTCTTGGATTTCTTTCATAGAATTTGAAGCAAATACACATCGGAAAACTTTTTTGTAGCTATGAAGTCTTTCTCCAAGGCCTTATACATGAGTTGTATGGTGTTATAATATAGCACCTGTAGGAGTCCATAGCATCAGTCCTTACCGATTTCATAAGGAGATATTGTGGTGATGTTCTCCTATTGACTAATACAGTACCATAAGGAATGAGCAGTAGATAAAGTGCCGCCAAATTCAGTGCTTGCGCCATTGATATTCTGCTCCAAATAAAAGAATAGGCACACTAAGGCCATGTGCACACATGGAGTTTTTGGTGAGTTTTTTACCTCAGTATCTGTAAGCCAAAACCAGGAGTGGGTGATAAATACAGAAGTGGTGGCGTGTTTCTATTGTACTTTTCATCTGATTGTTCCACTCCTGGTTTTGGCTTACAAATATGTGGTAAAAAAAATACTCAACAAATACTCAGCATGTGTCTGCAGCTCAAATCAAGACTTGAAATGAGAGATACATGCAACTAAGAATGAAAATTTTGCTAAAACGATTTTTTCTAAACTTTACTGCTACATTTTTACATGCAAATATTTGTAGTGTTCAGTCTACAACTTGACTTAACTTGACTATAACTTTACTTGAATTATTACTTTTCATGGTCTGTTACATATGGTCATATTCATAGGTTTTTTAAAATCTTTTCCTGTCTGCTACACTGCCTGTGATCTGCTGAGTGTCACTGTGGAGAGAAGTCGGCTACCTACTAGAATTTGACACCTTCAGAGAGAACCACCTGGCTTATCCTTCTGAAGGGTCTAGCATGACATATCAGATTGTTGGCATCTCCTCCGCTGCTAATGATATACTCAACATCTTGAATCGCACGAACATGTGTTCTACATTAAGATGCTGTGCTTAAGTGTCATAATCATTGCAAGCCAAGTTACTAACTTGATACAGGTGCCAAAAGAGGGGCACAATCTCCTCAAATTTTATGCAGTGTGTGCCAGTGCTAAAGTATCAAATATATCACATACTGTTTTATATAAACTGGGCTGAGTGCTAAAAAAGAAAACATTAATATTCATTTTGTGTAATAGATTCCGAATAAATATCTTACAAGGTGATGCATTTTACAGTTATACCAGCTCTATGGTTCAGACACACATGAGCAGTACAACGCCATACTATCGACGCACCATAATGCGCTAGCAATACAAGTCTGTGAGCCAAGTCACCTCCTATTCCATAATGAGGCATACTGAGGTTTTCCCTTAAGATTCAAGGTGATATAAAAATAATCATGGCATGCTCTGAGGCCGCACAGAGATAGTCTCCCTAGAAGCATTGCCTTACATATAAAGCCTTAAAATTATATATATACAGCTCTGGCAAAAATTAAGAAACCACTTCCAAATGTTCAGTTTGTCTGATTTTTCTCTATAGGTATATTTTTGAGTAAAATGTAAATTGTTCTTTTAGTCTACAAACTTCTGACAACATGTCTCTGAATTTCCAAGCAATACATTTTGTTTGTTTTTTTCCTGAAAAGGAGAAATGGTCAAAAAAAAAAATGCAGTGCTTTCAGACCTCAAATAATGCAAAGAAAACAAGTTCATAATCATTTAGAAATTACAGTGCCAATGTTTTAACTCAGGAAGAGTTCAGAAATCAATATTTTGTGGATTAGCCATGATTTTTAAAAACAGTTTTCATGAGCCTTGGCATGCTTGCCCCCAGTCTTTCACACTGCTTCTGGTGCAAAAATGTAAGCAGTTCTTCTTTGTTTGATGGTTTGTGACTATATCCATCATCCTTTTGATTACATGAAGTTTTCAATGGGGTTCAGGTCAGGAGAATGGGCTGCTCATGACAGGGTTTTGATGTGGTGGTCTCTTAATTTTTCCAGAGCTGTACAGTATATGAAAGTCACTTTACAAATAACTTCTAGTGATGAATGAGTATACTTGTTGCTTGGGTTTCCCCGAGCATGCTCAGGTGGTCTCCAAGTAATTGGAAGTGCTCAGAGATTTAGTTTCTGTCACCGCAGCAGCATGATTTTGGCTACTTGACAGGCTGAATACATGTGAGGACTGCCTGCTATTTAGGGAATTCCCACATGTATTCAGGCTGTCAAGTAGCCGCAAATCATGCAGCTGCGGTAACAGAAACTAAATGTCCGAGCACTTCCAAATACTCGGAGATCACCCGAGCATGCTCGGGGAAACCCAAGCAACAAGTATACTCACGCATCACTAATAACTTCTCTTGACACACAGTGTCTTAACCTGAGTGGAACTGTACTTTGCTAATGCAGTGAGGTAGGGGGATGAGTCCGGTGCTGTAGCTGCCTAACATCTATCTTGTCGGAATAAATATGCTCCTGGCTGTTCTGACTGCTTCTATGATTACAGCAATCGCTTCTCTGGAAGAACTGGTCTATGCAGCTTGTCTGATTTCAGTCTGACAGGAGACTCTCTAGCACACACCTTATTCTTTGAGGTCCAGGACACAATAACAACTTTCTCAGTATTCCCTGAGGCTGAGCTAACCACTCCCTGTCTGATATAACCATTTTAACCTCTAAAGTTACTGGATGCTTCTAAATCAACAGTTCACTTTCCATCTGTCACATTATCAATTTGTAGAAGCCATCATCTTTTCAACTTCAGCTTTGTTTGCATCAAGAATTTGTTGAATCTTCATTGAATCCATATTTCATTCTACCCATGAAATGTTCCCTGTACCACTGACTGCAACACAACCCCAAAGCATAATTGATCCACCCCCATGATTAATGGTTGGCGAAATGTAGTTTTCCAGAAATTATGTGCCTTTTTTCTTTGATTATTGTTGCCAAAGAGTTCTACAGCTCTGACAAAAATTAAGAAGCCACTTTCAAATGTTCAGTTTGTCTGATTTTTCTCTTTATAGGTATATTTTTGAGTAAAATGTAAATTGTTCTTTTAGTCTATAAACTTCTGACAAGTCTCCGAATTTCCAAGCAATAAATTTTGTATTTTATTTTTCTGACAAAGAAAAATGGTCAAAATTTAAAAAAACAGTGCTTTCAGACGTCAAATAATGCAAAGAAAACAAGTTCATAATCATTTAGAAACAACAATACTAATGCTTTAACTCAGGAAGATTTCAGAAATCAATAATTTGTGGAATAACCATGATTTTTAAAACCAGCTTTCATGCATCTTGGCATGCTTACCACGAGTCTTTCACACTGCTTCTGACGCAAAAACTTAAGCAGTTCTTCTTTGATTGAAGGCTTTTGACTATCCATCATCCTCGTGACTACATTCCAGAGGTTTTCAATGGGGTTCAGGTCTGGAGAATGGGCTGCCCATGACAGGGTTTTGATGTGGTGGTCTCTTAATTTTTGCCAGAGCTGTATTTTAACCTCATCAATCCACAGGACTTGCTTACGAAATGCATCAGTCTTGTTTAAATATTCACTTGCATTCTTTTATGGTGAGAACACAGGAGAGGTTTTCTTATGATGACTCTTCCATAAAGGCCATATTTTTGCAGGTGTTCTGAATAGTAGAACAACAGTACCACAGCTCCAGAGTCTGCTAAATCTTTCTGAACGTCTTTTGCAGTCAAGTGGGGGTTCTGATTTGCCTCTCTAGCAACCCTACAAGCAGCTTTCACGGAAATTTTTCTTGGTCTTCCAGACCTTATCTTGACCTCCACTCTTCCTGTTAACTGTGATTTCTTAATAACATTTTGAATTGAGGAAAGGGCAATTTGAAAACGTTTTGCTATTTTCGTATAGCCTTCCCCTGCTTTATGAGCTTCCCCTATTTTCATTTTCAGAGAGCCAGGTAGCTACTTAGAAGAACCCATGGCTGCTTTTTTTGCAACAAGGATAGAGGAGGCTGGGATTTCTTAAAACTAGGAAATATGCATCACCTGGCCTTTCTTAACAATGATAGTGAACAAACCATAACCCTAACAGACTAATTATGGTATGAAACCGCAGTCAAAGTTATCTGAGCACACAAATCTCCAAGGGTGCTCAAACCTTTGCATTGCCCCATTTTCCTTTTAGTGATTTTTAAAATGTAAAATATATATTCAAAGGTAATGAGTCATTTTTAACTTTAGGCCTGTTAGAGATTATTTCATCTTCAATTTGCTTCAAATTACTGTTCACAATAACAGTAATATTGACCACTATGTGTGGCCGTAGCTTTAATGCAATATTCAGTACATACAGTCATATGTTAAAATTTGGGCACCCCTATTAATGTTAACCTTTTTTCTTTATAACAATTTTGTTTTTTGCAACAGCTATTTCAGTTTCATATATCTAATAACTGATGGACTCAGTTATATTTCTGGATTCAAATGAGGTTAATTGTACTAACAGAAAATGTGCAATCTGCATTTAAACAAAATTTGACCGGTGCAAAAGTATGGGCACCCTTATCATTTTCTTGATTTGAACACTCCTAACTACTTTTTACTGACTTCCTGAAGCACAAAATTGTTTTTGTAACCTCATTGAGCTTTGAACTTCATAGCCAGGTGTATCAAATCATGAGAAAAGGTATTTAAGGTGGCCACTTGCAAGTAGTTCTCCTATTTGATTCTCCTAGGAAGAGTGGCATCATGGGCTCCTCAAAACAACTCTCAAATGATCTGAAAACAAAGATTATTCAACATAGCTTTTCAGGGAAGGATACAAAAAGTTGTCTCAGAGATTTAACCTGTCAGTTTCCACTGTGAGGAACATAGTAAGGAAATGGAAGAACACAGGTACAGTTCTTGTTAAGCCCAGAAGTGGCAGGCCAAGAAAAATATCAGAAAGGCAGAGAAGAAGAATGGTGAGAACAGTCAAGGACAATCCACAGACCACCTCCAAAGACTTGCAGCATCATCTTGCTGCAGATGGTGTCACTGTGCATCGGTCAACAATACAGCGCACTTTGCACAAGGAGAAGCCGTATGGGAGAGTGATGCGAAAGAAGCCGTTTCTGCAAGCATGCCACAAACAGAGTCGCCTGAGGTATGAAAAAGCACATTTGGACAAGCCAGTTACATTTTGGAAGGAGGTCCTGTTGACTGATGAAACAAAGATTGAGTTGTTTGGTTGTGGGGAGGAGGACCCCCATACAGTGATTGGGCTAGAACCAGGGGGACCGCCATCAGGGTTGTTGAAGAAACCACATCAGGGGGATTACAAAGGGAGACATGCGACTGAAGTTGTCAGGGCAACAGGGGGCGGGGCGAGGGTAAAAGGAGCAGGGGACGCGCTGAGGTGGCAGTTGGCAGAGAGCCTGACAGGAGAGAGGAAGCCGTGCGGCAGAGAGAGGACTGTGGCAACTGACGGTGTGGAAAAGAGAGACAGGCAGGAGATTGAAAAAGGGAAATTTGAGACTTACCGAAGGTTGACGCGTAAGAGACTCTCCCCGGGAGTTTCCCCCCGCAAAGATTCAGATAAAGTGACGGCCGCTGATTCCCTCCGTGGTGTGACAGGACCGGGATCTCAGGCGACCGCTGCGACGACACAGCAATCCGGTACAGTGGCCAGGACACTGCCCCCCTGTCTTCTCCCACAGCCGCGGCCCCGTCATCACCGACCTCAGGGGACGTCACCTCGCTATAGGCGGCCGCAGAGCCCGTCCCGGTTACTGAGGGGACACTGAGCAGAATTTGTTAACGTTTATGTCTTTTTTGAAACTGCGTCATCACCTGGCTGGGGAACGAGCGCCTCTAAACGGACGCCTGGGAGATTGACCCCCTGAACAGTTTCTTCAGGGCCCGTTGTGCCCCACCGACCCCACTTCTTCAGGGCCTGTTGTGCCCCACCGTGCCAGCTTCTTCAGGGCCCGTTGTGCCCCACCGACCCCATTTCTTCAGGGCCTGTTGTGCCCCACCGTGCCAGCTTCTTCAGGGCCCGTTGTGCCCCACCGACCCCATTTCTTCAGGGCCCGTTGCGCCCCACCACCCAGTTTCTTCAGGGCCTGTTGTGCCCCATCGTTCCGGTTTCTTCAGGGCCTGTTGTGCCCCATCGTTCCGGTTACTACAGGGCCCGTTGCGCCCCACCGTCCAGTTTCTTAAGGGCCTGCTGCGCCCCATCGTTCTGGTCTCTTCGGGGCTGGACAAGCACAAGTCCTTCCGGGAAGTCGTGGATTACAAGGCAGCCACATCTGCAACCCCTGAGTGGTCGTGAACTCGAGCGACGCCCGGAAGGCTAAGTGTATTATAGAGAAAATAAGGACCCTTTTTGTTTTTTTTATGTTGTTTTACGAGTCCCTGCGAGGACAAATAAGTGTTTCCCCTTTTGTCTGCTTTAAGCAGTTTTAGCCCTTGCGGCTTTAAAACTTATAAAAGTTTATTTCACCCCACATTCAGTCTCGTGTCTCGTCACTGCATCCTGTGAGCCTGCTCGAACCCTACACTGTCATACAAAAAGGCGTTATGCATGGAGGCTAAAAAATACAGCATTCCAAGAAAAACACTTGCTACCCACAGTAAAATTTGGTGGAGGTTCCATCATGCTTTGGGGCTGTGTGGCCAATGCCAGCACCGGGAATCTTGTTAAAGTTGAGGGTCGCATGGATTCAACTCAGTATCAGCAGATTCTTGACATTAATGTGCAAGAATCAGTGACGAAGTTGAAATTAAGCAGGGGATGGATATTTCAGTAAGACAATGATCCAATACACCGCTCCAAATCTACTCAGGCATTCATGCACAGGAACAATTACAATGTTCTGGAATGGCCATCCCAGTCCCCAGACCTGAATATCATTGAACATCTGTGGGATGTGTGACATGCTCGGCGACCATCAAACTTAACTGAACTGGAATTGTTTTGTAAACAGGAATGGTCACAAATACCTTCATCCAGGATCCAGGAACTCATTAATAGCTACAGGAAGCGACTAGAGGCTGTTGTTTTTGCAAAAGGAGGATCTACGAAATATTAATGTCACTTTTATGTTGAGGTGCCCATCCTTTTGCACCGGTCAAATTTTGTTTAAATGCAGATTGCACATTTTCTGTTAGTACAATAAACCTCATTTGAATCCAGAAATATAACTGAGTCCATCAGTTATTAGATATATTAAACTGAAATAGCTGTTGCAAAAACCAAAATTGTTATAAAGAAAAAGGGTTAACATTAATAGGGGTGCCCAAGCTTTAACATATGACTGTAGCATTGTATCTTAATTAACCAGATGTCTATTTTCAGCAAGCCAAGAAGAATAGACTTACCTATATGTTGACATTTGAATTTATATGTTTCTTTCTGGGTAGTCAAGAAAACAGACTTGTACTGGTGTAAGCCTGTAATATTGACTTGTAAGTTGACAATTTGTTGTGACACATTGTGCTCTTCTCCTGGATGACTAGTGATGTTTGCTGATATGCCAATTAGACATTGTCAAGGCTAGCCAGTTTGTTGACTTGGAAAACAGTGGTGGAAAAACCATTCAAATAGATTACATAATCAAACAATGTGTGTTGGTCATATCAGCATTCTTCCCCTTTATTTGTGAATGCTGTATGAAGGACAGTTAAATATGAAAAAAAGTTATTTGCCTCTGTAACAGGAGAGAGACATCCAGACACTTCAGAAATCCAGAGATCCAAACAACCAGTGACTCTTTATAGGACAGAGCCAAGACATCATAGCTCCATCACAAGGGACACAGATTTGTCATTCTACAGGATGCCATCTTAGGGGACCTTTGTCCCGGATGAAAGAATACAGATCTGCTCCATTGACCATCTCAAATCCATGGATACATTTGGGGAAACCAGGTTGAGACCAACCAGTCACCTAGCACCATGAATAGGTTATGAGAAACAAGGTTGGGTCCATCCAGTCACCTGGCACCATGGATACATTTGGGGAAACCAGATTGGGGCCATTTGATCACCTAGCCACATACCTCAATGAACTGTCATCTTTGTAAGCTTGTTGTTACCTCCTCTCTGTATGTGTATGTCACAGGTGGGGTAGTCGGTCCTGGAAGCTCTAAAGTCACAGCTGCTCTTATCCCAGTGAGTCGGCAGAATTGAGAGACTCTGTAATATGCACCATCTTGGGTATTTTGCTGAGACTGTTATCGGCTTGTTTTGTGGTTCAAAAAAGCATTGCCACACTAGTAACGTTATGCCCATGGTGAAAGGAGTGTGGGTGTTCGGCTTGGCGATCCCTGGTTTATGCGGTTTTGGCTAACTGATTGAGTATGTAGGTTGTATGGGAAAGCATAAAGCCAATAGGACCAAAAGATTCGAGCCCAAAGGGTCCCCAATTTATGTACTAGATACGTTCAGTAGCTTTGTTTTCATCCTGGATATGAATGGTATGTAAGTTGGAAGAGGGTGGGGAAAAAGCAACTAAAATCTCAAACGCTGACTGTTCTGGCTGCCCAGTTGCTCTGTGACCACCATCTGGTCCTCTTCTCTTCTTTATTGGGCACACCATATCTCTGGCTTTTTCACTCTAGGCCATGTACAGGCCTTGGAGGTTACTGCACTTCTTAAGATCACAGCATTGTGGGCCTGGAAGGGTGGACGTCTTGGAGATGTGGCATGCAATGATCGAAATAAGAGGAATAGATGATGAACAGCAGGGCGGCTGGAGAGGTTTCATGTTCATTTTAACCAATACTCAGTTCGCTGACTTCTCCTCTTCTTTCTGTCGTCGAGTACGAGCCACATCTCTGGCCTCTTCAATATAGGCTACGACCATGTGCAAGCCGGAGTTTTCTGCATGTCATAAGGTTGCAATGATGACATGACCTTATGATACATAGAGAGCTCCTGTACTGACATGGCTGGGAGTCCTGGTCTATAGCAAGAGGCCAGAGATGCTGCACACAAAGGCGGAAATAATAGGATGGCTGCTAGAGTGGTCATTGGTGAGGTAAGTATATTAGTTTTCTTTTTTCAATATCTGATATTTGTAATGAGGGATTGTATGTCAGTCAAATATTAGGTCCTGGGGTATGCAGCATGACACAAGAATTCAAAGACCACCAAAAAGTTAAGTCTTACGTCTTGGTTCACTTACCTATGTCCAATCCTTAGCATAATGCAGTGTAATAGTGTAATCCTAAGAGCCTGAGTGGTAGATCCCTAAAATATTATTTTCTGTACCTAGAAAATGTAGGTAATTTTTAAAGAAATAATAAGCTGAATATTTTTGTAAAATAAAACCTTAGAAAATACATTTTAATGTCTGAAATTTTATAAGAAAATGGTATTAGAAAAAGAAAAAAACCTGAATGTTCATAAACTATGAAAGTGGCTTTCCCGTATATTGCTAGTCATAACGTCCATTAGTTTGAACTGTACTTTGGCCTGGCTACAACATTTTGTTGATCTTCATTTTTGCACACTTCAAAGTAATATTTTTCTTTCCACCTCGACAGAAGGTGCAATTTCATTACTGGTGCATGACTATCACAGGGTTTACGAGCAGCAAGAAGCAGCTTGAGGTGTGATCTCTGCTAGGCTTTACTGTGCAGAATCCAGATGCTGCCTCGTTTGTGATCCAATGTGTGAGCCTTTTCATGTGGAGCATGAGGAAAACACAGTGGAAAGAGTCTTGCACTTAAAACAATGTCTTAGAAGAAAAAACTTAAGATGAGAGAAAATATTCCATTAGGATGGCTGCAGTATGTCAAGGAGTTCCAAGGATAGTAATGTAGTAATGATATCATACGGCAAACGTCTGGGAGGCTGTCATTTGAGTACATTTGCAAAATCTGCTAACTTTCAATGTCATATTTTTATGTGGGGGCGCTGCTCTGCATTTCATGCATCTGAGTAATGATGTAGACATGCCTATAACATTCTTATTCTCTGTATGGCTTTATTGCATGTATTTTTTAAGTAAACCTACATTAATAATCTTGCAATTCTACTCAACGAGGTGCATAGGTGCATAATATATACAGGGGCACCCACAAAAAAAGTGATTACTTGTTAGGCCAGGGTCACACTAGCTTATAACATGGCAGAGTGCTATGCGATATAACATCACATAGTACTTTGCCCAATGTTGTGCTATGGGGCAGATCATATCTGCAATTATTTTCTCATGCCGATTTGGCAGTATGCAGAGATTGGCAGTGAATCTCGGCTCATTCGCACCTATACAAGTCTATGGGTGTGTGTGAAACATCGCACTGCACTCGGATGTTATCCCAGTGCAATCCGATATATGGCGAGTCAGGCAATGAAGGAAATGGAGAAATAACTTTCTCCGTCTCCTCCACAGCTGAGCTCCGATTCTCTGCTGCGAGAGGATCAGAGCACAGAGCACTGACACTCGGATCACACTCGCAGCAAAGCAGGAGCCGAGGGTCATTAGCATATCGCATCCGATGCCATACGCTAGTGTGTTTCCTGTCTTACTTGTACCCTCCACGTATTGCGTGTGCAGGAAATGAGAGTTTTGATTGGTTCTGATTTGTGATGAATGGTTATTTTGAAATTCGAATTTGTGTGATTCTCAACACTGGAACGCTTGTAATTGCTTGGAAAATATATGTAGGTGAGAGGAGAGATCCAAATCAAATCTCAAAGTATTCAAATTTGCAAGAAACTGCACATTGCAGGAAATTCGACTTGATTTTGATCTTTTTTAGATCAATCCGCTTATCGTTAATTCTAATACTTGAGGAGACAAGAAGTCTGCTTTGGTTCACACTGTCCATGGTGGTCAGGAGACGGGAGTAACTTGAGTTTGTGCCCAGTAAAACCTAAAAGTTGTTTTGACGCAGTATGAAAATTGCTGAAAATTTGCTGTAAGGTGGACACACCTCATTGAAGAAAGACAATTTAAATCTAGGTTATGACTATTTCATTTCAGCAGTGGATATCTCCAGAATTTAGAGCTTCTGTGATACAGACAATTGAGTATTTTGGCAGGCATAGTAACTACTGATGAGCGAGTATACTCATTGCTCGGGTTTCCCCGAGCATGCTCGAATGGCCTCTGAGTATTTTGGCGTGCTCGGAGATTTAGTTTTCGTCACCTCAGCTGCATGATTTACAGCTGCTAGCCAGCCTAAATACATGTGAGGAATGCCTGTTTGTTAGTGAATTCCCACATGTATTCAGCCTGTCTACAAGTCGCAAATCATGCAGATGAGACATGCAATCTATATCTCCGAGCACGCCAAAATACTCGAAGGACACCCGAGCATACTCGGGGACATCGGAGCAACAATGCTACTCGTTCATCACTAATAGTAACCAATAATATACAGAGACTGTTCAATAAAGAATATCCAAATGTTTGGGTTGGTAAATGGACAATGCCTGTCCATAGAAGTATTTAATTTTTGTGGATGTACAATAGTAGCTTTGATTACTGAAACTGCCCTAACTAAGGTCACCAATGACCTACTAGCCGCCAAGGCCAAGCGACACTACTTTAACCTCCTCCTCCTCGACCTGTCTTCTGCCTTTGACACAGTGGACCGTTCCCTATTTCTACAGATCCTCTCATCTCTTGGTATCACAGACTTGGCCCTATCTTGGATTGCGTCATACCTAGCAGACCGGACATTCAGCGTCTCCCATTCACACACCACCTCCTCACCGCGCCCCCTATCCGTCGGAGTCCCGCAAGGTTCAGTCCTAGGGCCCCTGCTCTTCTCCGTTTCCACCTTCGGCCTCGGACAGCTCATAGAATCTCATGGCTTTCAGTATCATCTCTATGCTGATGACACACAGATCTACATCTCTGGACCAGATATCACCTCCCTACTAAACAGAATCCCTCAATGTCTGTCTGCTATTTCATCCTTCTTCTCCACTAGATTTCT
This sequence comes from Dendrobates tinctorius, assembly GCF_039654945.1. Lineage (NCBI taxonomy): Eukaryota > Metazoa > Chordata > Amphibia > Anura > Dendrobatidae > Dendrobates > Dendrobates tinctorius. The sequence goes on along the minus strand of NW_027362036.1, from coordinate 1,724,070 downwards.
TAAACTTAATTTGGACAAAACAAAATTAATCACCTTTCGCCCATCTCACGTGACCCCCCAATGGACCTATCCATTAAAGTAAACGGTTGTCCACTCTCTCCAATCCCACAAGCTCGCTGCCTTGGGGTTATCCTTGACACTGATCTCTCTTTCAAACCACATATCCAAGCCCTTTCAACTTCCTGCTGACTTCAACTCAAAAATATTTCATGGATCCGTACATTCCTCAACCAAGAATCTGCAAAAACCCTAGTCCATGCCCTCATCATCTCCCGCCTTGACTACTGCAACCTCCTGCTCTGTGGTCTCCCCTCTAACACTCTCGCACCCCTCCAATCTATTCTTAACTCTGCTGCCTGACTAATCCACCTGTCCCCCCGCTATTCCCCGGCCTCTCCCCTCTGTCAATCCCTGCACTGGCTCCCCATTACCCAAAGACTCCAGTTCAAAACCCTAACCATGACATACAAAGCCATCCACAACCTGAGTCCTCCATACATCTGTGACCTAGTCACCCGGTAATTACCTGCACGAAACCTCCGATCCTCACAAGATCTCTTTCTGTACTCCCCTCTTATCTCCTCTTCCCACAGTCGCATGCAAGATTTCTCCCGCACATCCCCCTACTCTGGAACTCTCTACCATAGCATATCAGACTCTCGCCTACCATGGAAACCTTAAAAAAGAACTTGAAGACCTACCTCTTCCAACAAGCCTACAACTTGCAGTAACCACCGATCCACCAAACCGCTGCACGACCAGCTCTACCCTCGCCTACTGTATCCTCACCCATCCCGTTGTAGATTGTGAGCCCTCGCGGGCAGGGTCCTCTCTCATCCTGTACCAGTCGTGACTTGTATTGTTTAAGATTACTGTACTTGTATGTATTATGTATACCCCTCCTCACATGTAAAGCGCCATGGAATAAATGGTGCTATAATAGTAAATAATAATAATAATATCATCTTCTGACTGGCCCTTCTTACGTTGATAGGATGACCTTGTAGAGGGATATCCTGTCTGTCTACAAAAAAGTGGAAGGTCACATAGTTTTAGTAATGCAACATGTACATTAATCGTGATGAAGCATTTTTTACTTTATAGGTTTATTGTTTATTTTAAGCATTTTGTAGAAATTTCTCAGCTTCACATCTGGTTTGGTACACTGAAAGCCCAATTTGACAGTATAAACTAAGCACATAGCTTTGTAAAAGGTGTGGTCCCTATAAAAAATTGCACCTTTAGTGTTCTAACTGCTTCCTCCACTCTAAAGAAGCTGAAGATTAAACAAATATGCTAATTAGAGCACTTGGTGCACCTTTAGTGTGGCCAAGAGGCTCCATGCACCATTCTCCCTTTTAGTTTCCATGCCTCCCTCACTGGTGATTGCATTGGTTTTCATGAGCTTTCTATGCACACGGTGCTATTCAGGCAAGCCAGTGCTGTCAATTACCAGTGAAGGAGGCAGGTTATACAAAACTAGTTGCTGGAATGGTGCACTGAGCCTCTTCACCACACAAGGGTGCACCCAATGGTCTAATTACATTTTCTTTCTGCAGATCAGAGGCAGAAATTAGAACACTAAATATGCAATTTTATTATGGGCTATATCACATACAAGGTTATGTCTCTAGGATGTACTGTCATTTTGTAATGACAGACCCCCTTTAAAGCATAATCTAGCGCCCGATTTGAAAAGAACCTTTCATGCTCTCAAATGCTATTAACTTGCAAATAGAGGGTTAATATACAGGTTTATAGTGTTACAACGTTATCTGGCCACCTTACTGAAAGTGCAGCTACCAAGAGAAAATAAACTTGTTCCTCCTGAGAGATTCTGAGTGTCAATCATAGAGGTGCACCCAGAACAGCTATAGTCATTGCTCAGAGGACAGTGAGGGGCGACTGTAAGCACTTTGACTGACAGCTTACTCTGCAGCACATCCGTAAGAGAGATCTGTTAATCAAAGTGAAAGGGGCATGCTTGCATCTGCTGCTCATAATGTTGTGAGCTGTGACTGTGGCCACTCCAGGCTTTCAGTAAGGTGGTCGGACTGCATTGGAACACTGTTAAACTGCAGATTAACCCTCTATCTGAAGGTTAATAACTTTTGTGAACATGACAGTTTCCCATTAAATCTTTGATCTCTTGACCTTAGATTGGTTTATTAATGCAATGGTTTTTAGTGTAGACTAATCAGTCTACTGTATATCAGTTCCTTATATGCCTTTCTGTTTTTTCCTACACAGAAAATGGAGATACTGTCACCAAACCAGAAACAAACAGCAAAGCCAGAAAAGAGAGAACGGCCTTCACTAAAGAACAACTGAGGGAGCTAGAAGCTGAATTTGCCCATCATAATTACCTGACCCGGCTTCGAAGATACGAGATAGCTGTGAACCTTGACCTCACTGAAAGACAGGTAAATCTTATCTCATGTATTTTTAGATGGTGGAAAACTCTGTTGTCCATAGCAATGCCTTAAACACTCTCTTAAAACACTTACCGTTTATCACCTTTCAATACATTCTGATTGGTTCCAAGTAAATTTACTATAGGTCAATAGGAGCTGTATAATACTATATACAGATTCGAAATCTAGCTGATTCTATGGGCACTTTTTTGTGGAATATGTTAAATACAGAACAATAATATGTACCCTTTAAATAGGACTTGTCACTAGGTCAAAATTTGCCAGCTTTTCCTCTTATTTTATTCCTCCTGCTCCTCTGAGTATTCAAGTTGTTGTTGCCGTGCTTACTCTGCTCAGGGTGTCTTGGATGTGTTGACTGACAGCTCACTCATCCAATCTGGTGAAGGTGCATGACGAGACTTCAATATTTTGATGTACAGCTTAGCCATCTAATCTGAGTCTGGGAGGTGCTGAGCTTGTTACAGGTGTTCCCTGTTCAGGTGATTCCCCAGATACTTAGCTGTGCTGTCAGTCTAAGATCTCTGCCACACGTAGCATCTGCTCGGTGGGTTGCCTTGTATTTCTGTCCTCTGCTTATTGATCTGTTGCTGCCTTTCCTTGGACCTCATTCTGACAATTCGTTTGCCTAGCCCCTTTGCTCTGATTCTCTATTTTCCTGGTAGTCTTACTTCAGACCATGACGTGACCTTCACCTTTGTCGCTCCACTTTATTTTACTATGTGCTCCCTTGATATCTGACCCCAGAACGTTTAACTACCCTACCTCATTACTTGTCCATGAGTGGTGACTAGCATCACAGTTTATCTTTAAAATTCCGCCATATGGTTCTGGAAATGTTTTTTTTTTATTTAGTCCTCCCTTTAATTGCCTTTATCAAGGTCGGTGGTGCTCGCAGGGTGATAATACAGAACAGCATAAAGTCACGCCCCTAGACATTCCTGTGAACCACACCCCCTTATAAAAAAACATACAATTTAGCACTAAATAAAAAAGCACATATCTCTGGGAACCGTGTGGTGTAATTAAAAAAAAAAATAAAAATCTGAATAATTGGGAGTAGCAGTAATAAAATAAGGGCAAAAACTGGCTTATACTGACTAGATGGCAGGTCCTATTTAAGCCAAAGAATTCTGGTACTGAGTATTTTAAATCTCTGCTTCTGATTGGTTTCTTCCTCATATCATTTTCCATTACTATGAACACCATAATTTTGATCAGATTTTCAAGCTTAAACATCTTCATTAAAATTATTTACTAGGATTGGAGATCCTATTTAACCTGTTGCTGCACAGCACTGAAATACTATAGTACTGGTGGGAATAAGTGCCCTCACAACACCCAAATAATGTCAAACTTTCACTAGCTGGAGGGTAGCTAATAGTCATAGCTGCAATTCCATGCTATAGGTCTTTAGTCTACATGTTTAAAGGGAACCTATCACCCCCCAGGACATTTTTAAGTAAAAGAGCCACCTTCAGAAGCACTAAGGCTGCACTCTGTGATGGTGGCTCTTCCGTTTCTGATCCCCAGCAATGCCAAATATTAACTTTTATAAATAGGTCATCATACCTGTAATGCGTCCCATAGGTATGGTGTGTCCCCCTGAAGCAGCCACCTCCCCGCCATTAATCATGTCTCTGCAGCGTCTGGGCCCAGCCTCCCATAGACATCCATCATGCCCCTGCTCTGCCATCTGTGCCCCGCCTCCCGTAGCCGTCCTTCATGCCCCTGTGCCGCCGTCTGTGCCCCGCCTCCCATAGCCATTCATCATGCCCCTGCTCTGCCGTCTGTCCCCCGCCTCCCATAGCCATCCATCATACCCCTGCTCTGCCGTCTGTGCCCTGCCTCCCATAGCTGTCCATCATGCCCCTGCTCTGCCATCTGTGCCCCGCCTCCCATAGCCATCCATCATGCCCCTGCTCTGCTTCTGTACACGCCTCCTTCTGTCTCCTATGCCGGCACCTGCTCTGTGAAAACAGCAGGCGCATGCGCTGTGCGCGCTGCCTGTGATCTGACATCAGGTGATCACGCCTGCGTGTTGTGGAGACACCAGATCCTGCCCTGCAGTGTGAATACATCATAACCCACACACTGTAGGGCAGGATCTGGGGCCTCCACAGCATGCAGGCGTGATCGACTGATGTCCGTTCACGGGCAGCGCGCACTGCGTATGCCCGAGAACTGTTTCACAGAGCAGGCACCGGCATAGGAGGCAGAAGGAGGCGGGGCACAGACGGCAGCACAGGGGCATGATGGACGGCTATGGGAGGCGGGGCACAGAGGGCAGAGCAGGGGCATGATGGACGGCTATGGGAGGCAGGGCACAGATGGCAGCACAGGGGCATGATGGACGGCTATGGGAGGCGGGGCCCAGACTCTACAGAGACATGATTGATGGCGGGGAGGCGGCTGCTTCAGGGGGACACAACATACCTATCGGACGCATTACAGGTATGAGGACCTATTTATAAAAGTTAATATTTCGGCGTTAACGGGGGTCAGAAACGGAAGAGCCACCTTCACAGAGTGCAGACTAAGTGCTGCTGAAGGAGGCTCTTTTAGTTAAAAATGCCCGGGGGGGGTGACAGGTTCCCTTTAACCTCTTTTATGCTGTGCTCATAGAAAAGGTAGATAATGGAGGGAGATATCACTTTATGAGCATCAGAGAGATTCTTTGTGAAATGTTTTATCCATATAATGTATGGCCAGAAAGCTAATTTTCCATTGAAAGACCCTTGTGCTATTTATTACTGTAGCTAGTGGTAGGGCATACCTTCTTATGTTCCAGTAATTGTCTACTTATTAAACATATATATGTTTAATATGTATATGATAGCATACTACAAAGTTAAAAAAAAATCAATTTAGGGTTAGAGTTAGGGCCAGGGTTTGGGTTAGGTGTAAGGCTACATTTAGAGCTAGTGATGAGGCTAGGTTTATGGTTATTCATAGGGCTAGTGTACTAAAATACTCACATAAGAAGTGTGCAATTTTTTTTTAACAATTTACACATTTTTTTAATTTTGTGCAAAAAAGCAAAAACAAAAATAGAAGGTCAAAGGGCAAGCTATTACATCAGAATTTTCTTAAAATACAATACATGTGCTTGAGGGATAAGGGTCTCAATACTTACGGGTAAAAGGTATTCTGGTAGTGCTATTGCTCTATGAGTTAGAGGGCACATAACATTTGCCTTGCCACCAGTGCTGACAACCCATGATACTACACTGCCTATGACTACCTGTCATCCTAGGACTCCTGAATGTTGGTGGTGGTCTTAAATAGCCTAACATTGTGTCTTTGATGAAATTTTTTTTTGCTTTTGCAGGTTAAAGTTTGGTTCCAAAACCGAAGAATGAAGTGGAAACGTGTCAAAGGTGGACAACCAGTGTCACCAAATGATCAAGATGCAGATGATTTAGACTCTACAGCATCTCCCAGCTCTGAATAGCACAGTTCCAACATACTCCATGAACTTTACCATCTCATACTTTTACAAGAAAATACTCCAAGTCTTCCAACATTGATCATACTGGTTAATAGCTAGTATATTTTTTCCTTTGCAGATATATGTTTCTCATTCAAGGACATAATGGGTAGGATATTGGACCTCAGATAATGCATCATCAGACTATTCAGTTCATTGACTATCAAATTTTCATAATTTTCCGAAGTTGTAGTTGTAAGATATTAAGGTATCTTGAACATCTTTGTATACGGAAAAGGTATATTGTAATTTGTATTGTAATAATATTTTTTTTTACTAGTTTTCCACAAGGTTCCTTTATCCTGAGGATGAAGGCGCATAAAAATCCATATCATAATTTTCATGTATAAAGTATTCATCTCAGATTTTATAAGTATTCAAATGAATAAGATGCCAAAATAATTCCTTTTTTTGTTTTCCAAAATTTGAATGTTCTTGTGTTTTTCTACGTTGTTTTTTAATTGTATTAAATTGCAAAAATACTGTGCTAAGCTTTTATTACAAGTTTTTTTATTAATAAAATGTGCTGTTTGCAAATTAGTAGTAAGTGTTTTTTATATAAATATTGCAACAAAAAACATCTATTACTGACCTTTCAGTGGACTGATCTCTGCTGGACTATTTAAAAAATATTTCCTTGTATTCATTACTTTACACAATTTCCTTTCCCCTACTTGTAATTTACACTTCATGGTACAGGATACCCAACAAGTTAATAAATAAGGATACATTCAGCAGCATGAAAAAGTTTGGGAAACCGATGTCAAAATTATTGTTATTGTGAACATTTAAGCAAGTTGAAGATTAAATGATCTCTAAAAGGCCTAAAGTTAAAGATGACACATTCCCTTTGTATTTTCGGCAAAAAAAATATACAGGGTGGTTCAAAAGTAGGTGGACAGAAAATAATAAAATAACATTTACTTTGATTTATATATAAAATTATATTTAGTAACACAAGCTTAACATTGACAATTACATTTTATTCTAAACAATAATACAAAAGCCCTTAAATTTTATCAGCGCAGGTGCTCAAACTGTTTTCATCACAACTTGCACAGCTTTGAAGTCTACCTCTTACGCTTCGACAAACATTTTTGCACAAGTCTCTTTGGGTATTAATTTCTTGAAATGCATCTCTTATGTAATTTTTCAAATCACTGACACTTTTTGGTTTTCGACTATAAACTTTGACCTTGAGTACTCCCCAAAAGAAACAATCCATTGGGGTCAAGTCTGGTGAATGTGCCAGCCAACAACTGGGCCTCTTCGGCCAATCCATTTATTAGGAAATGTTTCATCAAGATACTCACAGACTTCTCTTGAATAATGTGGAGGGGCCCCATCTTGTTGGAAATAAAGGTCATTTGAATTAGGCTGTTGCTTTAAAGGGGGCTTCACACATAGCGATATCGCTAGCAATATCGCTAAAGCATTACCGATTTTGTGACTCAGCAGACTCACATTTTGTGACACTTACCTCCGACCGGCTCCCCCGCTGGCTATCGCTGATTGCGTGAGAACGTCCTGGGCCGTTTCTCGTCGGTGGCTTCCTGCTGGCGCTGACGAGCGACACGTAGATGCAGGTGGGAGGATGTCTTCATCACCGCATCTGACAGGTAAGTAACGACCACCGACCGCTGCTGCATCGCTGGTGAGATCTGCCTGTTTGGTAGCTCACTAGCGACCATTTAGCGATGCACCAACGATCCTGACCGGGTCGTATCGTTGTCGGGATCGCTGGTGCATCGCTAAATGTAACGGGACCTTTACTGGGGAACAACTTGATTCAATAGAATTTTGAGATACTTTTCTCCTGTGACTGCTCCTTAAAAAAAGGGTCCAAAAACACCAAAACTTGAAATACCACCCCAAACATTGCAACAGGCTCATTTAGTTGTTGCTCCAATGTTAAATGCATGTTCTCATTATACCAGTTAATACAATTATGTCTGTTAATATGTAATCAACCAATGTCCAATAACAATTACTGAGGGCACTTCACATAAGGATATACCACAATATCCCATACACCGGTATACAGGACAACGAAGAGATCCCAAATGTTATAAAACAATATTTTATTTCAAATTTGATTAAAAATACATATAATAAAAAGCAAAAATGCCATTTTAGGGGATGCCAGAGCACACCAAAATTCAACAATGCAACAATAGGGCATATACAATGATATTAGTCCAAAAAATTTTTATACAGCATAAATTGGGGCATATAAATGGTGCTACAATCCATAATTCCTTGATAGTAGTAAAAATAAATAGTGCTATAAGGCAGCAATAAAAAGATCCTGTGCAAGAATAAAGCGCACAATAATAATAGATGCTCTAATGAGCTATCAAATTCACACATAATTCCCAAAATTGGTGTATGATTGGGCGGCACAGTGGCTCAGTGGTTAGCGCTGCAGCCTTGCTGCGCTGAGGTCCTGGGTTCGAATCCCACCAAGGACAACATCTGCAAAGGAGTTTGTATGTTCTCCCCGTGTTTGCGTGGGTTTCCTCCGGGCACTCCGGTTTCCTCCCACATTCTAAAGACATACTGATAGGGAATTTAGATTGTGAGCCCCATCGGGGACAGTGATGAAAATGTGTGCAAACTGTAAAGCGCTGCTGAATATGTTAGCGCTATATAAAAATAAATATTATTATTATTATTAATATGCACATGCAAAAAATGCCTGCTGGTACATAGAATCAGGTGTGAATAGATTAGTAGCACAAGAAAGTGCCTCCATAAACAAAAATAGGACAACAGGTAACCTAAAGGCTGGCAATGAAAGTGAAAGTGAAAATAAAAGTAAAAAATATCTAAGTGTGAGGTAACACAGACAGGTCCTAAAGCAGGAAAGCAATTCCCAAATCCATTAAATATCCAAGCAAGAGGTATATGAACCTATACAATCATATTTACCAATAACAGATGCTGGTGCTCGTGGCGTTTGCTCACCCCGACGCACATTTTCCTGCAAGCTTCTTCCAAGGGACTTTAGGACCTGTCTGTGTTACCTCACAGGTCTTTTTTACTTTTATTTTCACTTTCATTGCCAACCTTTAGGTTACCGGTTGTCCTATTTTTGTTTATGGAGGCACTTTCTTGTGGTACTAATCTATTCTAACCCGATACAGCAGGCTTTTTTTGTATGTGCATATTAATCAAACAGCAATTTTGGGAAATATATGTGAATTTGATAGCTCATTAGAGCATCTATTATTATTGTGCACTTTTATTCTTGCACAGGGTCTTTGCATTGCTGCCTTATAGCACTTTTTATTTTTACTACTATCAAGGAATTATGGATTGTAGCACCATTTATATGCCCCAATTTATGCTGTATAAATAATTTTTGGACTAATATCATTGTATATGCCCTATTGTTGCCTTGTTGTAATTTGGTGTGCTCTGGCGTCCCCTAAAACGGCATTTTTGCTTTTTATTTTATGTATTTTTAATCAAATTTGAATTAAAATATTGGTTAATAACATTTGGGATCTCTTCGTTGTCCTGTATAGCGGTGTATGGGATTTTGTGGCATATGTCTGTTAATATGGCCAGATAATTTGAAAGAAGCTTCATCACTCCACATAATGCTATCTAAAATTACTGGATTTTCTTCTATTTTGTTAAGCATAATCTCACTAAATTGCAGCCGCCTGTCTGGATCATCCTCCAATAAACCATGAATTAGACGTGGACGATAAGCTTTCCACCCAATAGATTTCAGGTTTCGCATAATGGAAGCTCGTCAAATTCCAAGTTCTAAAGAGACTCTTCTGATGGACTTTTTTGGACTCTGAACAAATGTTTCAGCAACAAGTTCCACTTTACACCATGTTTGATAAATTTCCCCCTTCATAACCCTATTACACATACTGTCCACCTACTTTTGAACCTCCCTGTGTATACATTAATCTTTTGGAAATGTTTGGGCACCCTGCACGGTTAGCACCTAGTAGCCCCCCTTTTGAAAGTATCACATCTTGTAAATGCTTTTTGTAGTCAGCCAAGAGTCTATCAATTCTTGTTTGAGGGATTTTCTTCCATTGTTCCTTGGAAAATTCTTCCAGTTCTGTGAGATTCCTGGGTCATCTTACATGCAATGCTATTTTGAGGTCTTGCCACAGATTTTCAGTTATGCTCAGATTAGGGGACTGTGAGGGCCATTGTAAAATCTTCAGCTTGCACCTTTTGAAGTAGACTATTGTGGATTTTGACATGTGTTTAGGATCATTATCCATTTGTTGAAGCCCTCCTTTTTTCAACCTCAGCTTCTTAAACTGATGGTGTTATGTTCACATCAAGAATTTGTTGAAATTTCATTGAATCCATTCTTATCTCTACCCGTGAAATGTTCCCCGTGCAATTGGCTTCAACACAACACCAGATTCACTGATATGGGATAAAATTCAACTTTATTTAATCCAATTTAAAACTATATCCACAATTCTCCCTCTGAAGGTTATTTAGAGGCTGACTAATACAAGACATAAACATAAACCCAGGTGACAATCTATGCTCACTCTCCAAGACTCTCGTCTCTAGTCCTAACCATAGACAACTCATCAGGAGACCTTATTACCGGTATATATTGACCTACAGTTAGGTCCATATATATTTGGACAGAGACAACATTTTTCTAATTTTGGTTCTAGACATTACCACAATGAATTTTAAACAAAACAATTTAGATGCAGTTGAAGTTCAGACCTTCAGTTTTCATTTGAGGATATCCACATTAAAACCCTGCTGTTCTGTTCGTTTCCACTATACACTTGTACTGCTCCGGTCATTTTTGACCGGACCTATTAAAATGCTGTTTTAGCTACTTAAAAAAAAAATTTTGAATACCTGTTGCATTATTATACTGTATGTGAACATGGTTGGTCATTCTAAAAAAAAACTACGTAAAAAACTCAATTTTTTTATTTATTTTGTGTTTATAAAGGTTAAAAGGGCTTATTGAATTCTGCACAGAAATTACAAATTTGAGCTTAACTAACTAAAACAACTACTACTACTACTATAACAACTATAACTAAAATTAACTATAGTATAAAATGCGTGCAAACATTTTGAAAAAAAAGTAAAAATAATAAAAAAAATTAAAAAAAATCAGTTTTTTTCAGAGAATCTTCACATAATTCTATTGTTTACATTCAGGACAACAATAATACACAAGTTTATAAGCCTCATACCTGTACAGATTTGCATTCAAGGCTCAGATGTCTCCAGATCTTCTCTCCAACAAAACTGAGACTGAAATGGCTGACTAAACTGCTTACTTACTGATAAGATAAGAAAAGAGACACCAGACACCACCCCCTGGAATGCTGATATAGCAGAGAAGAAAGCAAACATTTGGCAGACATGACTCATTAGCTTTTCAGGTCTGCTTTGCACAGAGAACCAACACAAGGAAAATAAAAAAAAACCTCTTTTCTTTTACAATATGCAATGGTAACAACTGAATTTATTTATTTTTAGAGGAAAAGCAGGGTAAATAACATACAGAAAAAAAAAATTGAACAGAACTGTACTGAAAGCCAATGCATATGGTTTGTACTGAAAGCATGTGTAAATCTGCACCTAAAGCAACTGTTTACTTCATAAACAATAGTAGATGCAATAAGTAGTCTCAAAAGAAATTATAACTCATTTGTTTTACTAAAAAAATTGGTTGAAATTAGCATAAAATGCTATTCGGTCATTTTTGACCGGAACAGTACAAGTGTAGAAAAAAATGTGCCGCAAAAACTAAACCAAAAAAAAAAAAGTACACTTAGAAAGAACCCCTCAAATTAGGAAAATAGAAGTAACCACAAGTTTCAGAACCGCATAATGAATTTTTTTTTAAAATATCAAAGTTCAAAGACGGTCATTTTTGACCGAACATAACAGCACGGTTAAAATTGGATGAAGGGTTTAGGAGTTTCAGCTCTTTAACATGTGTCAGTGACACACACATCCTGTATATACATGTATTTATATTGCATAGAGAGATAGATAGAAGAGATGCCGGTAATTCATCCACCGGGTTCTGTAAAATCACAGCAGAAGCCTACAGGAGAGATGGATTCCATACAGTAAATACAAATAAAATAGGTAGATATAGATGTCAGTTACAAATACAATTAGTACAGTGTGTGCAAATTACTCGACATGTATTTAATTAATAAAAGAATATTTTGGGGAAAAAATGGCCTGGGCTCTCGCACAATTTTCGCAACCAGCAGAGGAAAAGCCGATGACTGGAGGCAGATGTTTATAGCCTGGGAAGGGAGTAATACTAAATTACCAGCTCTTTTAGCTCTTTTTCTTTCTGTCTATCTATATAATATAAATACATATATATTTGTGTGTCACTGACATCTATATAGTGTGTATATATATATATATATATATAGTAAGGTAGCGCTTATTATTCAGGTAGGGGGACACTCGCTAGGCAGCCAAATAACCAGGTCCGGCACGGGTTTCTCATATAATGCCAACAGTTCATGCGGTTTATTAAGCATCATAAACCATGAACAGCAACAGAAAGTTCATATCAGATCAGCATAGTGTCCATGACAGAGCTCCACTCTGTTTACCCTGTAGTCACACAGGTTATGCATTGTTCAATACGCAGGCTCTCTAGCCTCACAGTTATCTCATCCCTGTGGCCGGGTTACCTCATGGTTGCTTCACCACACTGCAGACGTCCATTCCCTCCCCTGGGAGCTCTCAGGCACTTGCAGCCATTAAACACAGAGTCCACACATGCTGTTAGGAAGACAGCCACATCTTCCTCATTCGGTCTCACGTCAGCCCAGACGAGACCTTTCTTACGGACCAACCGGGTCCAAGCATTCACTCATGTGACCTACCCTGGCGCACCTTATATAGTCCGTAGCCACGCCCACCAGATCACATAGCTATGACCTCATCACAGGTCCTTCAATCATTCACACACATATACGTTACTATGGCATTCTAGATACCCACCCCTAGGTGGGTTTGTAGGTAGCTGGTCCAGCCCGTCTCACCAGCTACCTGGAAAGTTCTCCCTGACACAGTGTAATGAAAGCTCAGCAGTACCTCTGCTGATCAACACACACATTCAAGCTTCCATCCCAAGGATACATAACGATCATTCAGCACCCTGCCACTCATCCTCTCTCCTGGGACAGCCACACAGTGCCCCCTAGCTGACACAGTGGTCACTACACCACAATATATACAGTATATATACACAGTATGTAATCTATGTTTATATATCTATTCTATTCTAACTAATCAGTCTGATTTTACTGTATGCAACGTACATGCAAACCGGACAGCACTCGCATGGTGCGAGTGCTGTGCATTTTTTTCTCGCATCCATTGACTTGCATTGGCGTGTCTCGTCTGAGATACGCAGCAAATCGCAGCATGCTGCGATTTTTTTCTCAGTCCGATTTCAGTTGAGAAAAAAAATCGCAGATGAGTTGTCACCTATTGAATAACATTGGTCAGAGTGCAATCCAATTTTTTAATTGGGGTCTCTATAGCTACCCCCCAGGAAAGTCTAAGCTGGTGGTTGAGCTTGCTCTGACACTCGGAAGCAATCAGCACGTGTGACTTAGGACACCCGGAGTCAGATGCTAAGCCAAGCAAGAGTTCCCATCCTACACAGCCTGCCTAGACTCACACTCACAGTGCTAGTAGTGGCACACGTGTACACAGGGTGGTAATGTATCCAACAACAAACCAAACAAAAATGATCCTAGCGCGCCAACGCGCGCTCCAGGGAACCTTTTATATGTTCTGTTTAAGTCCAGTCACACGGAACCTTGCTCGTGGACCAATCCGGACTTGCCACACCACCCGAGCAGCTGACGACTGACCACCAATGAGAGGTTGCCACTTCATGAGCAGGCTCAGTAGTGAGAAATCCGGACTTCGACTCTGGAACGTCTCTTCACCGCTGCCTGCTACTAGCTACTATAGCTTTGGCTGGAGAGACAGCAGTAACCAAGCACACAGCATGAGTCTGAGCAAGATGCTGAGACTAATGTCTTTACTGAGCAGCCTCCACTGTGGTCAGAGCAGAATGGGAGCAGGAGAATCTTGGCGCCTAACAAAGGGCATCATTAATTGTGATTTTGTTTTCCTGAAATATCTCTTCTTGCATGTGTAGCGGTGACATCAAGGACTACTTACAGCTTCTAACTCATAGAACACTGAAAATGGAGGCAATAGATGGAGACAGGGTCAGCACTTCTGGAGTGGATGCACAGTGAATTGAGTTCTGTAGTGAATGTGCAGATGCACCTAGGATCGGGACCCCGTGTTTGTCGACATTCGTTCTACGCAAAGTACTTACAAGGGATTAAGTAGCCCAATGGAAATCTGACAATTGGGCTAGTAGTCATTTTGTGTCTCATGTAAAACAATATTCTTTATTTAAAAAATCGATGCATATGTCGTAGCTGTTTTTGTTCTCACCCAGAGTCAGATATGCTAGATCACTAGTGAGGCCAAATTAGGAGTTTACGCCCTTAATTTACAAGCTGCTGGATTTTGCAGATCCAATCTCCCAGGAAACTCCCACAAAAAGGTTTGCCTTTTGAGCAATGAAATGTAAATGATTAATCTCTATCAAAGCATGTGCAAATGAGTGTTGATTGTATGGACGTGTCATATCCGTAATAACATCAGATTACAGACAAACTTTTTTTTATTGCTATTTGTATCTAACCACTTTAAGATCTTTGCTATATGTCATTCATTAGGTAACATCATTGCTTATTTCAGGTAGTTGAAAATTGGTCCTGATCTTGTGATGATGGTTATGGTACAATGCAATTGAAGAAAATCATCCATAGCGAATCCATGTACTGTCCATTTTTTACTGATTGGTTACTAGCAGAGATGAATTTGTTCAGATTTGGTTCTGAATATGATCGGAATCGAATATTGTTTTTGCAATATTCGGCAAACACAGCCAAATGACATTAGAGTCAATTGGAGTAGAAATTACCGAATATGTTCGGAACAAATCATAAGACATACATTCGGCACAAATATTGTTTGAATATGTCAAAATCAAATTCGGGGACAAAATCTGAACAAATTCGCTCATCTCTAGTTACTAGTAGAGATGAGCGAATTTGTTCAGATTCGGTTCCGAATACAATCGGAATCAAATATTGTTTTTGCAATATTTGTCGAACACAGCCGAACGTCATTAGAGTCAGTGGGAGTGGAAATTACCGAATATGTTCGGAACCGATCATAAGACAAACATTTGGCATGAATAGTGTTCGAATATGGCTCAAATATGTCAAAATCAGATTCGGGGGACAAAATCCAAATAAATTCGCACATCTCTAGTTACTAGTAGCTTGGAAGATTTTCATCAGTTTTTTTCTTCTTTGGATAAAAATGGATGAAACACAAATGGTAAAAATGGACACAAGTACAAAAAGAGAGCAAAAATGGATCCTGCACAAAGGTGAAAATAGGTCAATTTTTTTCTGTTAAAAAAACTATGAGTGAATATGATACCATCCTATTACACATCTACTTTCCATGATTCACCGGTTTTCTAATAAATTAGACTAAGGGTACTGTTACATGTAGCGACGCACCAACGATTCTGACAATGATACGATCTTGCTAAGATCGTTTGTGCATCGCTAGTAAGCAGTCATACAGGCCGATCTTCATAACGACGCATCAGCGATCAGCGATGTCACTGACGACCATGGCGATCGTTGGTGCCGTGTCACACACTGTCTATAATAGCGATTCAGACTTTGAATAGGCGTCCTTCAGCGCTATCTATATGAGTTCGGAGTCGCCAACGAGGTCGCTTGTCGTTGATAAGGGGCGTCAAACACAGCGATGCATGATGGTCAGCATGACGCCAGCGATCAAAAAATGATGCTGAACGTTCGCGCACGATCAGCGACATCGCAGCAGGGAGCCAGTCGTTTCCGCGTGTCACACTTAGCGAGATCGCTAGCGATGTCGCTGGCGCGTTACAAAATCGTTGTCGCTTCAGCGATATCGCTAGCGATCTCGCCGTGTGTAACGGGGGCTTAAGCTGAGAATTCTCTCAGCAACTTTAAAGGGATTATCCAGATATAGAGCTATTTTCTGCCAAAATGCCACACATTGTAACTGGTATTTCAGCTGAGATCTACTAAACTGCTAAGCTGCAATACATCAGATGACCGGTGAATATGTATGGCACTGTTTTTGGAAGAAAGTAGCCATGTTTTTCTAATCATGGACAGCCATTTAAATAAAATTACTCCCCATTACCTTGCGTACTCCCAACAATAAACAGGTTACGTGTATGAACATTTTAGTTACTCCATATGTCATTGACCTTGGCAGAGTAATGGGAAGCTTGGACAGTCTTGGGTTTAGTTCTAATGCGTCTTCTGAAACCTAATCCACCTGCTGCATTATTGTGTTCTGATAAATCCTACTTCAAAGTTCAAAACATTTATATTTTATTATCTAGTCAGAGGATTTTCTGCTAAGGACAAAACCAGATGCTGGGAGATAGTGGTCCCCCTGGGTACAATCGTTGTCTGGTATGATGTTACTTCTGCCTTTGATTAATGATTTTTATAGTATAAAGGGGATTACATGTTCATTGCAATAACACAATCATATCTGTACACACATGATAATGTAAAGTGTTCCAGCAATTAAGAAACAAAATATGTTAGCAATATTATATCTTGCTTAATCTCTGAGGCTAAATAAATCTGAAAATTAAGTGCTTTCTGCATCTAATCTTTTAACCTTGAATGTTAGCACATGATCCACATTTAATGACATTTTATATCAATTTATATTGTGTAGTAAGAGATGTAAACTGGAGAAAAGAAATGTTTGTTAATCAAAACCAGGGCAGGTTCAGAGCCACCAGGACACAATACGCAATTTTAGTATTTTGGTTTATATTCACAACTCAGAAGAGAGGTATTCCTATAGTAAAAAACATGGGTTTATATAAGACAGTAGTATTGGGTTTTGCCATCAAGGACAGAAGGACCTGCTGTTTGTTTCTGCCTCCTCACTCCTTTTAGGACCGTTGGGCCAATGTAATACCCTTTGCTTTCTAACTATACAGATCCTTTGGAGGTGTACAAACAAAAGAATACTGCAACCCCTGTAAGCGGTAAGCTGCATTCAAACATTGACTATGTGAAATTTTCACTGTATTATATGCTTTATGTATAGAATATACTTTTAAAAATGAAGCTATTTAGCGCATAAATTGGCCAATTCATGAGAGCCCATAGGCCACTGCAAGTGACTTTTCTTTGATTGAACCCTAAACCTAATATTTATCAAACATGCTTCTCCCTTGATATAAGCTTACAAATTTAAAGGGCAGGTTGGATCCAACACTAATTAAAAACAGCCAGGGGAGTAACTGTAATAGGCTTAGGGGTTGCAATCACATTTGGGCCCTGAAGCCTGCAGGGGCACACATAGTTTGTTTTGACCATGTGAAATGCCTGTTATTGCTACTACATACCTGTGATTATTAGGGTACCTGTTAGAGCTTTTGCATTGGGGCCTACAATGCTCAAGTTACACCACTTAAATTAAAATGACAAAAATCTTGGCACTCAATGTGTGAAATATTCAGATACTTTTTATTTCGTGCATCCAGACAGAAAGGGTTAAACATTTTTGGTCCACTCTAGGACCTTCATCAGAGCATTCTTGTTTACTGAAATATACATATAAAAGGAGAACAAAAACAAAATGTTAATTGCTGTCTGTATCATCACAGAAATACATACTAACAAAAGACATGACAAAATATATGTTCCAACTTCATCAACAAACTTCCAAGGAGAAAGAGACGGCTAGTAGAGGTACTATCCAAGGGTGCTTTACTGAGTCAGGCGATGGTAACTCCAAAAGTGCTGTGCTGGTCGTTAAGGAAGAGGGAGCCTATAAGTGAGTATGGTTAAGCATAGAGGACTACACAGACCGAATATTGGTGGTAATATAGTGCGACCTTGTGCTTCAAAGGATACAGGTATAGCGGTATATCATACATGTGCATTCTAGTGCTTCCAAGAAGGCTAGGAATAGAATTCAAGTCAGTACCTGAAACAGATAAATCCTTTAAATGCAAGCCAAAGAGGACAAAGTAGACAGTCTGAAAGCAAAATGGAGGCTCTAAGTGAAAATGTAAAATGCAAAAGACGTGACACAATGTATATGGCAGTCATATCGCAGCATAGTACCAAATAAGTGTGGTCATACAATGGGAGAATAACGAAGATGGGATACCTGGATAGCCTGTGACTGTGTTAAGAAGCTGGCATCTGGGAAGCGTATATTGACAGAACCGTCCAAATTTAGAGCAGGCAGCTGTGAAAATAGATGGCCAATAAAGAAGTGACAAACTGGTAAGAGGCAGGAAATGAGTTGAGGGGAAATAAATCTACCTGTCACCGTATGGCTTCAGAGAAGAGACCTCCAGGGTTACTGGTATAAGGAGTGGAGACAGCGCTGATAGCAGTGGGTATATAACCTCTCGAGTAGTATAGCGCTGAAGAAAAAAAAGGAAGGTACATGAAAGTGTTAAATGACAGGAGTCCGGCTTATCGCCTCATCTCCTGCTATAATTACTAAGTGATGTCCTGGTCTGTGGTCTGGCTGCCCATGTGGAGGACCCTGTGAGCAGTGAGCACTTCCTGGTTTAAATACAGCCCAGGAGTGCATCACAGCAGTCACATGATCAGGGAGCAATGGGAAGAGCAGTAAAGCAGGGAAATGAATTAAGCACCAGCTGTACCGCTGTGTGAGCTGCACGAGATGTAAACAAACAGTGCTATGTCCTGGGGCTGGACAACAGGGCCAGGGAAGGATCAGAGAAACAAAAGAAGCCACTGTGCGCAACACTGCCTAAGTCTATGCTAATAGGGAAGTTAAGTTCATACAATGGTGTGTGTGTGTGGACTATGCAGTCTAATGGAGTATATGCCAATTAAGAGTGGGTGTTCAACTGCATTGGGGTCCATCTGGGACCTGCAACACCATTACATGGTAAAGCCCAGAGCCTCAAGTATATTGGCTGAGACACCCCTCATTGATAGGGGCTGCTAACAATGCTAGTACTACTGACTGCAATTATTATACTCAAAAAGCTGCTTCACAATGAGCATATTGCTATTGACGAGTAATAATGCGGTAACTGCTTCCAACTGAACCATATACATTACCGTGTGTAGAGTCAAAGGTGTCCCGTGAGAGACGTGATGTGAAGATTATCGATTCTGAAAGAAAAATAGAGAGATTAGAGTGGTGGTCATGAATAAAAATCAGGTCACAGAGTCACATTATAAAAATGCAGAAACCTCATATTCCCTAGTAAATCCCTTTGGCTCTAGAGTCTGTAAAGTAAATATCCATAAGGCCTCCCACTTTTTGAGTAATTTAGACCTGTTTAGGCCCCTCCTACTGATGTCAATTTGTTCCAAAACCTGAAACCTGAGCTGCGATATATTGTGATTCTTGTCACGAAAATGTGATGGAAGGGGCAAATGAGTCTTTTTGCAACAGGATGGTGGATTTGTGCTGTGATATTCTGTCTCTAATTGTCTGAGTGGTTTCGCCCACATAAGTTAGTCCACAGGGGCATTTTATGATGTATATAACAAAGGACGACTCACATGTATAGAATCCCTTGATAGGAATCCCCTTTCCAGTCAGAGGGTGGAATACATTAGGGCCTATTTGAACGTTGTTGCACTGTAGACAGTTCAAACAGGGAAAAGTATCCTGTTTCTGAGTTTGAAGGAATGTCTGTCGTGGAAGTGTTACGGCGGAGCCAATATCTGCTTTTACCAACCTGTTTTTGAGATTCCTAGTCCTGTGGAAGCAGGGTAGAAATGGAGCCTGAAACTCCGGGATTTTGGTGTAGCTTTTAGACAGGATGTTCCAATGTCTATGAATGGTAGATTGGATTATTTTGGAGAGGGGGTGATATGTAGTTACAAAGGGAATCCTTTTTTGGGCATTAGAGTCCCTACTTGAAGACATGTAACATTTAGCTCGATTAAGTACCCCCTGGGTGTATCCCCTGTCCGAAAATTTGCTTTCCATTTCTGACATCCTGAGTGCCCTGGTATTGGTATTTGACACTATGCATTCCACCCTTTTAAATTGTGATCTGGGTATTGAATTTTTTATGGCTGGTGGATGACAACTGTCATAATGGAGGCGACTGTTCCTATCCATGGGCTTAGTGAATAAGTCAATAGATAATGCGCCTGTTCTATCAACATTGATCTTGGTATCCAAGAAGTTGATGCAATCAGTGTTATGCTGGGTGGAAAATTTAAGCTCAGGCCAAATGATGTTGATATAACCATCAAATTGCATTAGAGAGTCAACTGGGCCAACCCAGATACAGAATATGTCATCTATATAGCGGTGCCAAAGCATGGCATGACTGGTGAAGAGAGGGTGATCATAAACAAAATCTTCCTCAAATTTTGCCATGTATGCAATTGCATACGGGGGCGCGACGTGTGACCCCATGGCGGTGCCCTGCCACTGAACATAGAACCTATCTTCAAACATAAAATAATTCTCCTTGAGAACTAACTCAAGGGGATCAAAGCAAAATCGTCTGACTTGTGTATTGGCTCCTGTACCCACTAGGAGGCAATCTATAGCCCGCATACCTTTCTCGTGTGTGATGGAAGTATAGAGACTATTGACGTCCCATGTGACGAGTGTGGAGGATGCAGGGAGGGGCCCTAAGGCTTTTATGAGTTGCAAAAATTCATTGGTGTCTAATAAAAAGGACTTAGTACGCCTAATGAGGGGCGTGAGGATCTTTTCAAGCACTATTGCTAGTGGTGAAAGGATAGAGTCAGTCAGTGAAACGATGGGTCTACCCAGTGGTTTCTGTAGCCTCTTATGTATCTTCGGCAAGGTGTAGAACACGGGAGTTATGGGATCCGTTTTGATAAAAAATTCAAACTTTTTTTGTCAATCGTCCTCTCCTCCAAATGTTTATCCAAAATCACTTTGATCTTGGAGGTTATCTGTGTCAATGGATTACTTGGTATTTCCCTGTAAACCTCGGTGTCACTGAGCAGTTTGTAAATTTTCTCGAGATAGTCCATAATAACCGTGGCCCCTACCTTGTCAGCTGGTTTTATGATAAGGGTTTTGTCTGAGGATAATTGGTCTAAGGACAACATTTTTAAACCTCATGAAAGGCTAACAAAATAAATTAGCGTTTTAAAAATGGTGCTGATGTAAAGCAGACATGTGGGAAATGTTATTTATTAATGTTTTGTTGTGGTATGACTATCAGGATTAAAGGAATAATCATTCACAGTTTGAAAATTGCAATTTTTTTTTACATTTTTGTCAAGTTTCTGATATTTTTATAAACACAAAACGTATAAACCTAAATTTACCATTATCATAAATTATAATGTGCCACGAAAAAACAGTCTCAAAATCAAAGGGATTTGTTGAAGCATTCCAGAGTTATTACCACATAAAGTGACACTGGTCAGAATTTAAAAAATTGGCCCCGTCACTAAGGGGTTAATACACTTTGCTTTCTAACTATACAGATCCTTTGGAGGTGTACAAACAAAAGAATACTGAAACCTCTGTAAGCGCTAAGCTGAATGCAAACATTGACTATGTGAAATTTTCACTGTATTATATGCTTTTTGTATAGAATATACTTGTAAAAATGAAGCTATTTAGCACATAAAATGGCCAATTCATGAGAGCCCATAGGCCACTGCAAGTGACTTTTCTTTGATTGGACCCTAAACCTAATATTTATCAAACATGCTTCTCCCTTGATATAAGCTTACAAATTTAAAGGGCAGGATGGATCCAACACTAATTAAAAACAGTCAGGGGAGTAACTGTAATAGGCTTAGGGGTTGCAATCACATTTGGGCCCTGAAGTCTGAAGGGGCATAAATAGTTTGCTTTGACCATGTGAAATGCCTGTTATTACTACTACATACCTGTGATAATTAGGGTACCTGTTAGAGCTTTTGCATTGGGGCCTACAATGTTCAAGTTACACCACTGAAATTAGCCTTAGGGTTCTTTCAGATGTCAATGTGTCCTGTATGTGTGGTGACAGTTTTCACACGTACTGGAGACATTTACATACATTCAAGTCAATGGGTCTGTGCACATGTCATTATGTTTCCATGGCCTGTGTCCCAGGGCAAAATACACTGACATGTCTGTTTTTTTAACAGCAGCATGGGCCGCAGAATATCCCGACCATGTGCACCTTGATAACACAGGGATGACATCTGTGTGTCATCAGTGTGACATGTACCGGCACCTGGGATCAGCAGGATTGTTCGCGCTGTTCTCTGGCGCCGGGTGCTGAAGATTGCTCTCATCATTCTCTTCTGCTCTGACAGCAATCAGTGTGAGCAGGTGAGAATGTTGAGAGTTATATTCAACTTATAAAAGCGAGATCTGGGGGCAGCTGATGGAACTATTGCTCCCATCAGCCTACACCTGCTGCTGCTAATAACAGTGAGAGCAGGAAGCAGCTGATGGGAGTATTCTTCAGCCGCCGCCTGCGCTATAAATAAATACATTAATTAAAAAAATGGCATGGGTTCCCATGTATTTTTCAAAACCAGGCAGGCAAAACTCACAGCTGGGGGCTGCAGCCCTCAGCTGTAAGCTTCTGCAAGGCTGGTTATCAAGAATACAGGAGTCCCCATGCTTCTTTTTTAAAATGATTTAACTAAATAGTTAAAAATAATGACGTGGGGTCCACCCCAGTTTTGACCTCCAGCCTTGCTAAAGCAGACAGCTGGGGGCTGGCATTCTCAGGCTGGTAAGGGGCCATGGATATTGACCCCCCCAGCCTAAATATAGCATTCCGCAGCTGCCCAGAAAAGGCACAGCTATTAAATGCCCTAATTCTGGCGCTTTGCCAGGCTCTTCCCACTTGCATTGTAGCGGTGGCAAGTGGGGTAATATTTGTGGGGTTAATGTCACCTTTGCATTGTCTGGAGACATCAAGCCCATGGATTAATAATGGAGAGGCACTTTAAATAAATACATTTTAAAAAAGACGTGAGTTCCCCTCTATTCTTGATAACCAGCCATGCTGAAGCTAATAGCTAAGGGTTGCAGCATGCAGATGTCAGCTTTGCCTGGTTGGTTATCAAAAATACAGAGGAACCCATGCCGGTTTTTAAATTTATTTATAGTCCAGGCATCGGATGGTGAATACTCACATCAGTCACCACTTGCTCTCACTGTTATTAGCGGCAGCAGGTGTAGGCTGATGGGAGTAATCGTCCCATCAGCCGCTGCCTGCTCTTGCTATGATCAGTTTACTATGACTCTCAACATTCTCCACTGCTCACGCTGATCGCCGGCAGAGTAGGGTAGTGATGAGAGCGATCTTCAGCACCCGACGCAGGGGAACAGCACTAACTGTACTACTGCTTCCCAGGTGCTGGTAGGTGTGGTACTGATGCGGCACATGGTTGCCACAAGTATTACAAAAACAGACACTGATACTGGTTTTACCTAAACCGGAAATATCAGGATGTGAATTCAGTCTTAGGTTAATTGGATGAGTGGTCAGTCAGAAAAGAAGGCAGTTTAAAAAGGTTACCTTGTCGCGGCTGGTGGGCTCTCATGAATTTGCTGATATACAGCTCTGGCAAAAATTAAGAGACCACTGCACAGTTTTATAAAAATGAGCTTCTCTACATGTCTGACAGCCATTCCATTCCAGTGTCAGTTGAATTCCAACCAGAGCACACCTGATTCTACTTAATGTGCTTCTGAATAGGTGATCTCCTGAATCAAATCTTATTTAAAGAAGGAAAGTATAATAAAAATCCTGCTGTGGTGTTCACAGTCCTCTTACAATAAGACAAGCTGGATGGCAAAACAAGTGCCAGTAATATCCCAAAAGTAATTGAATGAAAAAATAACTTTTAAACATGCCAAAGGAGTTGAAAAGAAAAGACTTGAGTGATGAAAAGTAGGGTTCAATTCTGGCTTTACTAGCAGTAGAATACAGTGAGCGTCATGTTGCCTCCATCCTTAAAATTTCTAAGACGGCAGTCCATTACAACAAAGTCAAGCAGCAGATATTGGGGACAACAAAGCTACAGATGGGCAGAGGGTGAAAACAACCCTTCACTGACGGGGATGACCGTCATCTTATTCAAATGTGACTCAGCAACCGCAGGATGGCATCAAGTGGCCTACAAAAGGAATGGCAAGTGGCAGCTGGGGTGAAGTGCACGGCAAGAACAGTTCATAACAGGCTCCTAGAGGCAGGGCTCAAGTAAAGTAAAGCTATAAAAAAGCCTTTCATCAATGATAAGCAAAGGAGAGCCAGGTTGAAGTATGCAAAGGACCTTAAGGATTGAACCATAGAGGACTGGATTAAGAGAATCTTCATGATGAGTGTAATTTTCAGCTTTGCCCAACATCTGGTCGTTTAATGGTTAGACGGAGACCTGGAGAGGCGTACAAGCCACAGTGTCTTGCACCCACTGTGAAATTTATTGGAGGATTGGTGATGGTTTGGGGATGCTTCAGCAAGGCTGGAATTGGGTAGGTTAATCTTTGCGAAGGACGTATGAATCAAGCCCCATACAAGATAATCTAGGAAAAACAGTTGATTCCTTTTGCTCAGGCAATGTTCCCCTACTCTGAAGACTGTTTTTTTTCCAGCAGGACAATGCACCATGCCACACAGCTAGGTCAATCAATGTATGGATGAAGGACCACCACATCAAATCCCTGTCATGGCCAGCCCAATATCCAGACCTGAACCCCATCGAAAACCTCTGGAATGTAATCAAGAGTAGAGATGAGCGACTTTGCCTTTTTTCTGGTCGAGTCGGGTTTCATGAAACTCGACTTTCGCAAAAGTCGGGTCGAACGAAATCGGCCGATTATCGTGAAAAGTCGAAGGCCGACTGAAACACGAAACCCAATGCAACTCAATGGGGAAGCAAAGTCGGCAGGGAGTGGAGGACAGGAAACACACCTACAGTGCCCTTTTGAATGCCAAAAGCATCAATTCTGATTACTGAAGCTTTTCAACCTTAATTTACTTCATAATACTAGTTACGCACTGAAAAATTGGGGTTATTTGGCTAAATTTGTGGGGGGTAGGGCTGTCTCCAGGTTTTCATGTGCCCTGGGCCAAAGAGCGCCCCTTTAACACATACCACAACTCATGATGCTCCGATACCGCAGAGAAATAGCGGCATAGTACAATGAAAAATACTTCACTTTTTACATCTCATGACTGATATCCATTTTTAATAGCTCCAAAAACGGACAATATATTACTCCATACAGTATTATAGCCACCGCATAGTGCGCTATACAGAGTAATGAGGCCATATATTTCTCCATACAGAATCATTGGTCCCATATAATGTTTGAAACAGTATATGATGAGCTCCACATAATGCCACAGTATATGTTGGTCCCCATGGATGAAGCTACACTGCTTTATGGGCCCAAATAATGCTCCATACATAATGGGCCCCATTTCCAATGCTCTAGTGTATAATGTGCCCTGTAAATGCTGCTCCAGTGTCTGATGTCCACCGTTGGAATGCTCCAGTGTATGGTGGGCCCCATATATCATTCTCCAGAGTATAGTGCTCCCCAAAAATTGCTTTCCCAACATTGAAAACAATTAAATAAGTCTCCTCGCTATGGAATCCCTGTACTAGTCTGGACTCCTCATCGTCCCCATCGCCCATCTCACTGCACTTGGATGTTTAGGCAGAGGGCGTACAGATGTGATGTCATTGCGCTCTCTGATCAGACTATCACTGTCAGGAAACGCGGAAGACATCATGGCGGTGGAGCAGGGAGAGGTAAGTATTTCAACTTTGCAAGTGCTGTGATCCTGAGCAAACAGGGGGGGCCCACTCGTTGGCGACGACTCTGGCACAGGGCCCCTCTAATAGTACGGCGGTGTGTGGCGGTGTGTCTGATGGCGGGTGGGGGTGGGCACCGACAGAGACACTTTTGCGTACTATGAGGGGCCCTGTGCCAGTGCCGTCGCCCATGAGTATGCCCTCCCACCAGCTCAAGGAACCTGCACTTTCATCTGCACCTTCCTCTTTGTCACCGCGTAAGGTGGTAATAGTATGCGGGAAGGGGAACCTGAGTTTCCTCTGGGTCAAATTCTGGCTGTGTATAGTGTGAGGGGAATGGAGTGGTCTGGGTCAATGTACCAGCAGAATCATCTAGCAGTGGCTGGGCATCAGTGCACTTGTGGCGTCCCCAGGAGTACTGTCACCACAGTGGAATTACCTTCCTCCTAGGGAGTGTGATGTCATGCTTGGGAGCAACGAAGGATCTCTCTAGCAGTTAAACCAACACACAACACAGTTCCCACTCCAGGCCAGCAGGGAGAGCTCTGAACCTGACTGCTGAGGAGCTGCTCTCTGTGGTCAGAAGGAGGTAAGTTAGGCCATTTTGTGCAGGGAAGGGGAAGTGTGTGGACGTGAGAAGGGGAGCTGGAGGATGAGCAGAGTTAAGGCTCAGTCCTAGCTGGAGCGTATGGTCCGGATTCCGGTCTCCGAGTTTGTAGGGACACTGACGTTCCTGCAGCAGAATCCGGAGGAAGTAGCAGCTGTAAAAGCTCTGTACCCAACTGTGGCTCGGAGTCCCCAGCATCGACCGGTGTGAGCCAGAAGGAAAATGCTACGGCTGCCAGCCATACGAGAAAGTTCCAAAAGAGAATCAACAGGGGGAACTTCATTGAACTCAGCACTGCGAGTACCTCAGATAAGCGCTAGAATGGAGGCCACACTACCTATCTGCAGAAAGAGAATTCCAAATTGGCTTACAGGCTAACCAACTCCTTCTCCATCTGTACTCTGGGTCCTGGACAGCACCTACCAAGTACAGGTAAAGGAACTGCACGACTGTGTCTGTCATCTTTCTCCTGCGCCTGGAGCACGGCTCAGCTACATCCTGCACTGCACACCATCTCCCAACTCTTTCATCTGCCCTGCGACTAAGGCCCTACCTGTGCAGGTCTTCTACATCTTAGCTGCACCACAACATCTGTCCCACAGAAGCGACACTCCAGCACTGGTCAATCTAATCAGAAACCAGAGGTGGCGTCACGTATCATTCACCTATAAACGTAATTCACCCCTTTGCATGGATGCCCAGGGCCACGGAACGGGTCACCACCACTGTGACACATCCCTGTGAGACACCGGCCCGGTACCGATTAACCCCACTGCCCTGGCTGGCCACCCACACTCCATGTCAGATTCATCTTGGACCAGGGAATTCACGATTTGACTTGATAACCCAGGCATGGTATGATAGAAAGAGCTACATGGACTAATGTGAAGTGTGGCCTGCTGCCTCATTCAGTTTGGGTGGGGGTGCAGGACACAAGGAAAGGGGTTCTTCCTGACCAGGAGCCAGCACTTGACCACTCAGTGCTTGCATTTTTTTGAAACTTCAGAAGAGGCAGGCATATTTGATGGAGTCTGTTTCGGCAATGTAAGCCAAAACCAGTTCCTCATGCTCTGCCTTTAAAAGCGGTTAACCTACTCCCAGAAAAGGTATCATTCCAGGCATTCCGGAGCCAGACCATGACGCAGGCTCAACACCTCCTGCCTTAGCTGCTATTGTGCTTTTGCCACTACCAGCAGATGCACCACCACCATCATCACCAACTGGCTCCCCCGCACCCATGTCCGCGGCCTCTTCCACCAAACTTCAAAATTTTGCACAAAATAGACACAAAATAACATCAGATATATGGCACTGTATCAGAAATGTACATCTCTATTCAGTCAAAGGATAATTGTCAATCTCCATATATATTCCATCAGTCACACAGAGACGCTCACAGGCTCATTATGGATTAGACAAGAATATAAAAAGTAGACAAAGTGTACAGTATCATCAGATAGCAGGTATATATAGCATAGTTTAAACATTAACAATGTACGTCTATATATCAGGAGTAGCGTTGAGCCACCACGCTAGTGTTTTGGTTCGTCACACAGGAGGCAAGTTCGTCGAATGTTCGTCGAACCCCATTGAAAACAATGGCAGGCAAACACAAACACAAACAGACACATAGAAAACAATTACAAAACACCTTAAAAGGTGTCCCAAAGCAGAGAAAATGCTCAGAAGACAAAAATTACATATGGAAAAGGGCAATCGCATTTAGAAAGAGGTGGAGGAGTAAAAGGAGGAGGTGGAGGAGACACAGATATAGGCTTGTCATTCCCTTATGAAGTCAAGAACGGCTGGAATAAAAATGTAAAATACCAACCAAAAAAAAAAAAATCTGAAATCGAACATGATCATATACCGTTGGACTTCCCACCAATAAATTATGCCAACTGACGATCGGGCGGCGTTATTCCCACGAACCTCCAAACAGCGTCCATGAAGGCAAAGTGTTTGCTTTCCGGGGGCAGTATGATTGCAAAGCTGAACCTTAGAGGAATGTCCAAAAGGGCACCACCAGGAGTGGAGCCTGCGGCTTAATTGGACTCCACCCGGGAAACCACAACCATGCCACCTCAAGAAAAGATGCACATATTGAAAGCTTTGTCGATTGTGTGTGTGGTGTGGTATGTCCGTTTGTAGTTGTGCTAGCAATTTGTCAGCTTTATTCTGTTAACGAACGAGACTCTGGCATGTCCCCGCGGTACGCGTCAAGCTTACTAGAGGGATACGCGAGGCTCTGGCACTATCATCGTCTATCATGGCGTTACATGTCCGGGGCTGCATGCGCGCTACACTGAAAGGACCAGCTTTTGTCGCTTACAGGTGCAGATAACCAGCAGAACACCGTTAGTGATGGGGATCTGTGATTCCAATTATTCCCCGCGAATGATGATTTCCCAGTAAGTGCATGTCAACCGCAATTCCTGAATTAGGCCTAACCGGCATTCCTGAAAAAATGCAAAAAATTACGTGTTTAAACCACAGTTGCTGTAGCTTGCTTAACAGCTCGGCAGCCGTTCTCAGGCCCAGTATGGATTCTACAAGATTCTAGAAAATTGATAAAGGGTACAGTTTCACCGGGTAACACGTATATATGTAGCATATTTTACACATTAAAAACCTTTGTCTATATATCAGGAGACAGGCTCAGACGGTCTCAGGCCCAGTATGGATTAGCCATGATTGGACAAAGGTGAGAAAGGGTACCGTGTCACTGGATAACAGGTATGTATAGTATAGTTTACACATTAAAAACCTATGTCTATATAACAGGAGGCAGGCTCAGACGGTCTCAGGCCCTGTATGGATTAGACGTGATTGGACAAAGGCGAGAAAGAGTACCGTATCACAGGATAACAGGTATGTATAGCATAGTTTACACATTAAAAACCTATGTCTATAGATCAGGAGGCAGGCTCAGACGGTCTCAGGACCAGTATGGATTTGACCAGCTTGTACAAACTTGAGAAAGGGTACATTATCACTGGATAGCAGGTATATATAGCATAGTTTAAATATTTAAAATCTCCATGTTCTCAGTATGGATTAGACAACAATCTAAAAAGTAGAAAAAAGGAAATGCATTTGAAGCGTACACCAGAATACCCTTTTGGTGGTATTTTTAAATCTTCATATATATTTCTGTCTCAGTAAGACAGTCCAGACTCTCCGCAATAGGAAATGAGATGCATACAATTACTGACATAAATTCTAGTGATTGCAGAAATCTAGGAATTCCTATTCATGGCATAAACTTCCGTCACAATTCTCAGAGGCGATGCAGACCCTCAATTGATTAGTGTGTGGAGACAGTGAAAACCTTTCTTTGTGAAGAAAGTGTTGCTGTATTGCAGTACTGTTGATCCCATCGCCATTACTCATATCCATATAATTTTGATCACAGGGAGAGATGTAAACATGGTGCTCACTGCCTATCATGCTCTGTCACGTAACTTTGGAGTGCAAAAGACAGAAGCCACAGGCCGTAGGAGATTCATTTGGATTGGCATGAGAGGGCACATTTAAAAATGTGCGCTGGAATGTCACACGTCTGTGGGTAGGAAAACTGTGAAAGCTGATGAGAAACCACCACTGCATCTCATTGTGAGTCGACGTCCATAAGAAATGGAAGCCATTGATCATCTGAAGCTAGATCCCGGCCAGTGGGACAGGGCACAGTTACGTCTTAACCATCATCTTCTATCAGTTCACCAAATTTGTAGTGGCAGTCCCAGTGAAGGATTTGACAGCCCAGACTTCACAACGGAGGAGCAGGGAGAGGTAAACATTGCAAATGCTGGGGCCTTGACCAAGCAAGGGGGACCCACTCATGGGGGTCGGTACTGGCACTGGGGTCCTCATAGTACGGCGGTGTGTCTGACGGCGGGTGTGCACCCCCACGTCAGAGACACTTGATTGCACTATGAGGGACCCTGTGCCAGTGTCCGCGCCCAAGAGCCGGCCCACCCACCTGTCCAGGGCAATGGCACTTGCACGGTTTCATGCGCTAGGTGGTGACCCCGGCCATGGGGGGAGGAGGCAGCCCAGTTAGGGAGGTTTACAAAATGGCATATGTTGATGTGGGACATTCACCTGCTGCTAAAGGCAAAATTGGTCAAGTCCCAGGAAGAGGCGGACCAAAGAAAGCCATTTTTCTGTCAACCTATGTGTCATCAGGGTAAGGTGTGACAAAATCCTTGGAAACCCATGCATGGTTCATTTTAATGAAGGTTAGATAATCCATATTTTGGGTCGACAGACGGGTCCTTTTTTCTGTCAGGATTGATCCAGCAGCACTGAAGACTCTTTCCGATAGCACACTTGCAGCTGGGCAAGTGAGCTCCTGTAAGGCATATTGTGCCAATTGAGGCCAGGTGTCCAGTTTAGCTGCCCAATAGTCAAATGGGAATGACCTGTGAGGGAGAACATTGATATGGGAGGAAAAGTAGTTTGTAACCATAGTTGACAAGTTCTCTCTCCTGTCACTTTCAATTGATGCAGTATTACCGATCGTGTGAGCGGGACTTGAAAGATCAGTCCACAACATGGTCATGAAACCCCTGTCTCCAATGCCACTTCTGATGAGTGCACCACCAACACCTCTTCCAAGTTGCCCCCGGCCCCTACGGTTCCTGTGACAACCATCACCGCTGCTGTGTGCTGGGAATGGCTCAACCAACCGGTTTACCAGAGTTGCTTGTTTGTTAGCCAATATTAGGTCAAGGTTCTCCTGTGGCATGATGTTTTGGAATTTGCCTTTATAGCGTGGATCCAGGATGCGGGCCAACCAGTAGTCATCATCGTTCATCATTTTGGCAATGCGGCGGTCCCTTTTTAGGATCTGCAAGGCATAATCTGACATGTGGGCCAATGTTCCCGGTGTCAATGATGCACTGCGAGTGCTGGGTGTAGGAGCACTGTCAGTCAAATCCACATCCCTCCAGTCACGCACAAACCCAGTACCAGACCTTGCCACGCCAACATTTTCTCTTGCCCCACAAGAAGCATCCTCCTCCCCTAAATAATCATCCCCATCATCATCCTCCTCCTCCTCTTCTTCCTCCACCTCGTCCACGACAGTTCCCTGAACAGACAATGGCTGACTGTCATCAAGGCTTCCCTCCTCCTCTTCCTCATCATCCTCGGCTGCAGACGCTTGCTCCTTGATGTGTGTCAAAGTTTGCATGAGCAGACGCATAAGTGGGATGCTCATGCTTATGATGGCGTCGTCTGTGCTTACCAGCCGTGTGCATTCCTCAAAACATTGAAGGACTTTACGGAGGTCTTTCAGCTTCGGCCACTGCACACTTGTTAACTCCATGTCTGCCCTCAAAGTGCCTGCCCGTGTTTCCTCCCACAAATGCATTACGGCCTGCCTCTTTTCTTACAGCCGCTCAACCATGTGCAGGGTGGAGTTCCACCTTGTTGCAACGTCGATAACTAGGCGGTGCTTGGGAAGGTGGAGCAATCGCTGCAGCTTCTGCATACGACTGGAGTGTACCGGCGACCGGCGGATGTGCGAGCACAGTCTTCGAACCTTATGGAGCAGGCCTGTTAACTCCGGATAATTAGTGAGGAAGCACTGCACCACCAAGTTCAAGGTGCGAGCCAAGCAAGGTATGTGTCTGAGTTTTGAAAGGGCTATGGCTGCCACAAAATTCCGGCCGTTATCACTAACTACCTTGCCTGCCTCAAGATGTAGACTGCCCAGCCATGACTCAGTTTGTCGCTAAAAGTAGTCAGCCAGTACCTCCGCTGTGTGTCTGTCACCCAAACACATCATCTGCAACACAGCCTGCTGACGCTTTCCACAAGCTGATCGATAGTGGGACACATCGTGTGCACCACTGTCAGCTGCGGATGCAGTGCTCGTGCGACTGCGCTCTGTGGAAGAGCTTTCGCTTTTGGAGGAGGAGGAGGGTCGAATGCCTACCGCCAACTGTTTCCTATGCCATGGGCTAGGCAGCACTGTGCCATCACAGCTGTCCCCTGTGGACCCAGCATCCACCACATTAACCCAGTGCGCAGTGATGGACACGGAACGGCCCTGGCCATGCCTACTGGACCATGCATCAGTTGTGAGGTGCACCTTTCCACTCACTGATTGCTTGAGTGCATGGACAATGCGGTCTTTCACATGAAGGTAGAGGGCTGGAATGGCTTTGCGAGAAAAGAAGTGGCGACTGGGTAGGTCATAGCGTGGTACTGCGTAGGCCATGAGTTCGCGGAAAGCTGCGCTTTCAACCAATCGATAGGACATAATCTCTAACAAGATTAGTTTGGCAATGTGGGCGTTCAAACCCAGTGTACGCGGATGAGAGGATGAGTACTTTCTTGTCCTACTCATAGTCTCTGGTAGGGTGAGCTGGACTTGAGAGCTGCATATGGTGGAACTAGCGGTGGACATGGCGGACTGAGAGAGGGTTGATGATGGTGATGGAGTTGGTGTTCTTTCTGATGGCCTAGAATCAGTCTTTCGTTGATATAACAGTGGGATTCCCTGACTGCTGTGGCCTTGCAACGACACCTCAACATTTGCTGCTGTGCTAACCGGTGGACTTACAGTGGGGGAAACAATGTAGCATTGCTGACTACCTTCTTTGGGAGCAGTAGCACATGTGGTACGTGAGTTTTGGTAGTCTGTCCACGCTTGCAAGTGCATGGTGTTTAAATGTCTTAGCATGCAACTGGTATTCAAATTTCTCAGATTTTTCCCTCGGCTAAAGGTCTTTGCGCACTTCTTACAGATAACCTTTGCCTGATCATTAGTATTTTGTTCAAAAAAAGTGCCACAATGCACTCTTCCTACTATGGTAGACATTTTGAGGCCTTGCACGCTGTGCTATTTTGACCGTCTGGCCAAGCTGTCCTGCAACTCTTTTGGTTTTTGTAACCGTTTTTGGACTGCTCCGGGCCTGCCAGATAACAGCTGTTGCGATATCGATGCCCGCTGCGGATGCTCCTCCTCCTCTTCTGAGCTATTGGCAGTGGCACCCTCTAACCCCAATGGATGCCAATCTAAGTCAACATCTGGGTCATCCATCACCTCCTCTTCAATGTCATGTGCACCTTCCTCTGTGTCACCGTGTATGGTGGTATAGTATGCGGGAAGGGGCACCTGAGTTTCATCTGGGTCAGATTCTGGCTCAGTACACTGCGAGGACAATGTTGTGCTCTGAGTGCATGTACCAGCAGAATCATCTATCAGTGACTGTGCATCAGTACACTCCATGTCAGATTCATCTTTGCCTGGGTAATTCACGATTTGACTTGATAACCCAGTCATGGTATGTGAAAACAGCTCCATGGAGTAATCTGTAGTGTGGCCTGCCGCATCCTTCAATTTTGGTTGGGGTGAAGGACACAAGGAAAGGTGTGGTTCATGAACATGAGCCTCCAATGATGACTCAGTGCTTTTATTTTTTAAAACTTCAGAAGAGGAGGCGAGAGAGCTGGAGGCTGAGTCAGCAATGAAAGCCAAAACTTGTTCTTGAATCTCTGGCTTTAAAAGCGGTTTACCTACTGCCAGAAAAGGGAGCCTTCGAGGCCTTGTGGAGCCAGATGATGACACAGGCTCAACACCTCCTGCATTAGGTGCTATTTTGCTTTTGCCACTACCAGCAGATCCACCACCAACACTATCATTATCAGCTGCCAACCCCCGCCCACTTCCACGGACTCTTCCTCATTTTTGGGGAAAATGTACCCAAAAAACCACCAACTATATGGTACTGTAAAACAAGGTACAAGGTGTATATAGTAGTGGGGAGAATTGGAATCTCTGTAGACTTCAGGACACAGTTGGATTCTGTCAGGCCCTGTTTATTTTACACCGCAATGTGACAGGAGATTCTGGATGGTGTAATAAAGGTGGATAGAGGACTGTGGAGAATTGGAATCTCTCTACACTTCAGGACACAGTTGGATTCTGTCAGGCCATGTGTCTATAACACTGCAATGTGACCGGCAGAAATTGCGTATGAGAAACTACAAGGTGTATATAGAATTGGGCAGAATTGGAATCTCCCTAGAGTGTAGGTCTGTAAGAACGGACAAACTCCTCGGCTTTTCCTTACAGAGTCACACACTTAGCTAGATTCAATTTGGCCGTGATAACAGCCGTTACACAGTACTGAGAGAGGAGCGTGCACGTACACCGCTGTACGGTGTATGTAAAATTGTCAAGCTCCGTGTTTTTGTATACGGACTGACACACACTGTCTCTCTCTAGTTTTGAATGTAATCAAACAGCAAATATATTAATCTGTTTGAAAAACGGACAAAACTATAAGGTGTAGGTCTAGTAAGAACAAACCACTATGTGTGGACAATCCAAAAATATAAAGACAATGGGACAAGAATATGTATAAAAATATTTTTAATCTTTAATTAATCCGATTTAGGCAATCATAAAAATATGTAAAAACAAGTGCCAATGGCATATCAAAAAAATTATACAATCACAATATACATATATATGATCATTCATGAGGACTGTCAAATAAGATGTATAACAATTAGAGTTGAGCGATACCGTCCGATACTTCAAAGTATCGGATCGGAATGGATCGGCCGATCTTAAAAAAAAGTATCGGTATCGCCGATTCCGATACCGGAAGTCCCATTCAAGTCTATGGGACTTCCAGTATCGGAATAAGAAAAATCCTGTTTTTCCCTTGTACAGCCTCTCTGGGGTCTGTACGGGCCTTTCGGGGGGCTGTGCCGGCCTGCCAGGGGGTCTGTGCAGGCTCCGGTGGTCTGTGCCGGCCTGCCGGGGGGCTGTGCAGGCTCCGGTGGGCTGTGCCGGCCTGCCGGGGGGCTGTGCCGGCCTGCCGGGGGGCTGTGCCGGCCTGCCGGGGGGCTGTGCAGGCTTCGGGGGGCTGTGCAGGCATCGTCCGATGGGACTACAAGTCCCATCGGGCGATGCCTGCTACCATGACAGTGATTGACACATTAGCCAATGATGGGACAGTAGTAGTCCCATCATCCGGCTAATGTGTTGAATGTAAAAAAAAAAAAAAAAAAATTACATGCTACATACATGCTACATTCATACTACATACATGCTACATTCATACTACATATATACTACATGCAACATACATACTACATATATACTACATGCATGCAACATGCATACTACATATATACTACATGCAACATACATACTACATATATACTACATGCAACATACATACTACATATATACTACATGCATGCAACATGCATACTACATATATACTACATGATACATACATACTACATATATACTGCATACATACTGCATGCTACATACATACTACATGCTACATACATACCACATACATACTACATACATACTACATGCTACATATATACTACATATATACTACATGCTACATACATACTACATACAGTGCCTACAAGTAGTATTCAACCCCCTGCAGATTTAGCAGGTTTACACATTCGGAATTAACTTGGCATTGTGACATTTGGACTGTAGATCAGCCTGGAAGTGTGAAATGCACTGCAGCAAAAATGAATGTTATTTCTTTGTTTAATTTTTTTTTAAATTGTGAAAAGTTTATTCAGAGGGTCATTTATTATTCAACCCTTCAAACCACCAGAATTCTGTTTGGTTCCCCTAAAGTATTAAGAAGTATTTCAGGCACAAAGAACAATGAGCTTCACATGTTTGGATTAATTATCTCTTTTTCCAGCCTTTTCTGACTATTTAAGACCCTCCCCAAACTTGTGAACAGCACTCATACATGGTCAACATGGGAAAGACAAAGGAGCATTCCAAGGCCATCAGAGACAAGATCGTGGAGGGTCACAAGGCTGGCAAGGGGTACAAATCCCTTTCCAAGGAGTTGGGCCTACCTGTCTCCACTGTTGGGAGCATCATCCGGAAGTGGAAGGCTTATGGAACTACTGTTAGCCTTCCACGGCCTGGACAGCCTTTGAAAGTTTCCTCCCGTGCCGAGGCCAGGCTTGTCCGAAGAGTCAAGGCTAACCCAAGGACAACAAGGAAGGAGCTCCGGGAAGATCTCATGGCAGTGGGGACATTGGTTTCAGTCAATACCATAAGTAACGTACTCCACCGCAATGGTCTCCGTTCCAGACGAGCCCGTAAGGTACCTTTACTTTCAAAGCGTCATGTCAAGGCTCGTCTACAGTTTGCTTATGATCACTTGGAGTACTCTGAGACAGACTGGTTCAAGGTTCTCTGGTCTGATGAGACCAAGATCGAGATCTTTGGTGCCAACCACACGTGACGTTTGGAGACTGGATGGCACTGCATACGACCCCAAGAATACCATCCCTACAGTCAAGCATGGTGGTGGCAGCATCATGCTGTGGGGCTGTTTCTCAGCCAAGGGGCCTGGCCATCTGGTCCGCATCCATGGGAAGATGGATAGCACAGCCTACCTGGAGATTTTGGCCAAGAACCTCCGCTCCTCCATCAAGGATCTTAAGATGGGTCGTCATTTCATCTTTCAACAAGACAACGACCCAAAGCACACAGCCAAGAAAACCAAGGCCTGGTTCAAGAGGCAAAAAATCAAGGTGTTGGAGTGGCCTAGTCAGTCTCCTGACCTTAACCCAATTGAAATCTTGTGGAAGGAGCTCAAGATTAAAGTCCACATGAGACGCCCAAAGAACCTAGATAACTTGGAGAAGATCTGCATGGAGGAGTGGGCCAAGATAACTCCAGAGACCTGTGCCGGCCTGATCAGGTCTTATAAAAGACGATTATTAGCTGTAATTGCAAACAAGGGTTATTCCACAAAATATTAAACCTAGATGTTGAATAATAATTGACCCACACTTGTATGTTTCAAATTTATTAAAATTTAACTGAGCAACATAACTTTTTGGTTTGTAAGATTTATGCATCTGTTAATAAATCCTGCTCTTGTGTGAAGTTTGAAGGCTCTAACTTATTTGCATCTTATCAAACCTGCTAAATCTGCAGGGGGTTGAATACTACTTGTAGGCACTGTATATGCTACATACATACTACATACATACTACATGCTACATACATACTACATATATACTACATACATACTACATACATACTACATGCTACATACATACTACATATATACTACATACATACTACATACATACTACATGCATGCTACATACATACTACATGCTACATACATACCACATACATACTACATACATACTACATGCTACATACATACTACATATATACTACATGCATGCTACATACATACTGCATGCTACATGCATGCTACATGCATGCTACATACATACTACATGCTACATACATACCACATATATACTACATACATACTACATACAATACATTCATACAATACATACATAGACATACAGTACATATAACATAGAGTAACATACTTACCAATACTTGTCACATTGTTCCCCGAAGCCATTGTCTTTTACGGAATAAATATTAACATAACAAACCACAAAAATACTCACCCACGATCCGAAGCAGTCCACGAGTGTGTCCCACGACGATCTTGGGTAGAGAACTACAGCATCAGCTGATGCTGCCGTTCTCTACGGGCTGCAGGAATCCAGGAGGAATACAGTGCGGAAGGATACCTACCTTCCGTCATTGGATTCCTGCAGCCCGTAGAGAACGGCAGCATCAGCTGATGCTGTAGTTCTCTACCCAAGATCGTCGTGGGACACACTCGTGGACTGCTTCGGATCGTGGGTGGTTTGTTATGTTAATTTTTATTCCGTAAAAGACAATGGCTTCGGGGAACAATGTGACAAGTATTGGTAAGTATGTTACTCTATGTTATATGTACTGTATGTCTATGTATGTATTGTATGAATGTATTGTATGTAGTATGTATGTAGTATATATGTGGTATGTATGTAGCATGTAGTATGTATGTAGTATGTATGTAGCATGCATGTAGCATGCATGTAGTATATATGTAGTATGTATGTAGCATGTAGTATGTATGTAGTATGTATGTGGTATGTATGTAGCATGTAGTATGTATGTAGCATGCATGTAGTATGTATGTAGTATGTATGTAGTATATATGTAGTATGTATGTAGCATGTAGTATGTATGTAGTATGTATGTGGTATGTATGTAGCATGTAGTATGTAGCATGCATGTAGTATATATGTAGTATGTATGTAGCATGTAGTATGTATGTAGCATGCATGTAGTATATATGTAGTATGTATGTAGCATGTAGTATGTATGTAGCATGCATGTAGTATATATGTAGTATGTATGTAGCATGTAGTATGTATGTAGCATGCATGTAGTATGTATGTAGTATGTATGTAGTATGTATGTGGTATGTATGTAGCATGTAGTATGTATGTAGCATGCATGTAGTATATTTGTGTTATGTATGTAGTATGTATGTAGTATGTATGTGGTATGTATGTGGTATGTATGTAGTATGTATGTAGTATGTATGTGGTATGTATGTAGCATGTAGTATGTATGTAGCATATATGTAGTATGCATGTAGTATGTATGCAGTATTTTTTTTTTTTTTTAACATTTAACACATTAGCCGGATGATGGGACTACTACTGTCCCATCATTGGCTAATGTGTCAATCACTGTCATGGTAGCAGGCATCGCCAGATGGGACTTGTAGTCCCATCGGACGATGCTTGCACAGACCCCCGGACATCAGCACAGCCCCCCGGCAGGCCGGCACAGCCCCCCGGCAGGCCCGTACAGACCCCCACAGGGTGCACAGACCACCGGCAGGCCGGCACAGCCCCCCGGCAGGCCGGTGCAGACCCCCACAGGGTGCACAGACCACCGGCAGGCCGGCACAGCCCCCCGGCAGGCCGGTACAGACCCCGGGCAGTCCACACAGCCCCCCGGCAGGCCGGCAGAGACCCCCGGAAGGCCCGAAATGACGGCGCATCATGATGCGCACACACCGCGCATCATGATGACGTCAGGCTGTCAATCAACTTTGAACTTCCGATTCCGATGCCGACTTCCGATATTGAAAAAATATCGGAAGTCGGTATCGGAATTCCGATACAGCAAGTATCGGCCGATACCCGATACTTGCGGTATCGGAATGCTCAACACTAATAACAATGTAATAATATATCTCCATATCACACACAGATATTTATAAAGGATTAAGTGCATAAAAATATAAACAATATGTAAACTAAAAAATATATCTGTAACCAATTACCACATACCACAGCAGAGTGATTCTACCCACAATTGGGTTGTAAACTAATATATAAATCCATATTACCAATATGCCATAGTGGTGAACAAACCTATAACACAGTGTATAACCATATAATAACGCTCAAAACTGTGTGAACCAATGTAAATGTTGCATACCCGTGGTGTGGAGACAGCCTCAAGGTAATGCCCGGCACTCCCCGACGCGCGTTTCGGAACCAGCGTCCTTCGTCAGGGGGGTGACGTATTGCTTAATGCCCCAGTTTAAATAAGGAGATACCAGGTGGATGGTTGATGACCGAACGCTGCTGGCGCATGCGCGGCAGGAGCAACCCGGGAGACATGCACAGAAAGGCGTCATGTGATCAGGCGCGTCAGGGAAGCCCGGCGCGTCATGCACATAAAGACGCCCACTGTCATGGCACCGGGAACACATGCAGCGCATGCGCACACGTCCGACCACAAAAGCATCCACAATGATCACTCCATGACCAGGTATCGATGAGGAATTGCACTAGAGACTGACAATGTAGTGCAAGTGAAACCAAATAAAATACAATAAAAAATGTGATAGCAAAGAAATGCAAAGAGATGACACCGAAAAGAAAAATTAAATAAGTAAATGTGACAGTGAATATAAAAAATAATACAAAGAATACATGTGCATATACAACATAACGGCAAGCACAGGAGGGGGGGAAAAACTATAATGACAATATATCACTATATCTAAACCCCCTTATTAATCTAGATATTACATTACAACAGAGATCATATATCAAACAATATAAAAAGACACACTTATCAATAACTTCAAGATAGTGCATAATATATTAACAACATATACAAAGTATCATAGTCAAATAACACTTTTGTCAGTATTGTTGGCACATCTCGATCCTTCCAAAATCATCCCACGATTTTTCAAACAGTACACAAGCAGAATCTCGATCACATATACCACTAAATAAAATGAAATAAAATACAAGATATATTAAAACAATATATATAAAAAGCAATACATAAGAAGCATAAAATACCGCGTATACAAACACCACTTGAGAAGATACACTCCAAAAAGAGAGAATACACACAAAAGAAAAGAATTATAAGAATGGGACAAAAGACAATTGCTCATTGAGACCAAATGGAGACATAGAGTTCAATGTCCAAATCCATTTGGTCTCAAGTTTGGCTAGGGACACACTAACATTCCCTCCTCTTATTGTGGGTCTAATCATGTCAATCCCTCTAACTTTCAATAATGAAGCATCACACTTGTGATGCAGCTTAAAGTGTTTGGGCAGAGTCTTCAGCAATGAAACATCCTGAATGTCTCTTGCTGCTAAAATACCAAGGACATGTTCACGCACTCTAACTTTGAGGTGCCGGGTCGTCATACCCACATAAATAAGAGAACAGGGACATGTTGCATAGTATATGACCGCTTTCGACAGGCAATTAATGGAATGTTTAATCTCAAAGGATTGTGATCCATTCGCATTAGTAAAACTCTGTATATTAATAATATTGGGGCATGCTACGCAATGTCCACATGGTCTACAACCCAGTGGAGATTTAAATCTAGAGAGAAATGTCGTATTTTGTTCTCCAACATAATGACTCTTCACTATACCATCTCTTAGATTCGGTGACCTCCTAAATGTGATACAAGGAGTTGTTCCAATATATTCAGAAAGAATAGGATCAGCTTGTAAAATTGACCAATATTTCTTGAGGCAGTTTCGCAGTGCATCTGCCTGTCCAGTATACTGGGTGATAAAACGGACAGTTTTATTTGATTTCGGACTCTGATTGTTATAAAGGGCATTATGTCTAGAAGTGTATTTTGCCCTATTATACGCTCTTTTTATAGAGCGTCTACTGTACCCTCTCTCTACAAATCGAATTTTTAATTCCTCTGACTGCCTTTCAAAATCTTGGTCATCTGAACATATCCTTCGTAGGCGTAAAAACTGACCTATTGGAATTGAATTGATTAACGCTGGTGGATGTGATGAGGAAGCCTGTAATACAGAATTGACTGCTGTGGATTTTCTAAATAAATCCGTTTGAAGACAATTATACTCATCTCTTTTAACTTTCACATCCAGAAACTCCACGGAATCCTTATTATGGTAGAATGTCAGCTTGATATTCAAATCATTCAGATTTAACTCATTAATAAACTCATAAAGTGCTCCAAAATCATCCTGCCAGACAAAAAAGATATCGTCAATGTAGCGCGCCCAAAAGGGGACGCGCTCCATTGACGGCAGCCTGTCTGACAGGAAGAGGTCCCTCTCCCACAGCCCCAGGAACAGGTTGGCGTAGGCAGGTGCAAACGAGGCCCCCATAGCTGTTCCCTGGAGCTGTAGGTAGAAGGACCCCTTGAAAATAAAAAAATTGTGAGTCAAAGTAAAATCCAACAAATCAATAATAAATTTGATATAGTCTTGTGATAAAGCAGAACACCGTAAAAAATACTTAACTGCTGACATGCCATCTACATGACGAATACTAGTGTAGAGTGATTCAATGTCACATGTGACAAGAACCGAGTTTGAATCGATACACATCCCATCTATTTTCCTCAAAAAATCATTCGTGTCCTTAGTGTAAGATGGCAATGATACTACTAGAGGTTGCAAGATTGAATCCACATATTTATTGATGTTTTCCAAATAATTATTACGACCTGATATTATTGGTCTTCCAGGAGGAACTGCTATATTCTTGTGCACTTTCGGTAATAAATATAGGGTGGGAATCGTTGGTTCTTTCACTTGTAATGTCAAAAACAGTTCATTTGAGATGATATTGTTATCCCTTGCATTTAATAGAATTGCATTCAATTCAGTTTGATATTTCACTAGAGGATTAAATGTTGGTTTTTTATAACACCTAAAATCATCCAACTGGCGGAATGCTTCTACTTCATACATTGTATTTGGCCACACTACTAGATTCCCACCCTTATCAGCAGGCTTGAAGATCACATCCTCAAGCCCCTGAATCCTTTTCAAACCTTCTTTTTCCTTCTTATTCAGATTATATTCTCTAGGAAAACGAGGAATGTTACCGATTTCTTCACTAACAATTTTCACAAACATGTCAATCGTGGGACACGTGGATAATGGCGGGAATTTGTTAGATCGCTTTTTAATGTTTAATGGAATCATACCTCCAATTGGTGTATTATGTTCGATTGCCAGCTGTTCTAAATCCGCTAACGCCTCCTGTTCCGCTTCTGTTGGGAAATATTTTAAAAGATCTTCATTATGAAAGAATTTTTTAAATAAAAGCTTCCTCGCAAATAAGTGTAAATCCTTAGTTGCGGTGAATCTGTCAAAGTTTGAAGTAGGACAAAACATAAGTCCTCTATTCAAGACATTAATTTCATCTACTGAAAAAGTGTGATCACTTAAATTAATTACCTTCAATTGGTTCTTAGTTGACTCCGGTGAATCTCTAAAATTCCGTTGATTCGGTACAAAACGAAGATCTCTTTTCCGTTTAGGTGTAGTTGTTGTATCAACAGAAACGGAAGAGGAGGCCACAGAAGTATCACTGGCTAATCCCTCGGAGGTATAAGATAAATAGCGATCCCTCCCTGATGCTCTAATGTGATGTCTTCTCCAGTTATAAATCCTGCCCAGAGCAAAGTCATTCTGATCACGCTTTAATTTATTCGATTGTTTCTGTTGGATCCCCTTCACCAATGTTTCAACCTCTTTATCCAAGTTCATATTTATAAGATTAACTTGTTCAGCAGATAGGTCCGTTTTAGCCTTAGCATATATATACTCTAGATCTTTATCAATAGATGCTATAGATTTTATGTTGAAACCAATCAACAGAGTCATTAATTTATTAGATGTCTCATTGCATATCTTTTCCCATTCACTAATAAAGCCCTCGTCTTCAACCACAAACGTGGGTGTAACTCGTACTCTCAATCCTCTAGGTATTAATTGTTTCTGGACATAATTCTCCAGAAACGCTTTTGTCCACCAAAGTCGAGTTCTTTTAATTATATTTATTTTGATACTCTTGGAGTAACTCTCTATATTGGAGCTACCCACACCTGGTGTTAGCATATCCAGATTGCCAAAAAACTCATTAATCTGTCCCTGCCAGGACAATTCCCTGGATTTAAAGTCCATATTCACAGTGGCAAGAAAAAACCTGTGCAAAACACAGTAACGTTG
Source organism: Dendrobates tinctorius (assembly GCF_039654945.1). Taxonomy (NCBI): domain Eukaryota; kingdom Metazoa; phylum Chordata; class Amphibia; order Anura; family Dendrobatidae; genus Dendrobates; species Dendrobates tinctorius. The sequence continues at coordinate 1,680,225 of NW_027362036.1, read as the reverse complement.
TTGATTAGTAACAAAATAGACACCACAGTAGGAGAATAACAAAATATTGTACCAATCTTTACATAATAAAATAATATAGAATCAAATAATACACATATTAAATTACTCCTTGTATGTCATAGATTTGAATGGAAACCATTCGATACTATAGTAAGAACAAACCACTATGTGTGGACAATCCAAAAATATAAAGACAATGGGACAAGAATATGTATAAAAATATTTTTAATCTTTAATTAATCCGATTTAGGCAATCATAAAAATATGTAAAAACAAGTGCCAATGGCATATCAAAAAAATTATACAATCACAATATACATATATATGATCATTCATGAGGACTGTCAAATAAGATGTATAACAATGTAATAATATATCTCCATATCACACACAGATATTTATAAAGGATTAAGTGCATAAAAATATAAACAATATGTAAACTAAAAAATATATATGTAACCAATTACCACATACCACAGCAGAGTGATTCTACCCACAATTGGGTTGTAAACTAATATATAAATCCATATTACCAATATGCCATAGTGGTGAACAAACCTATAACACAGTGTATAACCATATAATAACGCTCAAAACTGTGTGAACCAATGTAAATGTTGCATACCCGTGGTGTGGAGACAGCCTCAAGGTAATGCCCGGCACTCCCCGACGCGCGTTTCGGAACCAGCGTCCTTCGTCAGGGGGGTGACGTATTGCTTAATGTCCCAGTTTAAATAAGGAGATACCAGGTGGATGGTTGATGACCGAACGCTGCTGGCGCATGCGCGGCAGGAGCAACCCGGGAGACATGCACAGAAAGGCGTCATGTGATCAGGCGCGTCAGGGAAGCCCGGCGCGTCATGCACATAAAGACGCCCACTGTCATGGCACCGGGAACACATGCAGCGCATGCGCACACGTCCGACCACAAAAGCATCCACAATGATCACTCCATGACCAGGTATCGATGAGGAATTGCACTAGAGACTGACAATGTAGTGCAAGTGAAACCAAATAAAATACAATAAAAAATGTGATAGCAAAGAAATGCAAAGAGATGACACCGAAAAGAAAAATTAAATAAGTAAATGTGACAGTGAATATAAAAAATAATACAAAGAATACATGTGCATATACAACATAACGGCAAGCACAGGAGGGGGGAAAAACTATAATGACAATATATCACTATATCTAAACCCCCTTATTAATCTAGATATTACATTACATCAGAGATCATATATCAAACAATATAAAAAGACACACTTATCAAAAACTTCAAGATAGTGCATAATATATTAACAACATATACAAAGTATCATAGTCAAATAACACTTTTGTCAGTATTGTTGGCACATCTCGATCCTTCCAAAATCATCCCACGATTTTTCAAACAGTACACAAGCAGAATCTCGATCACATATACCACTAAATAAAATGAAATAAAATACAAGATATATTAAAACAATATATATAAAAAGCAATACATAAGAAGCATAAAATACCGCGTATACAAACACCACTTGAGAAGATACACTCCAAAAAGAGAGAATACACACAAAAGAAAACAATTATAAGAATGGGACAAAAGACAATTGCTCATTGAGACCATATGGAGACATAGAGTTCAATGTCCAAATCCATTTGGTCTCAAGTTTGGCTAGGGACACACTAACATTCCCTCCTCTTATTGTGGGTCTAATCATGTCAATCCCTCTAACTTTCAATAATGAAGCATCACACTTGTATAAGGTGTAGGTCTGTAAGAACGGACAAACTCCTCGGCTTTTCCTTACAGAGTCACACACTTAGATAGCTTCAATTTGACCGTGATAACAGCCGTTACATGGTACTGTGTGAGGAGCGTACACTGCTGTAAGGTGTTTGAAAAAATGAACGCTCACTACCTCACCAGGACAAAACAATACAATTTGGATTGCTTTTAAAAAAGCAGTTTGAACACCAGTGTGCACACAGCAATGCAGCTAGCCTTAAAAGGCAGGCTAATCACCACCAGCGCTGCTGCACAAAAGCAAAAATCTTCACCTTTCACTGCACAGAAACTACAGTGAAAAGCGCTAGCAGCAGAAGCAGTTTTTTTTTCTTTTTGCCTTCCTAACGCTCTCCCTACAGAATCAGCAGCTGCAGCAGCTCTCACTATTCTGAGATCAGCATGAGTAACATGGCGGTCGGCGTCCCCGCCCTTTTATACCCCCTGTGATGCCACACAAAGCAAGCCAATCACTTGCATGCCCTTCTCCAAGATGGTGGTGACCGCTGCCTATGTCATCACGTTGCCCACAGTGTCCGTTCTTCCTGATTGGCTGAAAAAAGGGAGCTAAAGCATCTTTTGAAACGTGACTTTGGCGCTAAAGTCGCCGACCTCGTGGCCGACCTCACGCTAACGTCGGGTTTCGTTTCATGAAACTCGACTTTGGCGAAAGTCGGCGACTTTTGAATTTTTTTGACCCGTTTCGCTCAACTCTAATCAAGAGGATGATGGATAGTCACAAGCCATCAAACAAAGAAGAACTGCTTACATTTATGTACCAGGAGTGGCATAAGGGCACCCAAAAGCAGTGTGAGAGACTGGTGGAAAGCATGCCAAGACTCATGAAAGCTGTGATAAAAATCATGGTTATTCCACAAAATATTGATTTCTGAACTCTTCCTGAGATAAAACATTAGTATTGTTGCTTCTAAATGATTATGAGCTTTATTTGAGGTCTGCATGCACTGCATTTTTTTGTTATTTTGACCATTTCTCATTTTCTGAAAATAAATACAATATTTAGTGCTTGGAAATTAGAATATATGTTGTCAGTAGTTTATAGAATAAAGGAGCAGTTTACATTTTACTCAAAAATCTATATATAGAAAAATAAATGTATGTATGTGTGTATGTGTGTGTATCAGCCACGCCCACTCCACATATCAACCAATCACTAAGCATCTTTCATTTCATCAGAACTGTTTAAAAGAAGCTGAGCTGTGATTGGTTGCTATGACCAACAGTTATCTTTGTAGACAGCTGTGGTAACTGAGGCCTATTATTCTTATCATTTCTATGGTGTTATCGTCCTTTTGTAAAGCTGGAAATAACACAATTTATTACCGTGCCAACACAGACCACCCTCTGACACAGACTGCAGGGGGAGCCCAGTATCACACAGGATAGGATTAGATACACAGCTCAGCAGACAGTATTACACAGGATAGGATTAGATACACAGCTCAACAATCACACAGGATAGGATTAGATACACAGCTCAGCAGTCAGTAACACAGGATAGGATTAGGTACATGGCTCAGCAGACTGTATCATACAGGATATGATTAGATACACAGCTCAGCAGACTGCATCAGACAGGATAGGATTAGATACACTGCTCAGTAGACAGTATCACACAGGAGAGGATTAGGTACATGGCTCAGCAGACAGTAACACACAGGATAGGATTAGATATACGGCTCAGCAGACAGCATCACACAGGATAGGCTTAGATACATGGTTCAGCAGACCGTATCACACAGGATAGGAATAGATGCATGGCTCAGCAAACTGTATTACACAGGATAGGATTAGATACATGGCTCAGCAGACAGTGTCACACGATAAGATTAGATTCTCAGCTCAGCAGATAGTAACACACAGGATAGGATTAGATACACAGCACAGGATAGGATTAGATACATGGCTCAGCAGACTGTATTACACAGGATAGGATTAGATACACAGCTCAGCAGACAGTATCACACAGGATAGGATTAGATACACAGGTCTGCAGACGGTATCACACAGGATAGGATTAGATACACGGCTTAGCAGTCAGTATCACACAGGATAGGATTAGATACACAGCTCAGCAGACTGTATTACACAGGATAGGATTAGATACATGGTTCAGCAGACAGCATAACACAGGATAGGATTAGATACACGGCTCAGCAGTCAGTATCATGCAGGATAGGATTAGATACACGGCTCAGCAGTCAGTATCACGCAGGATAGGATTAGATACACTGTTCAGCAGACAGTATCACACAGGATAGGATTAGATACACAGTTCAGCAGACAGTATCACACAGGATAGGATTAGATACACGGCTCAGCACACAGCATCACACAGGATAGGATTAGAAACAGCTCAGCAGACAGCATAACACAGGATAGGACTAGATACATGGCTCAGCAGTCAGTATCATGCAGGATAGGATTACATACACGGCTCAGCAGTCAGTATCACGCAGGATAGGATTAGATACACTGTTCAGCAGACAGTATCACACAGAATAGGATTAGATAAACAGGTCTGCAGACAGTATCACACAGGATAGGATTAGATACACGGCTCAGCAGACAGTATCACACAGGATAGGATTAGATACACGGCTCAGCAGAGAGTATCACACAGGATAGGATTAGATACACGGCTCAGCAGACAGCATCACACAGGATAGGATTAGAAACACAGCTCAGCAGACAGCATAACACAGGATAGGATTAGATACAGAGGTCAGCAACAGGATGTGCCAAAGGAGAAGATATTTTCATTCCAAGAATTCCACTCATTCTATCTGATTTGCCTTTTGATTTTAAATACCTCCAGTTTCCACTTCGACGGGCATCTGCAATGTCCATTAACAATTGTGACATCGGCGGTTATCCCCGCCGATGCCCCTTTTGCTGCGGCGGCCGCTGCGGCATCCCCTCACCTGCGCGCTCCCGCCCGGCCACGCGCCCGCCGTCAGTTCCTCTTCAAATCTGCTCCTGCTTCCCGCCCCCCGCCTCGCGCTCGCCGCCGTCTTCCTCTCTCCCATGGTGGGCGGCGCTGAGAGCCGGCCTTGGTCTTCCCTGCAATGGGCGGCGCCGAGGGCGGGGTTGGGTGACGCACATCCTGGGCTTGCTGTACTTCAGGCGTCCTCGCAGTTAGGAGGACGCCTGATGATCGTGTAGTTTTCCTGCACCTTCTGGCCTCTACAGTTCTACTGTAGCTTATCCGCGTTTCCGCCTTATGCTCCCTGTCTCCTGCTTCCTTCCCTCCCAGCCTGCTTGCGCACTGTCTTCCATCCCCGGTGCCGTCCTCCGCCTTCTGCCCGCCTAGGTCTTCCCACGTGCCTGCCTTCCGTTTTGGTCCAGTCCTGTTCCTCTGGTCCCTGCTCGTCCCACTTACCACTGCCTTCCCCCTCCTTCTGTCCGTGGAGCCGTCCCTCTTGGTTCCGGCTGTCGCGCCTCCGTCCTCTGTGGTCCTGCCCCAAACGATCCCTGTATAGGGGTCGGTCTTCACCTGGTGTGCTCGACCCTGGGGCTCCGGATCCGCGATCCAGAGGGTCCACTCTCTAACTTGGTACCCCCTAGCATTACAGTATCATCAGGCCATGGACCCCGCCGGTGCCGCGGCTGCCACTCAAAAGGAATTGCTCTTCCTTAGAGAAAATCAGAACCGTATCATGTCATTCATGAAGTCCATGGACACCCGGCTCTCCGCTCTTCAGACTGCAGACCCAGCACACGCACCCCTCTTAGTCAGTCTCCAGCAGGAGCTCGCACAACAGCGCGATGCTCAGTCTCACATTTTGGGGTATATGGCCTCGGTGGATGATAGGCTGCTTTCCCTGCAGTCCTCTACTGCCGCTTCCACCCTAGCCCGGGACACCGTCTCCTCTCCCCCCCCTCGTCTCGGTAAACCACCCAAGTACTGTGGGGACCCAAAATTGTGTAGGGGATTTTTAAATCAGTGCAGGTTGCACTTTGATCTTTCGCCCCAACAGTACCCTACGGACCGTGCTAAAGTGGCCTTTATAATCTCCCACCTTGAAGGGGAGGCGTTGGCTTGGGTGAATCCATTATGGGAGAGGGATGACCCGGTGGTGACCAACATCCAGTGTTTTTTGGAGACATTTCGTAAGGTTTTTGATGAACCTGGACGCCTTGCTTCCTCCACTGAGGCCCTTTTTAACCTCAGCCAGGGGTCCCTTACGGTAGGGCAATACGCCATCCGTTTTCGGACCTTGTCCTCGGAGCTGGGGTGGAATAATGAAGCCCTGGTTGGTGCATTTTGGAGAGGACTTTCTGGTAAAATCAAAGACGAGTTGGCCGGGCGTGACCTCCCTACCACCCTGGAGGATCTCATCTCCTTGGCTACTCGTATTGACCTGCGTTTTCAGGAGCGCGCCCGAGAGTCGGCTAAGGAGAGGAGGTCCTTTAGGTTATACCAAGCTCCTATTCCGCGCACTGGTGCCCCCCCTAGTAACACCACCCCGGAGCCCATGCAAGTTGATCGCATCAAGCTGTCTGAACAACGGCGTAGGGAGAGAATGACCAAGGGACTCTGTCTTTATTGTAGAGGGGCCAATCACTTCATACGCACTTGTCCTGAGAGACCGGGAAACGCTTCCGCCTAGGCCAGGTAGGAGAGGGCCCCCTAGGTGATTCTACCCCCTCTCTTCCGCTTACCGTTTCAGCTCTACTTATTTCAGGTCGGGGGCGTAGCTCTGTGGAGGCGTATGTGGACTCGGGCGCAGCAGGCAACTTCATCCACCAGGAGGAGGTTGACAGACTCCAGATTCCCGTGGTCGTCTTAAGTAATCCTCGAGCAATCACCTCCGTTGATGGCAAACCTCTTCCTGGGCTCATCACCACGGTAACCACCGAAGTAAACCTGCAAGTTGGCGCTCTCCACTCAGAAAGGATTGCCTTTTATGTCCTGCCTCAGTTGTCCCACGCCATTCTTTTGGGGCTACCTTCGCTCAGGCGGCATGAGCCTGTTATCGACTGGCGTTCCGGAGAGATCCTGCGCTGGGGGCACGCCTGCCATGCAAGTTGTTTACGTACCCTGGTCCGTCCCCAGCCTCAGCGCAAGCCTACGGACCTTCCTGGCCTTCCTGTGCCATATCACGCCTATGCTGATGTTTTCTGTAAAAAAGAGGCGGATTCCCTGCCACCGCACCGGCCTTATGACTGCCCCATCGACCTGATTCCTGGAGCGGTTCCCCCCAGAGGTAGAACGTACCCTCTCTCTCCAGCCGAGACCACTGCCATGTCGGAATATATCCACGAAAATCTCTCCAAGGGGTTTATCCGAAAGTCCTCCTCTCCTGCAGGCGCAGGTTTTTTCTTCGTCCGGAAGAAAGATGGATCACTGCGGCCTTGCATTGATTACCGGGGCCTGAACAAGATCACCATCAAGAATCGTTACCCCCTTCCGTTGATTCCGGAGCTTTTTGACCGGTTGAGAGGAGCCCGGATCTTCACGAAGTTAGACCTGCGGGGAGCCTACAATTTGGTCCAAATCCGTGCTGGGGACGAGTGGAAGACGGCTTTCAATACTCGTGACGGGCATTATGAATATCTAGTCATGCCATTCGGCCTTTGCAATGCCCCCGCTGTGTTCCAAGAATTTATCAATGAGGTATTCCGGGATCTACTCTATTCTTGTGTTGTCATCTACCTGGACGATATCCTCGTTTTCTCCCCCGATCTGCCTTCTCATCGCAGAAGTGTACGCTTGGTCTTGCATCGTCTCCGAGAGAACCAACTCTACGCCAAGATCGAGAAATGCCTTTTTGAGCAGTCGTCACTACCCTTCTTGGGATATGTCGTCTCCGACTCCGGTCTAAGCATGGATCCCGAAAAACTCGGTGCGGTACTCAAGTGGCCTCGTCCTGTGGGGATTAAGGCCATCCAGCGGTTTCTTGGGTTCGCAAACTATTACCGTCAGTTTGTGCCTCACTTTTCCACGGTTACCAAACCCATCACGGACCTGACCCGTAAAGGAACGAAGCCCAACAGCTGGTCTCCTGAAGCGGAAAAAGCTTTCCAAACTCTGAAACGTTCTTTTGCCTCAGCACCCATTTTGCATCGGCCCGTGGCCAGCAGACCCTTTGTCCTGGAAGTGGATGCCTCCTCCACTGGAGCGGGGGCGGTCTTGTCCCAGCAGGCTTCGTCCGGACGGCTGGTGCCATGCGGTTTCTTCTCTAAAGTCTTTTCACCGGCGGAGTGCAACTACTCCATTGGAGACCGTGAATTACTGGCCATTAAGATGGCCTTGATTGAATGGCGGTATTTACTCGAAGGAGCTGTACATCCCTTTACCATCCTCACAGACCACAAAAACCTGGCCTATCTGCAATCCGCCCAAAGGCTCAATGCCCGGCAAGCCAGGTGGGCCCTGTTTTTTTCCCGCTTTGACTTCCAACTTCACTTCCGACCAGGCAATAGGAACATCAAGGCCGATGCCCTTTCCAGGTCGTTGCAGTCTTCAGAGAAGGACGAAATCCCATCCTGTATCATCAAGCCTTCCAGGATTATCACTGTGGCTCCTGTGAACTTTGCCATCCCTCCGCCCGGTAAGACCTTCGTCCCTCCAGGCAAACGTATAGAGGTGTTGTGCTGGGGACATTCCTCCAAAATTGCTGGACACGTTGGGACCAAGAAGACTCTCTTCCTGCTTTCCCGGTATTATTGGTGGCCCACGCTTCGCCAGGATGTGATGGACTACGTGGCCTCTTGCACAATCTGTGCCCAGAATAAGGTGGCTAGGACTTTGCCCGCCGGTCTTCTTCACCCTTTGCCAGTTCCTGAAGCCCCCTGGCAACAGATCGCCATGGACTTTGTGACCGATTTGCCCCGCTCGGCCGGATGTACCACCATCTTAGTCGTGGCAGATCGCTTTTCTAAGATGGCCCATTTTATTCCCTTATCGGGACTACCGTCCGCTCCGAAGTTGGCTGAGATCTTCATCCACCAGGTCTTCAGGCTGCATGGTCTTCCTCAGCGGATTCTGTCGGATCGGGGGGTCCAGTTCACCTCCCGCTTCTGGAGGGCACTCTGCCGGCTTATGGGTACATCTCTCGACTTTTCCTCCGCATATCATCCTCAGACCAACGGGCAAGTGGAACGAATTAATCAGGGGTTAACCACCTTCCTACGTCACTTCACCAACGCTCATCAAGACGACTGGGTTGCGCTTTTACCTTGGGCTGAATTCTCGCACAATAATCATCCCAGTGAATCTACCACCAGGTCACCTTTTTTTGTGGTAACCGGTCAAAACCCAAGTATTCCGTTACCTTTTTCTACCTCTACCAAGGTACCCGCAGCCGATTCTCTTGCTAAAGAATTCTCGCAGATTTGGAGAGAGACCAGGGATGCGCTCAAAAGTGCCAACGACCGAATCAAGAAGCACGCAGACAAGAGACGGAAGGACGTACCCCCGTACCATCCTGGTGACAAGGTCTGGCTTTCAACTCGACATATCCGTCTGAGAGTTCCCTCTTACAAACTGAGTCCTCGGTACATTGGACCGTTTGAGGTGATTGGACGTATTAATGCCGTGGCTTACAAACTGAGGTTGCCTGCTTCGCTCCGGGTGCCCAACGCCTTCCATGTCTCGCTCCTGAAACCCGTAGTCCTGAATCGGTTCCAACCGGTTCCCATCGTCCCTCCTTCTCCTGCCATCTCTGATAACGTCTTCGAGGTCAAGGACATCTTGGCTATGAAAAAAGCCCGGGGTAAGACCCTTTTTCTTATCGATTGGGTGGGTTTTGGTCCCGAGGAGAGGTCCTGGGAGCCTCGGGAGAATATCAACGCCCCTCGCATTCTAAAAAAGTTTTTGGCCAATCTCGCAAAGGGACGCCGTAAGGGGAGGGGTACTGTGACATCGGCGGTTATCCCCGCCGATGCCCCTTTTGCTGCGGCGGCCGCTGCGGCATCCCCTCACCTGCGCGCTCCCGCCCGGCCACGCGCCCGCCGTCAGTTCCTCTTCAAATCTGCTCCTGCTTCCCGCCCCCCGGCTCGCGCTCGCCGCCGTCTTCCTCTCTCCCATGGTGGGCGGCGCTGAGAGCCGGCCTTGGTCTTCCCTGCAATGGGCGGCGCCGAGGGCGGGGTTGGGTGACGCACATCCTGGGCTTGCTGTACTTCAGGCGTCCTCGCAGTTAGGAGGACGCCTGATGATCGTGTAGTTTTCCTGCACCTTCTGGCCTCTACAGTTCTACTGTAGCTTATCCGCGTTTCCGCCTTATGCTCCCTGTCTCCTGCTTCCTTCCCTCCCAGCCTGCTTGCGCACTGTCTTCCATCCCCGGTGCCGTCCTCCGCCTTCTGCCCGCCTAGGTCTTCCCACGTGCCTGCCTTCCGTTTTGGTCCAGTCCTGTTCCTCTGGTCCCTGCTCGTCCCACTTACCACTGCCTTCCCCCTCCTTCTGTCCGTGGAGCCGTCCCTCTTGGTTCCGGCTGTCGCGCCTCCGTCCTCTGTGGTCCTGCCCCAAACGATCCCTGTATAGGGGTCGGTCTTCACCTGGTGTGCTCGACCCTGGGGCTCCGGATCCGCGATCCAGAGGGTCCACTCTCTAACTTGGTACCCCCTAGCATTACAACAATGCTCAGGGACAGTCCTTGAAAGTAGTAGGGATCGATTTGCAATCTCCATACTTTTCTCATGGTTAACTTTACGTGGTCTGTTCAAGAGTTGGAACTGCCAAAAATCTGTTCATCTTTGCACCGAAAGGAAAAACCAAAAATGTTGATCAAAAGGCTCTTCAATGAGTTAAAAATAAAATACTATCAATACTTGGGTAATCACATTTAGTTAATTTGTGTTGCAAATCTGTAGTGTTGAATATATGATGTGAAATGTTTTTGTGTGCAATATAATCATTAACTAACCACAGTTAGTTACTATGCCCAGGCAACGCCGGGCTCTTCAGCTAGTATACCTATAAAAGAGAAAAATCAGACAAAATGAAAGTTTTGCAGTGGTCTCTTAATTTTTGCCAGAGCTGTATGTGCGAAGTTCTTTTATTTTTATTAGTATAATCTATATAGCACTGATGCAGTTCATTTTTCATATATTCAGTGTTTCCATACACCTTAGTGCTGTGCTTGTAGAGGCTGCTGTATTATTTTGCTTTTATATTATGCAGTCATGGCAGCTTACACATGTTCACAGTCGGTTTATTCTGTTCAGAGGAGGTGATCAGTTGTTTGGAGGTGTAGTTCTTCACCACGGCCCCTTCTATGCATTAGGTGCGATAGCAAATGCATAATCTGTTTGTATAGTGCACACTTCCTAAAAGTCAGAAGCAGTATAAAATAACGAAACAACCATTACTTGCCTGATGAATTCTGTGCCACCATTCTCCAGTGAAACCTGTGCCTCACATTGGCCTGTTTCCCTCCCTACAGTAGTCACATGCTGTCTTCCCATGTGTTTGCTACAGCCTCAGCTCTGGAGGACAACAAGACGATAACACATAAACAAAAACCGTTAATCTGAGGGCCCTTGACTAGAGTTATTGGAGCATCAGGGGATTTATCTTTAGCCTAATTTTGGCCCAACTCAAGGGATAGGGTGCGGGGGGGGGGGGGGTCTTTGCTGGGGTGGACCCTTTTAAAGCAGATAAAAGATAAGCTTTAGATACATATGGTTATCACTTGTGAAGGCGGTGTCAGTTTAAAGACTGATAAATTGGCTGAAATGCTGATTAAAAGAAGTAGATAATCCAGGTGGCAAGCACAAGGCCTTATAAAGGTATGCCACTACATCTACAGTAGAAAAATGGGCAGAGGTTTCAAATTTTGACAGCAGTTAAAGCATTTTACAGTATTTTTTACAAATAGATTCAACAATTCCAAAATGATCTCATCCACTTGGGATGTCTAAGGAACCCCACTGAATCTGTGATGTGCACCTATTAGACACTTATCTTATCAGCCTCTGTTGTCCTTCTCTTTCCATTATTCAATTTCAATATCCTGTGGGTTAAATGGAAGTCAGAGGTGATGAGCGAATATATTCGGCACTATTCGTTACTCGCACGAATATTATGGTATTCGGGATATTCATTACTCGGTGAGCAATTTGCTATTCGCTTCGGTATATTCGAGTGACCCGCCCAGCATGCTTCGCTGCAAATGAATATGCTGGGCTTGATTGCCAATCATAGTAATGCCGGTCACCGCAGTTCAGCCCGGCAGGGAATGCAGCCTCAGTGACTGCTACAGGGCAAGTGGGAAGAGTCAAGCAAAGTGGCAGAATTGGCACATCTAATAGATGCGCCTTTCTGTGCAGCTGCGGGCTGCTATTTTTAGGCTGTGGGGGTCAATATCCATGGTCCCTTACCAGCCTGCGAAATACCAGCCCACAGCTGTTTACTTTAGCAAGGCTGGTTGTCAAAAATGGAGTGGAACCCTTGCCGTTTTATTTTAATTATTTATTTAAATTATTTAATAACTTGAATATAACTCTTATCATTCTCCCCTGCTCATGCTGATCGCTGAGAAAGCAGGGGAGAATAATGAGAGTCATCTTCAGCACCAGGTGCAGGGAACAGCACTTACAGTACTGCTGATTCTCTGGCACCTGCCATGTGTTACTGATGTGGCACACAGGCAGCACACGTATTACACACATGGACACTGACATCTCTGGTACAGATTTGACATTAACTCGAGCACCGTTGGAAAATTTCTATTGGCGCTCAAGCTGACGTCAGATAGGTGAAGTGAGTTCATTGGCTGTGAACTCCCAGGACTTTTGCAATGGCATCAGGAGAGTGAGAACTTTCTCATGCACGCAGTGTTATCAGACAAGTCCTAAAAGTTCACCATGAGACAGTGTGCAGTGATAACAGACGACACTGCTTAACTGCTTAGTGTCTCTGCTGGATTACAGGCTGAATGATCTCATCATGCAACCGTGCAGCCTGCCATGTAGATGTAGCAGAGATAGACCCGTTATGGCACAGATTAATTATTATCAACTCTGAGGAAAGGTGAGGAACACTGTTGTTTGTTTTTTTAACTCTTTTGCCGAAGACAATGGTGTTTGCGGAATAGGCAATGTTGTAAATATTGTTTAATTAAGATTTATTAATCCCTTTCCGACATCTGCCTCCCTACCTTTGATGTGGGCTCTGGCGGTGAGCCCACATCTTTTCCGGTGCATTTCAACTGCTTTGAACAGCTAACATGTGCCAGGAATAGCCATGGGTGGAATCGCGATACACCCGTGGCTATTAAACCGTTAACTGCCGCTGTCAAATGCTGACAGCGGCATTTAACTCGCGCTTCCGTTCATTGTCCTGGAAAATCCATACTGATGACCCCTGTCAGGTGACTGCGGGTCACTGGTTCGTAGCCATGACAATCAGAAGTCTCCTGGAGACCTCTATGGTTGCCACTGCTGGCTTGTTGTGAGCGCAAGCCGGTGGTCGGCGCTCATAGCAAGTGATTAATTTACTACTTAGAGGCTATGTGATCATCGACTGTATGTAGCAGAGCTGATCAGGTTGTGGCAGCTTCTAGTCTCCCATGGAGACTATTGAAGCATGCCTAAAGTAAAAAAGATGTTTTTAAAAATATAGAAAAATGAAAAAATATAAAAGTTCAAATCACTTCCCCTTTCACCCCATTCATATAATACAATATAAAAAAAATCAAACATACACATATTTGGTATTGCCAGAACTATCAATAAAATAAAAGGATTAATCTGATTTGTAAATGGTGTAGCAAGAAAAAAAATTAAAAACGACAGAATTTCATTTTTTTAATTGCCGCAAGATTGCATTAAAATGCAATAACGGGCAATCAAAATACCGTATCTGCACCATAGTGGTTTACTTAAAAACGTCAGCTTGGTGCACAAAAAAAAGCCCTCACCAAACCAAGGTCATGAAAAATGGAGATGTTATGGGTATCGGAAAAATGGCGCAATTTTTTTTTTCACAAAGTTTGGAACTATTTTTCACCACTCAGATAAAAAAAAACCTAGATATGCTTGGTGTCTATGAACTCGTAATAACCTGGAGAATTATAAGAGCAAGTTAGTTTTAGCATTCGGTGAACCTAGCGAAAAAACAAAGAAAAAAACAAGTGTGGGATTGCACTTTTTTTGCAATTTCACCGCACTTGGAATTTTTAGCCCCTTTTCTAGTACACGACATGGTAAAAACAATGGTGTCTTTCAAAAGTACAACTTGTCTCGCAAAAAACAAGCACTCACAGCCATATTTATGGAAAAATAAAAAAGTTATGGCTCTGAGAAGAAGTTGAGAAAAAATGAAAATACAAAACCAAAAAAAGCTTCTGAAGGGGTTAAAGGAGTCTGTGTCATTCTTTCAATAAAAGGACTTTCTTCTAGGTATCTGTGTTTTTATACAACATGACTATGCGGTTAGTAATGGAGGCGTTTTATTGACTCCTTTACATTACTAAACTCTGGGCTTGATGTCACCTGACATTGCAAAGGTGACATCAACCCCCCAACTATCACCCCACATGCCACCGCCACAGGTCAAGTAGGAAGGCGAAGTGTCAGAATTGGCACATCTTATAGATACAACTTTTCTGGGGCAGCAGAGATCTGATATTTTTAGCCGGTGGGGGGCAGTATCCATGCCCCTTCTTAGGCTATTAATATCAGCCAGCAGCTGTCTACCTAGCCTTTGCTGGTGATTAATTATAGGGGGGTCCAAGTCATTTTTTGGGGGTCCGGTCCCCCATTTTAATAACCAGTAAAGGCTAGGTATAAAGCTGTGAACTGAAATTAAAAGCCTGGGAAGTATGTTGCAAACAATAGTGTTTCCCAAAACACAGTATGATACCCCCACAGTGGATTCTTCCACAGTACCTTCCACACACACGGGATGATGACCCTATTGTAGTCGTGGGCAAATGGCGGCCCACAGGCCACATCCGACCCTTTGGTTGCTTCTGTCCAGTCCACAGATGGAAACACTGAAAGTGCAGGAATTCAAATGTGAGCTCATAGCTTGGTGTTAGCCCCGCCCCCTATCTTACTATTGGTGGAGCAGCTTCTGCTGGAAGAATCCAGGAGCTGCTGAGATCATCATCACTCACAGACAGCAGCTTTGGCTTCTGTTGTAACATCATTAAGAAGTCACTGCTGTGCCAGGCAGCTTCTGCACATACCTGGTAATCAGTCACCTTGTAAGCGGGGATGTTTGTGATTAGAACTCGGAGGCAGTCTTGCTCGGTTTGTGCTGTGAAACTGATGACCGGCAAAGCTGTGTCCTTTAACCCCACAACTGCTGGATCACAGCTTGAATTCAAACTGGAGGGAGAGCAGCTAATTATTATCTGCTGCACTCTTCCCTCCCTTCTTGGCAACTTCTAGAAGCTCAGGTATCAGGCTGGTAGTAGATAAACCACTTGTGCCAAGTATACAAGTGTGGGGAAGGTGACTTGACGGACAGACATGACTGGAAGTAGGAGGGAACGGTTGGTGCACCATGGACGGAGATTGACAAGGACAGCAGGGTGATAGCTGGGAAAGACAGACAAGAGAGTGCAGTACCTAGAAATGACCACAAGAAGGCAGGGGGGAGTAGTTCAGGACTCAACAACAGCTTAGGGCTTGAGAAACACTTAGTCATGGGGCGGGGAGATTGGAACCCAGGAGGGGAATTCCCAGTGAGAGAGGAGATAAACAGGACTGGTGGGGGTTCCAGGCATGTTAGTCCCGGGAGGAGCTCCGCAGATGACGGAGAACAGCGATGAGCTTGGCGAGGGGACTGACAGGAAAGAGACAGTCAGGGGGTGGCCCTGACCCGACGGTCCGCAGGACAGACAAGGCTCCGGGGGTACCGATTGGACGATGACCTCGAGCAGGTGAAGCGCTTGTGGTAGATTGGTCTAGGACAGCCCCAGAGAAAGATCCGCAAGGGACGTTACTTCGACTGGAGGAAAGGTGCAGGTACCCGGGCCTGGAGATGGAGAACTGTAAAGAACTGCGGTGCGTGGTTGTGGTCATCAGGAGGACGACGAATAAAATCCGGAACTTTTACAACTGAACTCTGCCTCTGTCTTTTCCTTGCTTCGCCTGGTGCCTGTGTCGTCCGGACGTGGTAAGCAGTGGACCACCCCCCAATCCTGGCCCCTACCACATTTGGCGTAGTAGGCAGGATCGCCACCGCTAATACGACATCTTCCGCGGCAGGCCTGCGCCAGGAGGACTCCAAAAAGAACTGTTCACCTGTGGATTACAAATACCTGTGGATTACAAGACTGCTCACCTGTGGATTATAATTTGGAGACTTTGTTGCGGATCATCACTTGTCATCAGAGGATCCGGGGCGGTACCAGAAGCCGACCACTATGGCTGTAGTACTCCAATGCCAGGAAGAGGCCCTGGCGTTTGCAGTTATTCTGGACGGACAGGAGGAGCGACTGCGGGTCCTGTGGGAGCAGCCGCCGACGACATTGCCTGGGAGCCTCCCTGCAGGACCCACGAGCCTGGAGGCTAGCCCTGCCGGATGGTGGGGTGAAGATCGGAGGTTGCGGGAGGAGTCACAGGGTGGCCTGTCGTAGGCTGCGGCGCCGGGGATGGTGAGCGATCCCCCTGTCCAGCCGCCGGCTTCGCGGCCAGTCCCCACCACTCGGCCTCCTGCATTGCTGTAGACTCGGCTGTGGAGGGCTCCGCGGCCTCCACCGGGCTGAGCGATGCTTCTGCCCACGTCCCCGAGCCACCCCGCCCCTGCGGCGCCACGTCCGGTGTTGCTGGCACGGGACCAGCCCACGGCCGACGCTGCTGCATTCCACCTGCTAGCAGCGGCCTATCCGCTGAAGCCGGCCGCCGCTCCGGCCCCGTCCATGACTCCGGTTGCAGCCTGCCCCACGGCCGCCTCTGCGTCACCCCCGGAGTTGGCCACGGCCTGCTTGTCGGGCCCTGCGGCCTATCCACCGGGACCCGGGGCTGCCCCTGCCCGCCACCCGGCCCCAGCGTTGCTGGGTTGCCAGAATCTGTGGCCGCCTCTGTCCCGCTCTCAACCCTGGCCGTGTCCCGCCCACCAGACTCCGGGGCCAACACCGGACCCACCGTCTGGGTTGCGGAGATCATACGGAAGAAAAAGGCCAGGGAGCAGGAGGTCTGGAACCTGCTCCATGAGAGAGGGGAGGCTGGCATGGCGGCTTCACGATCTACGGGGCGGCTCGTGTACACCAATCTGGACAAAGGATACGGGTTCATTCGGGACCTCGCAACTGGCCAGAAGGTATACATCAACATGACCTCCATCCGTCACGGCCGGGCATTGCGAGATGGGGACTTGGAATCATACTACAAAGAGTACTGTCCCCGCGGTTACTATGCGGTAGCCGTAATTGCTGAACCCGAAGGCCACGAACCCTCGTAAAAAGGACCCCTAGAGACACTCCCTGCATCCCGGGAGCTCCATGGCTGTGGGGCCCCTTGCTGCCGGCTATCAGGAGATGGCCCGGACTGTCGGGATTTCGCTGCACCGTTGTGCAGGCCTAAAAGCACAGTTATGCGTCCAAGTTAAGGAAAATGCTTTATTGGTTATTGTTTTCTCCTGATATAGCGGGGGTGCGAAGGAGGAAGTACCAATGCTAAAGGAAGGGGGAGTAGTTATATTTTGTTTTAAAGATGCTGTGAGGAAATGTTATATTGAAAGAAAAGGAAAAAAAGAAAAACGGAAAAGAAAAGGGGGGGGGTTACTCCGGTTGAGTAACTCCTATTGTTATTGAAGTAGTGGTAATCATATATACGGTATGTTAAAGTTGATTTAATGAGTAGTGTGTTTAAAAAAAATGTGTATGTAACAGGTTCCGGGTACGAGGTAGATGTAACGAAGACGCTGACCATGTATCGAACCAGACAGTGGTCCGCCAGTCAAGTCCCCGACACCACGGACACCCCAAAGGACGGGCGGGTGCCAATGATGACCCGGTAGGCAAAAGGCCTTGGTTATGGCGCTCTGGACAGCTGAAGGTACTAGAAGGGGAGAGTAGTGGGAGGTACATGCCGTTGAGTAGTCCGGGTGGACCTCGTCAACCTGAAAGGAGTTATGTGGCGTGCGCGCCGGCGAGTAGCAGTAGGCTGCTCGGAGCATGGTGCTTCCGGTTTGGTTCGGCCCCCCGTGGGCAGCGGGTTTGGCCGAACGACCGGTCTGACCACAGACAAGCTTCAGGACGACGTAGGTAGGGAGTACGATTGTCGGAATGACAATGGACAAAGGAAGGGACAGTGTGAGGAAGGTGACTTGACGGACAGACTTGACTGGAAGTAGGAGGGAACGGTTGGTGCACCATGGACGGAGATTGACAAGGACAGCAGGGTGATAGCTGGGAAAGACAGACAAGAGAGTGCAGTACCTAGAAATGACCACAAGAAGGCAGGGGGAGTAGTTCAGGAATCAACAGCAGCTTAGGGCTTGAGAAATGCTTAGTCATGGGGGGCGGGGAGATAAGAACCCAGGAGGGGAATTTCTGGTGAGAGAGGGGATAAATAGGACTGGTGGGGGTTCCAGGCAGGTTAGTCCCAGGAGGAGCTTGGCAGAAGACGGAGAACAGCGAAGAGCTTGGCGAGGGGACAGACAGGAAAGAGACAGTCAGGGGGGTGGCCCTGACCCAACGGACTGCAGAACAGATGAGGCCCCGGGGGTACCGATTGGACGATGACCTCGGGCAGGTGAAGCGCTGGCAGTAGATTGGTCTAGGACAGCCCCAGCGAAAGATCCGCGAGTGACGTTACTTCGACTGGAGGAAAGGTGCAGGTACCCGGGCCTGGAGATGGAGAACTGTAAAGAACTGCGGTGCGTGGTTGTGGCCGTCAGGAGCATGACGAATAAAATCCGGAACTGTTACAAATGAACTCTGCCTCTGTCTTGTCCTTGCTTCGCCTGGTGCCTGTGTCGTCCGGACGTGGTAAGCAGTGGAGCACCTCCCAATCCTGGCCCCTACCACACAATGTCCAGTAGTGAATTGCACCCTTAGCCTCACTATATGCAGCCTGGATATCTGACATTCTGTGTGGACCCCTGTGAGGGATGATGTAAAAGTCTCTCCCCTCCTGAAATGTGCCCAAACCTTTGGGTTTCCACAGGATCCTTGTTTTCTTTTAATTAAAAGAGCTAGGAAGAAATTCTTTGAAGCTCTTCACACAAGGGTGCCAACTTTTTTGCAGCTGCAGCCAGCTGGCTCTTTTTTCTGCCTGAAGCACATGGAGACCCCATGGTACAACAAGTCACAGCCGGCTCTGAGGTATTGAATCTGGAAAGTGACCTATAATAAAAGAATGCAATATCTCTATGCCTAGCTGAGCACATTATTGAAATCGGCATTCGTTTCCCCACAAACCCATTTTATTTAGTCACCTCCAGAACCATACATTATTGAGATATAAAGCATAGCTAACAGGAATTACATACAGTAGGCATGTTTAGTCTCTATGAACAGATCATATCCAGCAGAACCCAGTGATGGCACAAACAACCCATTCAGAGCTTTGGGTGCAAAGTTATGGGCCATTCTACGATTCTGGACAGAAAATTTTATTCTCAGACATGGGAAGAGGGAGGCAGTCCAGCCCAAGGGTGGCAGCAGAGTGTGGGAGGGAACAGCCTAGGAGATAAAAGGCAGACCCTCATTTTGGACATAGTTTTCTACTGGCAGGAGGACCCGTTAGCTGATGCGGCCAAGGGAACCACGTAACTAAGATTTGGACCTGTGATGCATCAGTGCCTCCCTGTGGTCACATGCTACATAACACGGTAATTGCAACCTATCTATACCCTATCCTTGTACTACACTTGTGGCTGTATACCTGTATATTGTTCTTGTAAATATATACCTGTATTTTTCTAGTGTGCCTTATCAGTGATTAATTAATTATGAAATTAATCTTGGGCTGCTCTTTTATCTCGATTCATGAATCCCCACGTCCGCACGCTTGGTTGCTCACTTTTACGCTACCCAGGTTGGTTTCTGACCAGATATAAACCTGTTGTCGGACGGGGTTTATGTCAAACGAGGAACTGGTGGCAGAATACTGTGTTGTTTTAGTGAGGAACTCTGGCAGTGATGGCTGGGAGGTTTAAATATATATCCCCAGCCTGGACTGATGATATATATTCCCCCTCACTGGGAACACCTCATTAGCTTGTACCTATAAGGGAAGCCTTTTCGGTTACTATATGCCCTAGGTGCAGTTTCCTGACTGACCTTGAGCAAGTAGTGGCACCAGAGAGCCGATCCCAGCAGGTCCTTCTCTCCCTTCCTCTTAGGTGAGCGAAGTCGATGCCCCCTTCCTCTGTGAGATCCCTCACAGATATATGGCAGCGCAATGGGATCGAGATAATAGTGTGCATGAGATCACTACTACCAGGCACTAAGGACTTCCAGCAGTAGCTTTCGCTGCTGGTGTCTTAAAATCAGCTCAGAACTAGACAGTCTGAGTGCAAAGTACTGTAAGTGTGTGGGTGCTCGAGGTGCCGCTGTGTCCATGACCGAGGGCTGAAAAGACTGACTGCAAGCATTTGAAGTCGGACAAAAATGATGACCGCGGAGCTAGCCCATAATGCGGAGAATGACTTTACTGCTTCCGGAGAAGGGGTGAGCCAGGGGGGTCTTGCCCGGGCTCCCCAAGCATCTCACTGCCAGTGCACTACCCTGCAGGAGAACCCCCTCCTACTGCTCCTCTCCCCATACAACTCAGGTCATAGGCCCTCTTTCAAGCTGCCTGGAGAGTCTCAAAGCGGGGAGCGAGGAAGCCTCTGCAGCCCTCCTGAAACCGGCAAAACTCCAGGCAGAGAGAGAGGCGGCAGAACGCCGTGTGGCTACAGAGCGGGAGGTGGCAGATCGCCAAACAGAGCAAGAGTGCAAAGTGGTGAAACACCATGAAGCTGCAGAGCGCCAGCATCAGCTGGAGTTGGCTCGGCAGGGTCTCCTACGGCCCACCACAGCACCTCCAGAACCCAAAACAGCCAAGGTCCGAGCCGGGGACTTCCTCTTGCTGGAGGACGGAGACCTGGATTCCTTTCTGTGAGCCTTTCAGTGGACCTGCCGACAGCACCATCTGGCCTCGGATCAGTGGGCCAAGTACATGACCCCAAGTTTGAGGGGTAAGTCTCTGGAAGCTTTGGGGGACTTACCTGCCGGGGCGGAACAGGACTATGAGAATCACCTCTGCAACCAACCCGGACACTTCAGGGCCATGTGTCCCCAGCACCACAAGGCCCCGTTCTCATCCCCAAAACTGTCTCCTGTCATGTGTGTGGGTGGGGGTGGTGAGAGGTCCCATGACAATCACCAGCCCGTCACCGTAAACCACGCTAATGCTATGGGACTGCAGGACACCGGCACCGAGATGACTCTTGTGTGATCAGAGATGGTATTCCCCCAGGACTTGTCACCCAGAAAACCCCCCACCGTCTCCTAGATTGGAGACATCGAACCGGTGCTGCCCATCGCCAGAGTTCACCTGGACTGGTGATATATATCCCCCCTCACTGGGAGCACCTCACCAACTCATACCTATAAGCGAAGCCTTTCCGGTGACTATTTGCCCTCGGTGCAGTTCCCTCACTGACCTGGAGCAAGTGGTGGCACCAGAGAGGGGATCCTTGCAGGTCGCTGCACCCCTTACCCTGTGAGATCCCTCACAACCTCCCTCCCTTTATCCTCCAGTAGTGAAATATGCTTCCCAAACGTCTCTTCTTTTTGTGTGCCCCATGTACTCTGGTGGCTGGTCTGTGTGCGTGCATGTCTTCTCCACTCCATGTACTGAAAGGAAGATTTCTTACCGCTTGTCTGTCACCTCCTCCCCACATATGAGCAGTGAGCAATGAATTTTTCGAATGCCCTCAGTTTTTTTTTCTTAAAGGGGCTTTCCAGATTCACAAAACCCACTGTTCCCTGAATCGAATGGCTCTTACACGTCTTCCCAGGTTCAACCACTGATTCTGGTGCCTGTTATTGTCTGCAGAACAGACGTCATGTCGACACTTCTGGATCCAGTAACTGAGCTCAGCAGCATCACGTGCGTAGACGCCAATAGCCAATGAGCTCACCGACTGGCTGCAGTGCTGCAGACATGACCTGAATACTTCATGCATTTAAAACACTAGAACTACTGATGGAGTCATTTTGACTCCTTTCGTTTTTTATTTCTCTTCTGTGACTACATTTTTCAGAATTCCAGCTTGAAACTCGGTGACTTTTCCTCAAATATGATGTGAAAAAAGATTTTGTGAGAATAAATAATTTTGGTGAAAAATTTGCGCGTTTTTTTCAAAATTTACTAAGAACTACTGAAGGGAGTCATTTTGACTCCCTACTATATTTTGAGGTCCTTTTGTCACTAAATGTTGCTATAAAGTTTTGTGCATAATTTTTTCACTCTGTCTTATTTACCCTGATGTTCATATAGATGTAGTTCAATTTACATGTCAACTTTTCACACTTTCCTTGTGTTTTACCTGCTTGTATTACTGTGTAATACTGAACAAAATAGCTTGTTTACTCTAGGCTCTTATCTTATCAGATTTGATGAGAAATCTACTCGATCGGAGAGACTGCAAACGGACAAGTTTGCTCTATTTTCTACTGTGTGGGACAGGTTTATTGAAAATTGTATTGCGTGTTACAAACCTGGCCCATACATAACGGTGGATGAGCAACTTTTCCCAAGCAAAACTAGGTGTCCATTCACGCAGTACATGCCTTCCAAACCATAAAAATACGGCCACAAATATTGGCTAGCTGTTGATAAGGAGAGCAAATATCTGGCAAATGGCTTCCCTTATCTAGGCAAAAGATGACACACGCCGTGCTGAGGACCGTTTAGCTGACCATGTGGTAATGAAGTTATTGGACCCGTTTTTGAAAAAAGGTCGCAATGTTACAACCGATAATTATTTTACTTCAGTAAAATTACCTAAACAGCTAAAAAGCAAAGGAACAACCATCGTGGGAACACTGAACAAGATAAGGCGAGAAGTGCCTAAAGAAATAAAATCCATGAAAGAGGAATTGTACAACACTAAAGTGTTTAGAAATGAAGACAATTTTACACTTACAGTATATCAAGGAAAGCCCAACAAAAATGTTGTCATTTTGAGTTCCGTCCATCCAGATGTTGTTGTTGCGTCTGATTCCGCTAAAAAAACTCCAGAAACGGTAAAGTTTTACAATGAAACAAAATATGGAGTAGATGTAGTGGATCAGATGGCACGAAAATATACCACACGAACATGCACAAGGAGATGGCCTGTTCATGCATTTGAAAATGCCTTAGACTTTGCGGGTATAAATGCATGGATAATATTCAAGGAGATTACCCACCAAAAAATGTCACGCAAGGCATTTTTGCAAACACTTGTGAGAGAGTTGAGTGGTCCTTATGTCACAGATAGGGAAAAGGGTTCCACGTCCCAAGTTTCTACATGCTCAGAAGTGATGGTTCAAACAAAATTTTGCCAGATCAAAGAAAAGTGCAAGAAAAATAGATCTGTCGGCAATTGTAAGACTTGTGGTAAGTCTTTGTGTGGGCAATGTACTGCCATAAATCAAAGGCAATGCCTAAAATGCGAAACACCAAATGTTTAGAAGGTGAATTCTGCCCCATATTTTCATTTTTATGCTCCTCCACCTACATTTTCTCTGCTTTTTGTTCTTCAGTTGTTGTTTATATGTGTGCACTTGAATAAAAAAAAATGTTTGAAAAACGTCTATTATAATTATTGTTATTTTCTGTAGAAAAATAAGAAAAGCAGAAAAAAACAATCAAAAGCATTACTGTTGAATCTCACAATAATAATACATTACAAAAAATATAATTATTAATAAATAACCACAAATGAAACTCTAAAAATAAACGAAAACAAGCAAGGAGTCAAAATGACTCCTTTCAGTAGTTCTAGGCGGGGTCACGAGTCCAGTAGTCCTAGTGTTAATAGGCACTGTCACAGAGACTCAGTGCTGGTCCCGGGAGGGGGAGGAAAAATACTTTTTTTTTAATAATTGCAGCGAATGAGAAGGGTTTTCTAAAATTGGAAAAACCCCTTTAATTGACGGCTAAGGCTAGTTTCACACTTGCTTTTTTTTGCAGCATGTTTTTCCCGCAAAAAAACGCATTGAAAAAACGCATACAAAAGCATACAACTGCTGCGTTTTTTTCAAGCATTTTTATGAGCATGCATGAAAAAAACGCAGCGTTTTTATGCGTTTGTATGCGTTTTTAGTGCGTTTTTACCGCGTTTGCGTTTTTTCCAAACATTAGGTGGCCCCTCACACTAACCCAAACCATGACTTTACTAACCCTAACCCTGACCCTAACCCTGACCCTAACCCTAACCCTAACCCTTAACCAAACCATACCCTAACCCTAACCCTAACCCTTAACCAAACCATACCCTGATCCTAACCCTAACCTTGACCCTGACCCTAACCCTAACCCTTACCCTAACCCTGACCCTTAACCAAACCATACCCTGATCCTAACCCTAACCTTGACCCTGACCCTAACCCTAACCCTAACCCTGACCCTAACCCTGACCCTAACCCTGACCCTAACCCTTAACCAAACCATACCCTGATCCTAACCCTAACCCTGACCCTGACCCTAACCCTAACCCTTAACCAAACCATACCCTGATCCTAACCCTAACCCTGACCCTGACCCTAACCCTAACCCTAACCCTAAACCCCCTTAACTAACCCTAACTCTAACCCAAACCCCTAAATTCCATTGTCTAAACTAATGGTAAAAAAAAAACGCATGTGCAAAAAAACGCATACATAAGCATGCCAATGCGCACATATGCTCACCATAGACTTATAATGGGTGTCTTGCTGTAAAAAAAGCATTGCGCGCG
This sequence comes from Dendrobates tinctorius, assembly GCF_039654945.1. Taxonomy (NCBI): domain Eukaryota; kingdom Metazoa; phylum Chordata; class Amphibia; order Anura; family Dendrobatidae; genus Dendrobates; species Dendrobates tinctorius. The sequence goes on along the minus strand of NW_027362036.1, from coordinate 1,655,593 downwards.
CATGCGTTTTTTTGAGGCAAGTCGGACGCACAAAAAATGCAACAGGTTGCATTTTGTGCGCCTGAGCGCATACCGCAAAAAAACGCATGCGCGGAAAAACGCGTACAAACGCATGTGTATGCGCACATAAGCGCATCCCATGCAAAGTATAGGAAAAAAAAATGCATGCGCTATTTAGCGCTAAAATACCGCGAAAAAAAACGCAAATGTGAAACCAGCCTAATACAAGTTACTATGGGTCTTGGCAGCAAATTGAAAACATATAACTTACTGCTTCTTATAAACTGATATAATCAGTGTTGAGTCATGTTCATATGCAGTGGGAATTTTTCATGCAGATTAAAAGCTGCGTTTTACTATAAGAGATGAAGCGATGAGGTTTCAGAAATCTCATAAAGACGCTTGTTTTTTTCCTGACTGATTTTGAGAATGGCAGCATTTTTTAGTCTTCAGTGTGTCAGTTCTTTCAGGGTTTTTCTCTGTTTCATCCATAGAACGTTATGAGAAAGTGTAAAAATGCTGCAAAATGCACAATAACTGTTTTTGCAGCATTTTTAAGCATTTTTGGGAAATAAAGCCAACTTTATTAAACAAGTCATGTAGACAAAGCACACGTGTAATCCACACCCAATAAAACGCAGCAAAACTGGCATTTTGAACACAGTAGCTTTACTGCCAAAAGTGCAGGTTTTGGCTTCAGAAACAAAACGCAGCAAAAACGCTGCGTGTGAACATAGCCTTAAGGAGAATTATGATCAGCCAATTGGTTTGGTCCTCCACAACAGCCCAAGTTTCTAATGTGGCCCCTTTGAAAAATTAATTGCCCCCCTCCTGACCTATTGTATCCCCCCAACTCTCCCTCTGGCAGAGTATGGAGACCCTAACACAGTACAATACCTCAACTGTAATCACCACACAGATCTCCATACAGTATAATAGGCCTCGATATACAGCTTTAGCAAAAATTAAGAGACCACTTCCAAATGTTCAATTTGTCTGATTTTTCTCTTTATAGGTATATTTTTGAGTAAAATTTGAATTGTTCTTTTAGTCTACAAACTTCTTACAACATGTCTCCAAATTTCCAAGCAATAAATTTTGTTTTTTTTTCTGAAAAGCAGAAATGGTCAAAATAAAAAAAACCAAGTGCTTTCAGACCTCAAATAATGCAAAGAAAACAAGTTCATAATAACTTAGAAACAACAATACTAATGTTTTAACTCAGGAAGAGTTCAGAAATCAATACTTTGTGGAATAACCGTGATTTTTAATCCCAGCTTTCATGCGTCTTGGCATGCTTTCCACCAGTCTTTCATTCTGCTTCTGGCACAAAAATTTTACCAGTTCTTCTTTGTTTGATGGCTTGTGACTATCCATCATCCTCTTGATTACATTCCAGAGGTTTTCAATGGGGTTCAGGTCTGGAGATTGGGCTGGCCATGACAGGGATTTGATGTGGTGGTCTCTTAATTTTTGCCAGAGCTGTAGTATATTGGTCCCCACAACTCTCTACTCAGTATGATGGTCCCCATATTAACCTTCACACTGTATAATTGCTTTCATACAGTATAATGTCCCCCACATAGCCCTCTAAACAGCATAAAGATGCTCAGAAAGGCCTCCAAACAGTATAAAGATCCCCACATAGCCCTCCAAGCAGTATAATGGCCCCCACATAAAGTGGCATGTAAAAGTTTGGCACCCCTGGTCAAAGCACAATTAAGCAAGTTGAAAATGTAAAAGATGTCTAAAAGGCCTAAAGTTAAGGATGACTCATTTCCTTTGTATTTTAGGCAAATATTATATATACAGGGTGGTCCAAAAGTAGGTGGACAGAAAATAATAACATTTATTTTGATTTTTATATAAAATTATATTTATTAGCACAAGCATAACATTGACAATTAAATTTAATTCTGAACAATAATACAAAAGCCATTAAATTTTATCAACGCAGGTGCTCAAACTGTTTTCCATCACAATTTGCACAGCTTTGAAGTCTGCCTCTTACGCTTCAACAAACATTTTTGCACAAGTCTCTTTGGGTATTAATTTCTTGAAATGAATCTCTTATGTAATTTTTCAAATCATTGACACTTTTTGGTTTTCGGCTATAAACTTTCTCCTTGAGTACTCCCCAAAAGAAAAAATCCATTGGGGTCAAGTCTGGTGAATGTGCCGGCCAACAACTGGGCCTCTTCGGCCAATCCATTTATCAGGAAATGTTTCATCAAGATACTCGCAGACTACTCTTGAATAATGTGAAGGGGCCCCATCTTGTTGGAAATAAAGGTCATTTGAATTAGGCTGTTGCTGTAACTGGGGAACAACTTGATTCATTAGAATTTCGAGATACTTATCTCCTGTGACTGTTCCATAAAAAAAAAAAAAAGGTCCAAAAACAACAAAACTTGAAATACCACCCCAAACATTGACACCAGGCTCATTTAGCTCTTACTCTAATGTTAAATGCATGTTCTCATTATACCAGTAAACACAATTATGTCTGTTAATATGGCCAGGTAATTTGAAATAAGCTTTATCACTTCACATAATTGTTATCCAAAATTGCTGGATGTTCTTCAATTTCTTTAAGCATAATCTCACTAAATTGCAGCCGCCTGTCTGAATCATCCTCCAATAAACCATGAATTAGACGTGGACGATAAGCTTTCCACCCAATAGATTTCAGGATTCGCATGATGGAATCTCGTGAAATTCCCAATTCTAAAGAGACTCTTCTGGTGGACTTTTTTGGACTCTGAACACATGTTTCAGCAACAAGTTGTTTATTATTTTCTGTACAGGCTGTTTTGGGTTGACCAGTTTTTGGAGCATTAAGGACTGAGCCAGTGGCATCAAATTTGTCACAAATGCGGTAATTGGTTTGTCTCTTTGGGGCTTGAGTACCAAATGTTTCAACCCAATTTGCTCTAACTGTTTCAGCATATTGAGATTTCCATAATCTTTTAAAATCCATTTTCTGTGATCTGTATTTAAATTATTTGCCATTATGGGTTATCTGACTTATCTGAAAAGAAAAGAGATTTGGGGGAGATTTATCTGTTTAAACTGGATCTGTGAAACTGACTCAGTTGTCCTTAGCAACCAGATTCCACCTTTCATTTTCCAAAGAGTCTTTGAAGAATGAAAAGTGGAATCTGATTGATTGCTAAAGGCAACTGAGTCAGTTTCACTTTACACCATGTTTGATAAATCTCCCCCTTCATAACCCTATTACACATACTGTCCACCTACTTTTGGGCCACCCTGTATATACACTACCATTCAAAAGTTTAGGGTCACTTAAAAATTTCCTTATTTTTGAAAGAAAAGCACAGCTTTTTTTCCAATGAAGCTAGGATTAAGTGATTCAGAAATACACTCTATACATTGTTAATGTGGCAAATGACTATTCTAGCTGCAAATGTCTGGTTTGTAATGCAATATCTTCATAGGTGTATAGACGCCCATTTCCAACAACCATCACTCCAGTGTTCTTATGATACTTTGTGTTTGCTAACTGTGTAAGAAGGCTAATGGATGGTTAGAATACCCTTGAAAACCCTTGTGCAAGTATGTTAGCACAGCTGAAAACAGTTTGGCTGATTAGAGAAACTATAAACCTGACCTTCCTATGAGCTAACCAAAAATAAAAAAACAAATATCCTAAAATAAAAAAGTAAAAAATAAATTGCAAAAATTGCATGAAGGTAGTAATAATAATAAGGGTATTTAGTAAACATAATTTTGATCAAAAGAATGTACAAGGCATCCCGCTACGTCAAGGAAACCCTTGTGGGACAGTCCGAACTCTTGTATTTAAAACGTTTCCACTTGTCAAGTGACGTAAATGTAAACAAGGACCGAGGGACTGAACCAGCAGTAAGAGCATAGTGTGGCGCCCCTGAGGCTCTGTCGCCACAGAGGTACTGCACCTTCTCCTAAGGTGTGGTGCCCCACCATCCAGGTAAGTTGGGGGCTCCTGACCATGCTCCAACACTCGCACCCCACACAATAGAGTAGTTCAGCAAAACCACATTGCAGCTCCTTGCTTAGAGAGAAGCAGAGCACCTTTGGTGGTTCCTTGCTTGGAACACTAAACGTGCTGGGAGGTGGGTGGAGTTGAGAATACATATAAAAGAGCGGGATGGTTTAGGATTACAGGTCAGTCGGTCAGTTGGAGAGACGGAGAGAGGAAGCCACTTGGAGAGTAGTAGGGATCCCTGGAAGAGGGATGGAGGAAGGAGTGCTGCAGCTGCCTCAGTAATCTGAGCCAGCTGGCACGGGAAAGGAAAGAAGGAGAAAGACATTGAACTGAAGCCTGAGCTTCCACAGGAGGGAAAGACAAGTAGGGAACATAGGAGTAAAAGGGAACACAGAGGATGTGGGTTAGAGGAAGAACCCTGCCTAGAAGTTCTAAGCGCAAGGCCGGGGCCCGGTCCCCGAGGTTGTATGGACACTAATGGTTCTGCAGCAGACGCCGGTGGAGTAGTGGGCTGTAAATGCACTACTCCCATCTAAGACTTGAGGGCACAAGAGCAACATGGATAGAGAGCCGGGACTTAGGAGTAGAGAGTCCCCGTAGCAGGCTACAGCTGTCTGCCGTACAAGTAGAGTTCTTGGGAACATCTGTCAGGAGGAACTCCAGTGTAACTCAGTACTAGGAGATCTTCACGCTTAAAGGCGCTATAGAGGAGACGTTCAGAAAAGGCACATAAGTTGGTGGAGCGTGGAAGGGAGCAATCCATCTTGCCTGGAGGTTGACTGAGTCCCTGACCCGGAGGACACGGCACAGAAGCAGGCACTACAGACTGTGAGTAAAGCTTTGGAACTATATGCCCTGGTGTCCTCCATTCCTTTCTGCGTCCGCCCTCCAGGCACTGCTACATCCCCTGCGCCGGACACTACACCATCTAAGTGTCTCTTCACCTATCCTGCCCTGGGACAACAGCCCTGCCTGTGGAGGGCTATAACATCATTGCTGCACCACACCATCTGTCCCAGCGGATCTGCATGCAGCGTCGGCTTAACACCTCCTTTGCCGAGCACCACAGGTGGCGTCACGAACTATTCATCTAACTACATTCCACCATTTACATCTTCCTATTACTTGAGCAACCAGGGCCACGGTCCGGGTCACCGCTGCTGTGACGCATCCCACTGATACCGGCCCGGTACCGAGTACCCCACAGCCCTGGGAGGGCGACCCAATAGGCCAAACAGGATGGATTTTCCAACTCAGAAACAGGGCAGTCACACCCTTATATGCACAGAATGCACATTGAACCAAATGAGAAACCAGGTCTGAGCTGAAAAAGTAAATTAACGTGTATGTAAAATGTAAATGCATATAAACACATGACCTTTACACAGACAAAGCCAAAAACAAAAAACAAATATCCTAAAATAAAAAAAGTAAAAAACAAATTGCAAAAATTGCATGAAGGTAGTAATAATAATAAGGGTATTTAGTAAACATAATTTTGATCAAAAGAATGTACAAGCCATCCCGAAATAAAAGAAAAACTTTCCCAGTTTCATACCTATTCAGTGCAGTTCGATGTGAGCTCCGTTTGTTGCCCTGACACTCCCTGTACTTTATAGGGGGTGGTACCTCAAGGTCAACTCGCCCTCGGTGGGTGGGTGCCATGACCCAGAGGGTCCACTCAAAAAATGGACTCAGCAGAAGCTGAGTCCGTCACACATGGGCAGGCGCATTACATTTTGCTGACTAAGCACTGTGTGACTCTGTGAGCTATGGGGGAATGCGGTCAAGGTGCTGCTCCATAAGACTTTGAATCATCAAGGCTTGCAGGGCAAACCTCTGTATCTAACAGTTCCTCCACTGTTTCTGCCTCATATACCTCCTCTAGGGCCTCCACCTGTGCCCTCAACCCCTTTCTTAATCAGACACGCGTTCTAACAATGCAGATAAAATCTCCCCACCTCCATACTGCACAGTCATGGTTCACCACATTCAAGGCAGTGTTTAAATTAATATGCCTTGGAGATTGCAGACACAGGTATCCAGGCAGCCTAAAAATGGAGGCAGGGAAGGCCATGTGCGATAACGGTGCAAACCTGGTGGTGGCCCTATGCCGTGGCAACCTCACACACGTGCCTTGCATGGTTGACGTCCTCAACCTGATGGTACAGCAATTTCTCCACCACTATCCCTGACTGGATGCGCTGCTACAGAAAGCACGGTCACCGTGTGCTCACTTCCAATGATCGGACCCTGCAGGTCATCTACTTGCATCGCTACATAGGTCTTCCTGCCTACCGATTAGCCATTTGATTAGCAATGTATCGAAACATTAGAATTCCACTCTGCACATGTTGCAGCAGCGACAAGCTCCAGTGCAGTATTTTTTTTTGCATAGCCTGGGTCAACGCAGTCCAGACGTGGTGCAAATCATGTTTGTGGAGTCTGCACCCTTCTGCACAGTTTTGAAATGGCTACTAAGATGGTAAGCGCTGACAAAGCCATCATCAGCATCACTATTCAGCAGCAACGAGACCTGACACAGTATGTCATGTGGTATAGCCTGAGCCAATGCAGTACAGATGTGGGGCATATCACGTTTATGGCATGGGCACAGTTTCGAAATAGCTACTAAGAAGGTTTCTTTCCTTTTTTTTTTCCTTTTTTTCTTTTTTTCCATTTTTTCTTTTTTTTCCTTTTTTTCCTTTTTTTTCCTTTTTTTTCTTTTTTTTTTCTTTTTTTCCTTTTTCTTTTCCTTTTTTTCTTTTCCTTTTTTTTCCCTTTTTACTAAGAAGGTTAGCAATGATGATGCCATCAGCATCATGACTATTCCAGTCTTCTACATGCTGGAGCACACTTTGAATAGTTTGCGTGAGGAGGTGATGATCCCAGAGGAAGAGTTGTAAGCAGAGGAGGATGTGGAAGGAATAACAACATCTCAAGTTTACGGACTGTCGGACTGTCGTCCCACAGGCGGGTGCCATGGGAGGGCAGCTTACAGCATTGAAGTGGGGCTCATGGAACCAGACAAACTGTTAGTGAAGATGCAGGAGCTGAGGAACAAATTTGGTAGGATGAGGTGATGGACGCGCAACAGTCAGGAGATGAAGAGGTTAATGATACGCTCTCTGTTGTCTGAGGTTGGTGGAGGGGGCAGAGGAAGCAACCTTGAGTTTTACTAAACAACCAACACAGCATCGACTTAAACCGCATGGAAAAGCCTGACACATGAGTGTCTTTTAGCTGCATTATCTTCAACATGATGCCTGTATTCTTAAGGTTAGAAATAGTGCTGACTACTGGGTTGCCGTTCTGTTAGATCCGCGGTACAAGAGTAAATTTAGCCAGATGATTCCCCCCTGGAAAGGGATGTGCACAGGCAGGAGTATCGGAATACGCTTGTAGACAATCTTAAGAGTGGTTTTCCCCAAGACAGCAGTGAGGCACACAGTGTGCATCCCAGTTCTAGACATCCAACCCCGGGAACGTCAAGGTGTCATCGCCAACACATTAGTAGCAGCAGCAGTGTAAATAGCATAAGTAATTTCTGTGAGTCATCTGACACATATTTTAGACCAGTCTAACAAAGTGTGAATATTATTGCCATCAGGAGGGTTTGGACCATTTTACATTTTGGTCTTCAAAAATGGAAGAGTGACAAGAGCTTGCCTGTCATGCCATGAATGTTTTGTCATGACCGTCAGTTAGCGTTCTCTCAGAATGTGTCTTCAGCTGCTGGTTGTGTCCTGACAGCTATCCCATCAAAGTGTACAGCTCCTAACTTTCATTAAAATGAACAAGTCAAGGATCTCCAATGATTTTTGCACCACAGTCGCAGATTAGGCGGACTAGGACATGGTGTCGTTTTTAGTGTCATGTATTGATCTCGCGTTAATGCAGTCTGTGCCATCTTTGTGGTGTCTTCTGTGCCTGCTGTTGCTACTGCTGCTGATGTTACAATTAATTTTAATTAATTAATTTTTTGAAATATGGAGAGTCATAGTGGGGGCCTCCATCTGGTGGGTTGCCTGTAGCAGAAGGTGTGTCAGGGGCTTATCATACTGTTTCTACTCTGTGGAAATTCATGCCACTTTTGTGCTGTGTGGCAATTATTTTTTTGAAATGTGGTGACTCCAAGTTTGCTTTATATATATATATATATATATATATATATATATATATATAAACGTAGCAGATAAGGCAGCCCATGTCCAGACAGGTCCTTCTGGCATTTGCCAGAATTGCCAGATGGCCAGTCTGGCCCTGCTCACACTCTCACTTATTTTGTGAGGTAAAATATTTCACTGACTGTTTTTAAACAATATTTTACCTCACAAAATGTATCCTCTGCGATCTCCTGCTGTAACGTCAGTATTGTAATTTCCTTCCTCCCCTGCCCAGGAGCTGAGGTATGTTCTGTACATGGTCAGACACAGGGGTAAGAGAGACAGAGCACAGGGGGGCAGACAGATCAAGCGGGACAGCACATGAGGGGAGAACACAGCACAGAAAGGAAAGAGACAGCAGCCAAGAGGAATAGCACATGGGGTAGACAGGCCAAAGAAGAGAGCACAGAAGTCAGCACATGAGGAAAGAGAGAGTGAATAGGTAGGTGAGCACATGGGGGGAGAGATTCTCATCGCTGCAAAGCCTGCCTGCCCCCATTCCTCCAGCGAAAGACCCAGCCCCTGGAGGAAGATCTGGCTAGTCCCATGTTTGAGACTCTTAAATGAGGCTCCACGGACTTTATTTGCATATTTGTATTTCCCAGAGAGCAATGCACCTAGGATTTCACTGATTGAGCGCCTTTGCTGGCTGCCGCAGTGTTTTCTTTGACTGGTCTCCCTGAGGTCAGTGATTGTTTCGTGATGTTGGTCTACTAGACATTGCTCCCACCTAGCCAGAATCCTACTCCACACTGATGAGGGGCAACACCCCAAAACAGCTGTCTGTGGATGGATACCTGGCCTTGGTATTTCCCTTGTCATATCTATAAACTCGTAAAGAGCTGGATATTGACTTAAAGGGCCACTTAATATGGTGGTAATGGTGGTTTCCGAAAGGAGCCACTCCTTGGCTGGGTCCTTCCCTGGAGGAAGATCTGGCTAGTCCCGTGTTTGAGACTCTTAAATGAGGCTCCATTGACTTCATTTGCATATACTTATAAAGATGAGAGAGGCCTGTAATTGATATCATAGGTAAACCACAACTATGAGAGTCAAAATGAGAAAACAAATCCAGAAAATTACCTTGTCTGATTTGGCAAGATTTATTTTGCAAATTATGGTGGAAAATAAGCATTTGGTCATTAGCAAAGGTCATTTCAATATTTTGTTATACCACCCCTGGCAAAAATTATGGAATCACCGGCCTTGGAGGATGTTCATTCAGTTGTTTAATTTTGTAGAAAAAAAACATATTACAAATATGGCACAAAACTAAAGCCAATTCAAATGGCTACTTTCTGGCTTTAAGAACCACTAAAAGAAATCAAGAACAAAAAATGTGGTAGTCAGTAGTGGTTACTTTTTTAGACCAAGCAGAGGGGAAAAATTATGGAATCACTCAATTCTGTGGAAAAAATTATGGAATCACCCTCTAAATTTTCATTCCCAAAACTAACACCTGCATCAAATTAGATCTACTCGTTAGTCTGCATCTAAAAAGGAGTGAGCACACCTTGGAGAGCTGTTGCACGAACTGGACTGACATGAATCATGGCTCCAACACAAGAGATGTCAATTGAAACAAATGAGAGGATTATCAAACTCTTAAGAGGGTAAATCATCACGCAATGTTGCAAAAGATGTTGGTTGTTTACAGTCAGCTGTGTCTAAAATCTAGACCAAATACAAACAATATGGGAAGGTTATTAAAGGCAAACATACTTGTAGATCAAGGAAGACACCAAAGTGTCAAGACCGGAAACTTAAAGCAATATGTCTCCAAAACAGGAAATGCACAACAAAACAAATGAGGAATGAATGGAAGGAACCTGGAGTTAACGTCTGTGACCGAACTGTAAGAAACCGCATAAAGGAAAAGGGATTTACATGCAGAAAAGCTAAATGAAAGCCATCATTAACACCTAAACAGAAAAAAACAAGGTTACAATGGGTTAAGGAAAAGCAATTGTGGACTGTGGAAGACTGGATGAAAGGCATATTCAGTGATGAATCGTGAATCTGCATTGGGAAAGGTGATGATGCTGGAAATTTTGTTTGGTGCCGTTCCAATGAGATTTATAAAGATGACTGGCTGAACAGAACATGCAAATTTCCACAGGCATTGATGATATGGGGCTGCATGTCAGATAAAGGCACTGGGGAAATATGGCTGTCATTACATCTTCAATAAATGCACAAGTTTATGTTGATATTTTGGACACTTTTCTAAACCCATCAATTGAAAGGATGTTTGGGGATAATTAAATCATTTTTCAAGATGATAATGCATCCTGCCGTAGAGCAAAAACTGTGCAAACATTCCTTGAAAAAAGACACATAAGGTCAAAGTCATGGCCTGCAAATAGTCCGGACCTCAATTCAAATCTTTGGCAGAAGTTGAAGAAAATGATCTATGACAAGGCTCCAACCTGCAAAGCTGATCTGGCAAGTGATGTGTTGGAGTGTTTTTGGTCTGTTTGTTTTTCATGATTCCATAATTTTTTCCCTCTGCTTGGTCTAAAAAAGTAACCATTACTGACTGACACATTTTTTGTTTTTGATTTCTTTTAGTGTTTCTTAAAGCCAGAAAGTTGACATTTGAATTTACTTTAGTTTTGTGCCATGTCTGTGAACTGCTTTTTTTCTACAATATTAACCAACTGAATGAACATCCTCCAAGGGCGGTGATTCCATAATTTTTTGGCAGGGGTTGTATATCCTCTGTTGGCAATGACAGAGGTCAAATGTTTTCTGTAAATCTTCACTAGGTTGGCACACACTGTTGGTGGTATGTTGGCCCATTCCTCCATGCAGATCACCTCTAGAGCAGTGATGTTTTGGGCCTGTCACTGGGCAACTCAGACTTTCAAAACCATCCAAAGGTTTTCTATGAGGTTGAAATCTGGAGACTGGCTAGACCACTCCAGGACCTTCATATGCTTCTTACAAAGCCAACTCCTTTGTTGCTTTGGTGGTGTGCTTGGGATCATGATGCTGAAAGACCCATCCACGTTTCATCTTCAATGCCCTTGCTGATGGAAGGAGGTTTGCACTCAAAATCTCATGATACATGGCCCCATTCATTCTTTCAGTCGTCCTGGTCCCTTTGCAGAGAAACAGCTCCAAAGCATGATGTTGCCACCCCCATGCTTCAAAGTAGGTATGGTGTTCTTTGGATGCAATCCAAATGCTCTCTAGCAAACTTCAGATAGGCCCAGACCTGTACTGGCTTAAGCAGGGGGACATGTCTGGCACTGTGGTATCTGAGTCCCTGGCGGTGTAGTGTGTTGCTGATGGTAGCCTATGTTACAGTGGTCCCGGCTCTATGCAGGTCATTCACTAGGTCCCCCCATGTGGTTCTGGGATTTTTGTGCAGCGTTCTTGTGATCATTTTGACCCCATGGGGTGAGATCTTGTGTGGAGCCCCAGATCGAGGGAGATTATCACCAGTCTTGCATATACAGTGGGGCAAAAAAGTATTTAGTCAGTCAGCAATAGTGCAAGTTCCACCACTTAAAAAGATGAGAGGCGTCTGTAATTTACATCATAGGTAGACCTCAACTATGGGAGACAAACTGAGAAAAAAAAATCCAGAAAATCACATTGTCTGTTTTTTTTTCATTTTATTTGCATATTATGGTGGAAAATAAGTATTTGGTCAGAAGCAAGCAATCAAGATTTCTGGCTCACACAGACCTGTAACTTCTTCTTTAAGAGTCTCCTCTTTCCTCCACTCATTACCTGTAGTAATGGCACCTGTTTAAACTTGTTATCAGTATAAAAAGACACCTGTGCACACCCTCAAACAGTCTGACTCCAAACTCCACTATGGTGAAGACCAAAGAGCTGTCAAAGGACACCAGAAACAAAATTGTAGCCCTGCACCAGGCTGGGAAGACTGAATCTGCAATAGCCAACCAGCTTGGAGTGAAGAAATCAACTGTGGGAGCAATAATTAGAAAATGGAAGACATACAAGACCACTGATAATCTCCCTCGATCTGGTGCTCCACGCAAAATCCCACCCCGTGGGGTCAGAATGATCACAAGAACGGTGAGCAAAAATCCCAGAACCACGCGGGGGGACCTAGTGAATGAACTGCAGAGAGCTGGGACCAATGTAACAAGGCCTACCATAAGTAACACACTACGCCACCATGGACTCAGATCCTGCAGTGCCAGACGTGTCCCACTGCTTAAGCCTGTACATGTACGGGCCCGTCTGAAGTTTGCTAGAGAGCATTTGGATGATCCAGAGGAGTTTTGGGAGAATGTCCTATGGTCTGATGAAACCAAACTGGAACTGTTTGCTAGAAACACAACTTGTCGTGTTTGGAGGAAAAAGAATACTGAGTTGCATCCATTAAACACCATACCTACTGTAAAGCATGGTGGTGGAAACATCATGCTTTGGGGCTGTTTCTCTGCAAAGGGGCCAGGACGACTGATTCGGGTACATGAAAGAATGAATGGGGCCATGTATCGTGAGATTTTGAGTGCAAACCTCCTTCCATCAGCAAGGGCATTGAAGATGAAACGTGGCTGGGTCTTTCAACATGACAATGATCCAAAGCACACCGCCAGGGCAACGAAGGAGTGGCTTCGTAAGAAGCATTTCAAGGTCCTGGAGTGGCCTAGCCAGTCTCCAGATCTCAACCCTATAGAAAACCTTTGGAGGGAGTTGAAAGTCCGTGTTGCCAAGCGAAAAGCCAAAAACATCACTGCTCTAGAGGAGATCTGCATGGAGGAATGGGCCAACATACCAACAACAGTGTGTGGCAACCTTGTGAAGACTTACAGAAAACGTTTGACCTCTGTCATTGCCAACAAAGGATATATCACAAAGTATTGAGATGAAATTTTGTTTCTGACCAAATACTTATTTTCCACCATAATATGCAAATAAAATGAAAAAAAAACAGACAATGTGATTTTCTGGATTTTTTTTTCTCAGTTTGTCTCCCATAGTTGAGGTCTACCTATGATGTAAATTACAGACGCCTCTCATCTTTTTAAGTGATGGAACTTGCACTATTGCTGACTGACTAAATACTTTTTTGCCCCACTGTATATAATTGCCTTGTAATATTTTAATTTCCTGTTCTGTCCAGATGTCACCGTAACCCAGAATTCCAAGCAGAGGAAGTTCACCGTCCGCCATATAGGGACACCCAAGTGATGGGTGTCTCAATATGGAAACTACTGCTGGTACCACAGAGGATTCATTTTGTAAGGTAAAATATTTCACTGACTGTTTTTAAACAATATTTTACCTCACAAAATGTATCCTCTGTGATCTCCTGCTGTAATGTCAGTATTGTCTTTTGCTTCCTCCCCTGACCAGGAGCTGTGGTATGTTCTGTACATGGTCAGACACAGGGGTGAGAGAGACAGAGCACACTGAGGAGACAGCTCAAATGGGACAGCACATGAGGGGAGAACACAGCACAGGAAGGAGAGAGACAGCAGACAAGGGAAATAGCACAAGGGGTAGACAGGTCAAAGAAGATAGCACAGACGGGAGAAGTCAGCACATGGGGAAAGAGAGAGTGGATAGGTGGGAGAGCACATGAGGGGGAGAGATTCTCAGTGCTGCAAAGCCTGCCCCCATCGTGACATTACTGCCCTCGCATCGGGCTTCCATCTAGTATATATATATACAGCATATATGTCCTTTTATCCAAGGGTTGGATACCTCTTGTTTGTGGTGCTATTCTTACCCAATTATCTAATAAAGATATTTTATTGATATACATCTTTTTAGTCCCATATTCTTTCTGATCACAGATTCGGCACTCTATTCTCTGGTTTTTTTGGGTTCTAGTTAACTCCGAATGGTCTACCATTCATCCACTAAGCAGACACTTACCACTGATATCACATTTATAATCAAGTATATTAGTTGATACTATTTGGTATGTCTATTAGTGTTGAGCATTCCGATACCGTAAGTATCGGGTATCGGCCGATATTAGCGGTATCGGAATTCCGATACTGACTTCCGATACTTTTGTCATATCGGATACCGGAATCGGAAGTTCCCATCATGCTATGAGCCTGCTTGCTTTGATTAAGCCAATGGGAATCCTCCGAAGTGTGGGCACATCCTGTTAGGCATGTAGGCATGTTAACTATTGGCATGGCTGTGATTGGCTGCCGAAATGATGTCATGATGCACTATAAAAGCCACCGCAGCCGCCATTTCTGGTTCACTCTGCTGTGAATTCAGTTAGGGACAGGCTGCTGTAGAAGACTGTGAGGGACAGTTAGAAATAGCGATTCCACGAAACATCTAGTGCTTTACCCAGGCTACATAAACCACCACTGCAGCCTTCTTTGCCCTAGCAGCAGTGTTCACAGCTGTCTGCAAGGGCTGTGTGAGTGCAGCTCACGCTGTGGAGTGGGTCCTGCAGCCACGTCAGGTTGTAGGCTGCACAGTGTGCCTCACTGCTGCCTCATACATTTTTTAATTTTTGAGCTGCATTTTTTACATAATTTCAATCTAGTGTGCTTCCATCCGTATCCATATACGTTGGTTGCAAACACTAGTAGTAGACAGCGGAGCCTTTCTGCAGCCTTTCAGTGCTAGTGTCCACTTTGCTGCACTGTTCACGGCTGTCTGAGAGGTCACTGACTGTGTGTGAGTGCAGCTCACGCTGAGTAGAGTGTCCTGCAGCTACGTCTGGTTGTAGGACGCTCAACGTGCGTCACTGCCTCACACATATTTGTCTTTGAGTGCAGCTCATTTTTCTTCTATTAGTGTGCATCCATCCGTCTCCATCTACGGTGGTTGCAAACACTATATAGGAGTACACAGCGAAGCCTTTCTGCAGCCTGTCAGTGCCAGTGCCCACTTAGCTGCACTGTTCACGGCTGTCTGAGAGGTCTCTGACTGTGTGTGAGTGCAGCTCACGCTGAGTAGAGTGTCCTGCAGCTACGTCTGGTTGTAGGACGCTCAACGTGCGTCACTGCCTCACACATATTTGTCTTTGAGTGCAGCTCATTTTTTCTTCTCCTATTAGTGTGCATCCATCCGTATCCATCAACATTGGTTGGTTGCAAACACTATATAGGAGTAGATAGAGGAGCCTTTTTTTCTGGCTTGTGCCCTGCCGGCGCAGCCAGATTAGTATTACCCAATTTTTTTGGAGCCTCATCTTTTGCATTGTAGGTTACCTGCCTGCATTGTAATAGCTCCAAAAAGTTGGTGATACTATCAGTTTCAATTCTTTGTTCACATACTTTGAGTTTGTTTTCAACAAAGAAACCACAAAAAAAGTTCACCAAACACTACATTTGGAACTTGTGTAGGCCACATCAGCTCCTATTAAAGTGTAGTCCACACACACACACTTCATAAAATTAGTGTTTCTTGTACCTGTAACCAGCTGTTCAGGAATAAGCACACTAAGGCCCCCCTTTGTACTTTTCTGCCTATCTTAAGCAGTCTGGCAAGATGAAGAAGGCAGGGAGTAAGGCGCGTGGGCGTGGGCGTGGAGTTTCAGCAGGGAGAGGACGTGGGGATTCTGCAGGGAGAGGACGTGGGGATTCTGCAGGTAGAGGACGTGGGGATTCTGGGCCTGCTGCGGGCACCAGTGGATCAGCATCCCCCAGTTTTAGCAGGCAACAGTCCTTTATGCGCAGCTTTGTAGGACCTCAACGTACCCCACTGCTGCGGGAGGAACAAATTGAAGCCGTTGTCGGATGGATGGCAGCTAACGCATCGACTTCAATTACTTCCACAGCCTCTCAGGACCAGAGCACCGAAGAGCAACCATCTGTCTCTTCACCACCTGCCAAAGTGCCCAGGCAGTCAGAGAGACATGGACAGGAGCCATCACAGTCTCTACTTCTGTTCTCGGAATCTGTTGGCTTGGAAAGAGGGGGCCAGCCAAGCATCATTCCTGAATGTGAAGAAGAGGGAGTATGCAGTGATGCGCAACTTCTTTGTCCCTCTGAATCTGAAGAGGCGAGTGGGCCAGTGCCTATGGTCAGCACACCTCAGTACGCATCAGATGATGACGAGACTCAGTTGCCACTTTCTGGTGCGTACGGTGCTGGCGAGACAACCCCGGAGAAGCAGCTGTTTGAAGAGGGGAGGGAAGATGATGAGGTCCTTGACCCATCATGGCGTGAGGAACAGGAAGGTGGTGGGAGCAGCTCGGAGGAAGAGATTCCCCTACCGGCCAAAACAGGAGGCAGAGGGAGGGGGAAGACTTGGTTGCCTGTACCCTCCACTTCGGCACCCGTTAGGAGCATTCCTCATTCCAAAGGCAAAACGGGCGCTCCCAAGACTTGCAGTGCGTGGTCCTTTTTTGACACAGTTGCAGATGACATTTGCTTTGTCAAATGCAAGCTGTGTCATCAGAAAGTCAAAAGAGGGAGAAATGTCAGCAACCTCAATACCACAAATATGTGGAAACATGTGCGCACCAAGCACGAGTTGGAGTTGCAGAGACACCCTGAAGACGTAGGCCAACGTACAGCACCACCTACCACCTCTTCAGTTCGTGTTGGGGCCTCTTCCTCCAGCTCACACACTGCTGGTTCGGCTTCCTCACAGGATCGCCAAGGAAGAACCTCTGCCACTGTTGTCCGGAGACCCTGTCAGATTCCACCCATAGCAGCACGTTCCCATCCATCACAGCCATCGGTAGCACAGGCATGGGATAAAAGGCTCCCTTACTCGGCAAACCATCCCCGAGCACAGTCTCTGAATGCTGGCATTGCCAAACTTCTGGCAGTTGAAATGTTGTCATTCAGGCTGGTGGACACTGACACCTGCCGGGACTTAATGGCATTGGCAGTCCCCCAATACAACATGCCCAGCCGCTTTTATTTCAGCAGGCGAGCCGTCCCTGCCCTGCAGAAACATGTTGAGGGCAAAATAAAACATGCGCTACTAAACGCCGTTAGTAGCAAGGTCCACCTGACCACCGATGCGTGGACCAGTAACCATGGACAGGGACGATACCTTTCCCTCACTGCCCACTGGGTCAATGTTGTGGAGCCGGGTACAGATCTGGAGAGTGGCGCTGTACGTGTTCTTCCAACGCCACGGATTGCAGGACTCCAGTCTGTACACATAGACTCCTCCTCCTACTCAAGTTCCTCAGAAACAGCAGAGCAGGAGCCTGTTACGACCGATATGAGCACAGCCGTGGCCAAACGTCAACAGGCTGTACTCAAATTAATTTCTTTGGGGAATCGAAGCCACACAGCGCAGGAGCTCTGGAATGCTATCAAGCAGGAGAGCGATGTGTGGTTTGGGCCAGCGAATCTCCAGCCGGGCTTGGTAGTGTGTGACAATGGCCGAAATCTGGTGGCAGCTCTTGGCCTAGGCAACCTCACACACATCCCATGTCTGGCACATGTGCTTAACTTGGTCGTGCAGAGCTTTCTGAGGGACTATCCGGATCTTGATGCACTGTTGCACAAGGTCCGCATAGAGTGCGCTCACTTGCGGCGTTCCAGCACGGCAAGATCGCGCCTCGCTGCTCTGCAGCGACGATTTGGCCTTCCAGAACATCGCATCATATGTGACCTACCCACCCGGTGGAATTCAACGTTACATATGTTGGAGCGGTTGTGTGAGCAGCAGGCAGCAGTCATGGAGTACCAGCTGCATCAGGCGCAAACAAGTCGCTCTGTGCGCCGTTCACACTTCAGCACCATTGAGTGGGCCTCTATGAAGGACATCTGCCTCGTTTTGCGTGCCTTCGATGAATCCACGCGGATGGCGAGTGCAGATGATGCACTAGTCAGCATGACTGTCCCCCTTATCTGCCTGCTTCAACAAACACTGCAAGCACTAAGGGATGAGGTTTCGGAAGAGGTGGAGGATGAGGAGTCCCAAATGCCATCTACTTCTGGACAGTCTGCGCTACGTGTTTCCTCACAAAGGCCTAGGCAGGGGACACTTTGTGAGGAGGATGAGGAGGAGTCGATGGAGGAGGAAGACATCTCTCCAGAGGAGGGAGGTACACAAACCTCTACTCAGTATGTACAGCGAGGGTGGGGTGATGCAGAGCAGGCCGAGGTAACGCCTCAAACAGGGGACAGCGGTTCTTTGGCAGTTGGGAGTCTGCAGCACATGGTTGATTTCATGCTGCAGTGCCTGAGAAACGACCGCCGCATCGCCCACATTCTCGTCTCGGCTGATTATTGGGTGTACACCCTCCTAGATCCTCGCTACCGGGACAGCGTATAAAGGCTCATACCAACGTTGAACCGGGAGCGTAAACTGCGGGAGTACGAAGAGTCACTGGTGCAGTCCATAATGTTTTCCATTCCACCCGACAGCATTGTTGCTAGTGCTTTACAAAGCAGCTCTGTGCGTCGAGGCAGTGGAGGAAACTCTGCACAAAGAGGGAGCAGAGGCAGCGCCGCAGCACAAGGCAAGACCACTATGGCCCAAATGTGGCAAAGTTTTGTGTGTCCACCACAATTGTCTACACCATCAGCGACGCCTCGAGTCAGCAGGAGGCAACGCTTCCGTCAGATGGTGTCAGACTACATGTCTTGCCCTGTCACTGTACTCCCAGATGGATCTTCCCCCTTCAAGTTTTGGGTCTCTAAGCTGGATACATTGCCAGAGCTTAGCCAGTATGCATTGGAGGTGCTGGCTTGCCCTGCTGCCAGTGTATTATCGGAACGCATCTTTAGTGCCGCAGGTGGTGTACTAACAGACCGTCGTATGCGACTATCTTCCGATAATGTTGACCGGCTGACTTTTCTGAAAATGAACAAGGCCTGGATCTCCAAAGACTTTGCCATTCCTCTTACAGACTAAATTAGTGGTTGTCAACTGTATCCAGGTCTGCTGGTGTGTTCATTTTTCTACCACCTGAACTATAATCCCTGTGCTTCAACGCAGCCAGTTGTCACTCAGATGTGTCGTCTGCACAGAGAAACACACTAGCTCCTGTGTTAGTGGGGTTCAGTAACGCCAGCTGATCCCCTGCTGTGTGGATGGCAAAGTCACCAGATCCATCAACATTCAAACCACTACTGATTTTTAACCGTGCCCAACTTAGGTCTCTGGCTCCACTGTCTCTACTATTTCCCCTGGCCTCCAACCCCGCCATCTACATCTCTGAAGTGGCGTCAGCACAATCTACACTTGTTCCTGTGTTCCTGTGGCTCAGTCCCATCAGTTTATCCCCTGATGTGTGTCTGGCAAGGTCTCCTGCTCAGTCCACATTCCCATAACCAGTAGTGGGAATGAGGACAGAGCTGGCGAACTTGCCGGACAAACATCAGGGGATCAACTGACGGGACTGAGCACCAGTAACACAGGAACAAGTGTAGATTGTGCTGACGCCACTTCAGAGATGTAGCTGGTGGGGTTGGAGGCCAGGGTAAATAGTAGAGACAGTGGAGCCAGAGGCCTAAGTGGAGCATGGTTAGAATCAGTAGTAGTCAACAACCTCCATAAAAACCGCTGCCCATTGGCCTCTGCATGCGGCATGCGTAATCCTGGGCTCCAACAGCGTCAGTTGGTGTTCAGAAGTGTCGTCTCCACAGAGCCAAACACATTCGTTCAAGTGTTAGTGGGGTTCAGCACTGCCAGCTGTTCCCCTGCTGTGGAGATGGCAAGTCTCCTGCTGCCTACACCTGCCAAAATCCAGTAGGCCCCAGCCTGCTCCACGCCTGATCCTGGGCTCCAACAGCGTCAGTTGGTGTTCAGAAGTGTCGTCTCCACAGAGCCAAACACATTCGTTCAAGTGTTAGTGGGGTTCAGCACTGCCAGCTGTTCCCCTGCTGTGGAGATGGCAAGTCTCCTGCTGCCTACACCTGCCAAAATCCAGTAGGCCCCAGCCTGCTCCACGCCTAATCCTGGGCTCCAACAGCGTCAGTTGGTGTTCAGAAGTGTCGTCTCCACAGAGCCAAACACATTCGTTCAAGTGTTAGTGGGGTTCAGCACTGCCAGCTGTTCCCCTGCTGTGGAGATGGCAAGTCTCCTGCTGCGGAGATGGCAAGTCTCCTGCTGCCTACACCTGCCAAAATCCAGTAGGCCCCAGCCTGCTCCACGCCTGATCCTGGGCTCCAACAGCGTCAGTTGGTGTTCAGAAGTGTCGTCTCCACAGAGCCAAACACATTCGTTCAAGTGTTAGTGGGGTTCAGCACTGCCAGCTGTTCCCCTGCTGTGGAGATGGCAAGTCTCCTGCTGCCTACACCTGCCAAAATCCAGTAGGCACCAGCCTGCTCCACACCTGATCCTGGGCTCCAACAGCGTCAGTTGGTGTTCAGAAGTGTCGTCTCCACAGAGCCAAACACATTCGTTCAAGTGTTAGTGGGGTTCAGCACTGCCAGCTGTTCCCCTGCTGTGGAGATGGCAGTCTCTCCTGCTGTCTCCGCATTCCAAAGACAGTAGGCCTCTGCCTACACCCTCCTATTTCCTGGGCTTCAACACAGCCAGTTGTAGCTCGGAAGTGCCGTCCACACGGAAAGAGACACTTGCTCCCGTGTCTCAGTGGGGTTCAGTAACGCTAGCTGATCCCCTGCTGTGTGGATGGCAAAGTCTCCTGCTGCCTACACAGTCCTACTACTACTGATTTTTAACCGTGCTCCACTTAGGCCTGTGGCTTCACTGATTTTCGTATTTCCCCTGTCCTCCAACCCCGTCAGTTACCGCTCCGAAGTGGCGTCTGCACAATCCACACTTGTTCCTGTGTTACAGGTGTTCAGTCCGGTCAGTTAATCCCCTGATGTGTGTCCGGCAATGTCGCCTACTCTGTCCACATTCCCATAACTAGTTATGCTCCATAACTAGTTATGGGAATGTGGACAGAGCAGGCGACATTGCCGGACACACATCAGGGGATTAACTGACCGGACTGAACACCTGTAACACAGGAACAAGTGTGGATTGTGCAGACGCCACTTCGGAGCTGTAACTGGCGGGGTTGGAGGACAGGGGAAATACGAAAATCAGTGAAGCCACAGGCCTAAGTGGAGCTTGGTTAAAATTAGTAGAAGTCTACAACCGATCTTAAGATTTCTTCAATGCAGCCTCAGCCTGCTCCGTGCTTGTCCCTGGGCTTCAACACAGCCAGTTGTAGCTCGAAAGTGTGGTCCACACGGAAAGAGACACTTGCTCCCGTGTCTCAGTGGGGTTCAGTAACGCCAGCTGATCCCCTGCTGTGTGGATGGCAGTCTCTTCTGCTGTCTCCGCATTCCAAAGACAGTAGGCCTCTGCCTACACCCTCCTATTTCCTGGGCTTCAACACAGCCAGTTGTAGCTCGGAAGTGCCGTCCACACGGAAAGAGACACTTGCTGCCGTGTCTCAGTGGGGTTCAGTAACGCCAGCTGTTCCCCTGCTGTGTGGATGGCAGTCTCTTCTGCTGTCTCCGCATTCCAAAGACAGTAGGCCTCTGCCTACACCCTCCTATTTCCTGGGCTTCAACACAGCCAGTTGTAGCTCGGAAGTGCCGTCCACACGGAAAGAGACACTTGCTCCCGTGTCTCAGTGGGGTTCAGTAACGCTAGCTGATCCCCTGCTGTGTGGATGGCAAAGTCTCCTGCTGCCTACACAGTCCTTCTACTACTGATTTTTAACCGTGCTCCAATTAGGCCTGTGGCTCCACTGTCTCTCGTATTTCCCCTGTCCTCCAACCCTGCCAGTTACAGCTCCGAAGTGGCGTCTGCACAATCCACACTTGTTCCTGTGTTACAGGTGTTCAGTCCGGTCAGTTAATCCCCTGATGTGTGTCCGGCAATGTCGCCTGCTCTGTCCACATTCCCATAACTAGTTATGGGAATGTGGACAGAGCAGGCGACATTGCCGGACACACATCAGGGGATTAACTGACCGGACTGAACACCTGTAACACAGGAACAAGTGTGGATTGTGCAGACGCCACTTCGGAGCTGTAACTGGCGGGGTTGGAGGACAGGGGAAATACGAAAATCAGTGAAGCCACAGGCCTAAGTGGAGCTTGGTTAAAATTAGTAGAAGTCTACAACCGATCTTAAAATTTCTTCAATGCAGCCTCAGCCTGCTCCGTGCTTGTCCCTGGGCTTCAACACAGCCAGTTGTTGCTCGGAAGTGCCGTCTTCACAGAGTAAAACACTAGCTCCTGTGTTTGTGGGGTTCAGTAACGTCAGCTGTTCCCCTGCTGTTTTGATGGCAATCTGTCCTGCTGCCTCCCAATTGACAGCACATCAGGCCTCAGCCTGCTAAGTGCTTGTCCCTGGGCTCCAACATCGCCAGTTGCTGCTCATAACTGACTTTGGCACAGGTACTCCCTCCTGCCCAGCTTGGTTCCAGCCCTGCCTGCTGTTTCCGGGAAGTGTCAATGTCAGTTTGCCACCCCAAGTTGCCATGTCGTGTTGCAGTTGGGTTAGCCGAGGCTAGGGTGCCAGCAGTTTAGGTGCTTCCTATGTGGACTGCGGGTTCTGGTAAGAAAGGCTTGTTCCGTAGTGCCAGTAGGACAAGCACCCCCTGTAGGACTGTGTGATTCGGTAACTGCGGCCAGCTTGCGGCATGCCAACTTTGCTTTTCAGGGGTAACTTCAGCTGCCCCTCTGGGTTCCAGCACCGTCAGCTGGTTCTCGGCAGAGCCTTTGGCCTAGGTGCCTCCATCTCGGTATCCGAGTTCCGGCAACGTCTGCTGGTCCTTGGTAGTGCTTTGTAGCACAGGTACCTCCTGCTTAGTAACCGTGTTCCAGCACCGTCAGCTGGTCCTCGGTTGTGCCATTGGCTTATTCCTTCTGCTGCCCCTCCGGGTGCCAGCACTGTCAGCTGGTCCTCGCTATTTCCATTTGCTCTTGCAGCTTATGCTACCCATCCGGGTTCCAGCACCGTCAGCTGGTTCTCGGCAAAGCCTTTGGCCTAGGTGCCTCCATCTCGGTATCCGAGTTCCGGCAACGTCTGCTGGTCCTTGGTAGTGCTTTGTAGCACAGGTACCTCCTGCTTAGTAACCGGGTTCCAGCACCGTCAGCTGGTCCTCGGTAGTGCCATTGGCTCTTGTTCCTTCTGCTGCCCCTCCGAGTGCCAGTACCGTCAGCTGGTTCAAGAGGACAAAGAACAGGAAGACAACCACCAAGATGCAGAACAACAAGAGAGAGAAGACAAAGAAGCATAAAAAAACAAAGCAGAAGAACATTAAGCATAAGACTAATACTCTGAGCAAATGATATTATCTTATTTATAAGCAGAAGAAGAATAAGCAGTGTATGGGGGTGAGTCCGTTCCTCCTCGTGGTGCCCCTGGAAAAGGCCTGCTGCTGCAGGCCAAACTGAACGCGGACAAATCCTGTTGTAAATCTTTTGTGACAGGCAGAACGGAAGGTGTAAACTTCTAACTTTTCTAGATAACAACTACAGGAATGCCTGACACAAATAAGAATATGATGAAGAAGAATAGGAAGAAGATGAAGAAGTTGAATATGTAGAATAATAATTGTTGAATAAGAAGAATATGAAGAATGTAAGAAAAGGAAGAAGAAGAAGAAGAATGTAAAAAAAGGAAGTAGAAGAATTTAAAAAAAGGAAGAAGAAGAAGAAGAATGTAAAAAAAGGAAGTAGAAGAATGTAAAAAAAGGAAGAAGAAGAAGAAGAAGAATGTAAAAAAAGGAAGAAGAAGAAGAAGAAGAATGTAAAAAATGGAATAAGAAGAAGAAGAAGAAGGTAAAAAAAGGAAGAAGAATAAGAAAGAAGAAGAAAGAAGAAAGAAGAAGAAGACATACATGTCTGGCAAAATATAAATGAGGCTAACATAGTCAATATCTTTGTAACTCCTAACGTCTTTAAAAAAAAAGTTTAATTCCTGCTATTCCATTTGATTGGGCAAAACCTCTATGGCTTTAATGTCTCCTCCACCTCCCACAATACATTCTACATTATTCTTAGTTGTTTTTCTTCATGTAGAATTAACCTACAAGGAAAGAAAGGGTTTTTTTTAATTCCGATATTTTGGCCCCATTGACTTGCATTGGTTCCCGGTATCGGAATCGGCGATACCGATACTTTTTTTTTTAAGATCGGCCGATCCATTCCGATCCGATATTTTCAAGTATCGGCTGGTATCGCTCAAATCTAATGTCTATTACTGTGTCTAGCACCTCTTCTTAATAGTCCTCCATATAGTATTATAGGTCACATATAGTCCTTCATACAGTATAATGGGCCCTATATATTCCTTCATACAGTATAATGGGCCCTATATAGTCCTCCATATATTATAATGGGACCATCCTTTAAAATAAATACTCTCCTAATCTTGGTTCCTTCCGGTTGCTCTGGTCTCTGCAGCGAGTCTTCTGACCTTCTGCACTGCTCAGCTCAGAGGGTTTGCTATAGTGGCATCTTCTCGCCATCTCGACTGAGATGTCACAGAGCTCAGACGTGGAGGGGGATGATGGGAGAGAGAGCGTCAGCTGACGGCTCCCTTTTGCATCATTGTTTTAATACAGTTAAAAGTACGATGCAGGGTGGGGAACACTGTCACTAGGACCCCCAACTCATGGGCCCCATAGCGTCTGCGTGGTCTGTCGCCATTGATGGTTAGCCACTGAGCATCACTTAGATTAAAATGTTTTAGGACATCCAAGAAATTTTGACTAAAATTTCTATAAGTTTTCAATCTGTGAGGGACTTTCTTATAAGTATTTGGTGATAACTTTCATCTACACAGCTAAGTTATTAAATACCGGTATTTCTCTACTGTACAACCTCTATTGATATTGTTCCACTCGGATGGAATTTAGATGTTGGGATTTCCTTACTGGTGCAAAGAAAGAGAAGCCTTCTGCTGCACAGGAAGTACAGCTCAAACTCTTGGGAATAAGGATAAAAAAATTACAGGAGAAAGTGACTCATAGAACAGGAAGCCTTAGAAGAATCCTAAATCACATCTTTCAGGCAAGAATGAGCAAGTGCTCTTTCTACATGATTAATAAGTTAGGGATCACATATGGATGGATCTTCTCAGCTTGTCCTCAAAATTCTGTCTTTCAGCAGAACACCAGATGCTGAATGTACAATTCTATTCCCCATAATGGCCAACAACGTAGTGACCTTTCAGCTCCTGTTAAGGAGACTGTCAGTTTATATTAAAACAGAGAAGGAAAATATTACCCATTGTAAAAATTACTTATTCTTATCTGTAAATCAAAAATATATGTTCAATGCCACAACATCATAAAAGAATATATCCTCATATAATGAACCATTGATTAACCCCGTAGAGACGGAGCCAAATTTTTGAAATCTGACCAGTGTCACTTTATGTGGTAATAACTCTGGAACGCTTCAACAAATCCCAGTGATTTTGAGATTGTTTTTTTTGTGACCCATTATAATTTATGATAATGGTAAATTTAGGTTGATATGTTTTGTGTTTATTTATAAAAAATATCAGAAATTTGAGAAAAATTTTAAAAAAATAGCAATTTTCAAACTTTGAATGATTATCCCTTAAATCCAGATAGTCATACCACAGCAAAACATTAATAAATAACATTTCCCACATGTCTGCTTTACATCAGCACTATTTGTATACTGTTCTTTTATTTTCTTTTTTAGGAGGTTTAAAAATGTAGCAGTAATTTTTCATTTTTTCAAGGAACTTTACAAAATTTATTTTTTTAGCGACCTATCCATGTTTGAAGTAACTTTCGGGGTCCTAAACATTGAGAAACCCTCAAAAGTTATACCATTTTAAAAACAGCTCTCCCTGACATATTGAAAACTGCAGTCAGGTAGTTTATTAACCCTTCGGGTGATTTTCAGGAATTAATGCAAAGTGACATGACAGAAATGAAAATGTGTATTTGTGGCACTCCTGAAGGTCCAGTCACCACAGAGGTACTACACCTCAGCCAGAGGTGTGGTTCCTCACTCTCAGGTAAGGAGGGGGCAGTACCTGGTACCCGCACACTAGCATCCAACACCACACCACTCCAGGCCAGGGGATCTGGGTGGACCCTACTTGGGAGGGCCCCATCTCAGGCTGGAGGGGGAACTAGGTAGAGGGTGTGGGTGGAGGAAATAGATAAGGGTAGGAGACCTGGAGGTAGAGTGACTGTTGGAGAGAAAGTTGACAGTTGGTAGTGGAGAGTTGTGATGGAAACGGGAGTCAGGAGGAGCAAGTGTCAAGAGAGGAGAGAGGAGTGAAGAAGGGGTCCTAGGGGCCAGGGAAGTGAAGAATCCACCAGTGGCACCCGAATCCACACCTACCGTAGTCGGGTGGAGGGATCAGGTCGCAGTGGGGAACGGCCCCAGACTAGTGGAGAAATTGTAGGACTTAGCTAGCTAATCGAAAGCTATAGTAGCTATATGTGCGACAGCCAGATCCACACACAATTTCTAAAAAGGCAGCCACATAGGGTCAAAGGGACCAGGAGGTCGTCACCCGACAGGACCTGAGGCTGCTGGCTTGGGACACTGTGTGTGAGGCACAGGGCAGGAGGGCATGAGCCAGTGCAGAGAGACGACCTGGGAAGGTATATAAGAAGGGGGTCCCACAAAAGTGCACCCAAGCTACCCGAGAGCTGGCTGGACCACCGACCCAGAGGACACAGCACCCGACTAGTGATTGTAACCTAAAGAATGTGAGTAAAGTGTGAAGACTGCACTCAGCTGTGTCCTCAGATTTATTTACTGCATCACCTGCCCTGTACTACAACAGTTACCATTATCAAATTAATCCTATAACTGCCTTGGAGAGCTGCAACATCTCTGCTGCGTCACCAACTGCCCCAGTGGACCTGAATCGCAGCGTCGGCCATCTAGTGCCAAACACCACGGGTGGCGTCATGACTTCATCCCCCATAAACTTTCCCCCTTTCATTTTATTGCACGCCCAGGGCCACGGATTGGGTCACTGCTGATGTGACATCCCCTGAAGAACTGACCTGCCCGAACCGAGTACCCTCGGCTCTACCAGGGGGTTGCAATCTTGGCGCAACAAACAGGATGTGCCGACCCAGTAAACTGGGTCCTGTGTGCCTATCATGGGTCAAGTTGCTGAACAGTGCTAAAGCAGTACCCACCCACTGTAAAGACTTCAATGTTAAAGGACTTGTCCGTCGGCTAGGGAGATCCGCCTTCTGGTGGGGAAGACAGCAGAAGAGAGAGGAACCACCCACAAAAGGGAGAGGGCAGGAGGAGCACTAGAGAGTGTGCGACAAGGTGTGATGCAGGAGAGGCTATAAGGAGTCCGGTGAGCACCATGGCGAGCGGTGGACAGAGAGCTACGTAGCGTGGGGTGGAAGCTGCGAGCTCCCCCAGCGGACGGGATGAAGACCCAGACCAGCTGCCCATGGTAGACCTGGAATTTCTTAGAGCTGAAATGGAGAAGCTAAGCTGCCAGCTCCTAAAGACACAGATCACGGAGATATCGAAATGGCGAGAGGCCCTGCTGGAAAAGGTGTCTGTGCGGTGGGCAGCCTTGCAACCAGCAGCCTCGACCCTAGAGGAAAAGGAAGAGGAGTCCGGCACCGGAGAGGCAAAAGATACAGGTACCGACATTGCCCCAGTGGCCGAGGAAACCCTGGTTGGGCCCTTAAAACTCCCGCCAGCCCTAAAACCTGGCCAGGTGTTTAGACTGGCGGTTCCATAACAGCCTGAACCCATGCCCCGGGAGGTGCACAGTGAAAGGGTCGGTTTTCGTTGGGAATACCCGGGGACAAAACTGATGGGGATCCCTGGGGAGGCCCAAGTGGGAGAAGCCTGGGTAGAGACCCTCAGTTGGGAGGACTATTGCTGGCAGCAAATACCAAAATGTCAAGCGGTGGTGCAAGAACGCAAAGCCCTGTGGAGAGCTAAGGAGAACAGAAACATGAAGGCCAAGGCCCAGGCCCGCATGGCTAGATCCGCTGGCCAGGGTCCGCAGAGGCAAGGCACTGTGGTCTCCTTTAACTTGAAAGGGGGCTGGGGGTTTATCAAGGAGCCCGGGGTGGCCTCAGAACTGTTCGTGACTCGACGGGACGTGCAGTCACACTTAGTAAAGGGGCACCTGACTTGTACCCAGGAGATCTTGTGACCTTCACCCCGGCATGTGGGCGAAAGGGGGTGGTACACCCTCAATGTGAGAAAGAATACTTGGGGACATGTTGCCCCCATGCCAGAGGTTGCAGTGCCAGAAAGGTAACCAGCAGCTATAACCCGAGTAACTGCAACATTCCCTGCAACTTCAACTAAAGTTGCAGTGCAGACACAGGCAACTCAGACCCTGGCTGCAGGACCTGCTCAGTTTGTGTCACCCGGCGTGATACATGAGAAAGAACTTCCCCAATCAGGAGGTTGCAGGCCCAAAGAATTGCCTTGGAAGAGAAAGAGGCAGAATACAAATATAAACAGATAGCTAGTTAACCTGGCTAGTTAGAGTGAGTGCTCATTAATATAAAGACAATGTGGTCATGGACAGTCGGCACCATATCCACCTGTTTTGCAATTGCTACACATGCCAGTCTTCTTTCGGGCACAGGACATCCACCTCCTGTTCACCTCCGGTCACTGGACTGTCCACATACGAGACCAGTCACCGTGGACCATTTACATCTCTGTGTACACTGCGGGTTGCCAGGCCTCACTCTGGCCCTGACACACCTGAGACTCACTAAGCACTCACTATGATATCAACTAACCGGAGTCCGGAATGGAACAGACTGCAACACTATCATACTGCAATCTGTTTCAAACACAACATCCAAAGCAGGTTTTCCCTACCTCTATCTTGGACTCTAACATGTCCAAAACTAACACTTTTATTATTAGTCTGCATTGCAGTCACAGCTACACCCGTGACTGCCATACACACCTATGGTCTTCATACGCCTCCATGCACATCCTGGGGAGACTGCACAGCGACCCCTACCTGTGCTTCCCCATTGCAATCCCTGCTACACCTGTGACCGTAATGCATCCTCATAGCCAGGGGCTGCCTGGCAAATTTTAGCCTGGGGGGCACGCACACAGCAGTGGCCCATGAGTAGCGGCCTATCCTTAAAGGGGTTGTCAGATCTTAAAGGGAACCTTTCAGCAGTTTTGGCCGCTATAAGATGCAGCCACCGCCTTTCAGGACTTATCTACAGCATTCTATGAAGCTGTAGATAAGCCCCCCTCCGACCTGCAAGATAAGAAAAATAAGTTTTATTTTACTCCCCTGGGGGGGTCCGGTCCAATGGGTGTCGCAGGTCCAGCGCCTCCCATGTTCTTGCGATGCCGTCCTCCTGCTTGCTTCCTCATCTCTTTCCTGCCAGGCGTACTTTTCTGCCCTGTTGAGGGTAGAACAGGAGGGATGTGGAAACTACAGAAATCACAACTTCTAGATCCAAATGTTACAACAACAATAAATTTCTTTATTAAAGAATACGGACAAAACAGAAAAAATGGGGGAGCATGTGCAGGGGACAATAAAGTGCAGCAGTGCTAGAGGACGCACTGAACCTGGCTGAAATCGCACCATATAGTATCTATGTTTTGTCCGTATTCTTTAATAAAGAAATTTATTGTTGTTGTAACATTTGGATCTAGTAGTCGTGATTTCTGTGGTTTCCACATCCCTGTTTTATGATATATAGCGACTGATCCCTTACTGTCCACTATTAACAGCACATGCTTTTTTTACATCTATATACAGTATGCTGTTATATACGTTTGCAGTGATATCTTGGTGAGGGTAGAGCAAAGTACTGCAGTGCGCAGGCTCTTCAGCTGTTATATATATATATATATATATACTAGCTGAAGAGTCCGGTGCTGCCTGGGCATAGTAACTAACTGTGGTTAGTTATAACAAATTATAATTATCCTCCATCCCATAGTCCCGTGCCCATATACCCATCATACATATCCTCCATCCCACAGGCCCGTGCCCATATACTCATCATACATATCCTCCATCCCATAGGCCCGTGCCTATATACCCATCACACATCCTCCATCCCATAGGCCCGTGCCCATAAACCCATCATACATATCCTCCATCTCAAAGTCGAGTGCCCATATACCCATCACACATCCTTCATCTCATAGTCCCATGCCCATATACCCATCATACATATGCTCCATCTCATAGTCCCGTGCCCATATACCCATCATACATATCCGCCATTCCATAGTCCTGTGCCCATATACCCGTCATACATATCCTCCATCCCATAGTCGAGTACCCATATACCCGTCACACATCCTCCATCCTATAGTCCCGTGCCCATATACCCGTCATACATATCCACCATCCCATAGGCCCATGCCCATATATCCATTATACATATCCTCCATCCCACAGTCCAATGCCCATATACCCATCACACATCCTCCATCCCATAGTCCCATGCCCATATACCCATCAAACATATTCGCCATCCCATAGTCGAGTGCCCATATATCCATCACACATCCTTCATCTCATAGTCCCATGCCCATATACCCATCATACATATGCTCCATCTCATAGTCCCGTGCCCATATACCCATCATACATATCCACCATTCCATAGTCCCGTGCCCATATACCCGTCATACATATCCTCCATCCCATAGTCGAGTACCCATATACCCGTCACACATCCTCCATCCTATAGTCCCGTGCCCATATACCCGTCATACATATCCACCATCCCATAGGCCCATGCCCATATACCCATTATACATATCCTCCATCCCACAGTCCAGTGCCCATATACCCATCACACATCCTCCATTCCATGGTCAGCCATTATGACATCATAATGAGCGGCGGGGCTTGCAACCTATGATGACATCAGCGTCACCATGGCAACCATTGTGACATAATGAGGGGCGTGGCTTGACACGTACACACTGTTTCCCCAGTATGCAAATAGGGGCATTATGACATCACAATGAAGGGCGGGGCTTGACTCGCACACACTTTTTCCCCAGTATGCAGATAGGGGCAATATTGTTTGGTGAATTGGAACGCGTGGGGTTAAAATTTCGCCTCACAATATAGCTTAAGACGCTCTCGGGGTCCAGACGTGTGACTGTGCCAAATTTTGTGGCTGTAGCTGCGACGGTGCGGATGCCTATCCCGGACATACACACACACAGACACATACATACATACATACATACATACACACTTTGAGCTTTATATATTAGATATATTCGCAGCCACATTCCTACCAGACTGCTTGTGTCCTTGCTCAATACAGTTGCATTAGGTCGTGCAAGTCTAGTCGGCATGTGACTGCATGTATGCAAATCACAAACTTGCAGTCACACAACCGCCGAATAACCACAACACTGTGAGCAATGTGAGGTTTCACAACTGTGCAGTCACATAGAATGACACTGAGTGAATGCACCAATGACACACACACACACACACACGCACAGCCCCATTGTACAATGACACACACCACAGTCCTTGAATCTGCGCTAGCAGTAAAACACTTTGCCCAATACTCCCTTCCCTCCTCTCCCCTTGTCAGGTCATATAATCTTCAACTCCTATGTGGATCACTGCTCATGATTACTGCCGTCCACTGCCCATACAGTCCCTCCATAACAGTACCATACAGTCTCTTTATAACACCACCATACGGTCCCTCCATAACAGCACCATACAATACCTCCATAACACCTTGTCCACTATACAGTTTCTCAACAGAACAGTACACTGCCTCACTAAGACCAATGAACAATGCTTTACTAATACCACAATGTGCCTCAGCAAAACCAACACACGGTGTCTGAACAGTGCCACACACACGTATCTATCGAGAGGTAGGGAGACAGATGGTCTTATCATTGGTGTTCTGCTGCCTGGGTCACAGTTCTCAGTCCAGTGCAGGATTCAGCTCGTTCAGTCGCTCTGTCTGTGGTATGATGGGATTTATGGCAGCTGCTTGAAATCTCACAAATACAGATCGGGGGGGCACCCTTTGCGATCGCACATAGCTAATAGTAGAGAATGATATGGTTGGCACTCAGACGATCAATAGATTTCTTGCCCAGTGGTAGAATAAATTTGATATGGAATGAAATACCACGGCAGATATATTGCAATGAAAAAGACGTAATTTTAAGGGTGCAGCAAAAACGTGTCTGTACAAGATTTTTGGCCAATGTTTCGGTCCTCAGACCTTGCTCACAACCTACAAAATACACATATATACACACACATGAAAAAACAGGATACATGCAGTTTGTGAAAAAATTATAGCATAAAAAACATTAAAATTAAAAACGTAAATAATAGATACTGCCTATGCAAAAATTTATAAACACATGAGGGGTATCAATCAGAATGCAAATTACCGTATATACTCGTGTATAAGCTGACCCGTGTATAAGCCGACCCCCCTAATTTTGCCACAAAAAACTGGGAAAACGTATTGACTCGCGTATAAGCCTAGGGTGGAAAATGCAGCAGCTACTGGTAAATTTCAAAAGTAAAAATAGATACATATAAAAGTAAAATTAATTGAAACATCAGTAGGTTAAATGTTTTTGAATATCCATATTGAATCAGGAGCCCCATATAATGCTCCATACAGATCATGATGGCCCCATAAGATGCTCCATACAAAATACACCCCATATAATGCTGCACAAAGGTTAATAATGGCCCCATAACATGCTCCATAGAATAATATGCCCCATATGCTGCTCCATAAAGGTTATGGCCCATAAGAAACTCCATAGATTATGCCCCATATGCTGCCCCATAAGATGCTCCATAGATTATTCCCCATAAGATGCTCCATAGATTATGCCCCTATATGCTACTGCTGTTGCAAATAAAAAAAATGACATACTCACCTCTCGTCGCTGGGGGCCAGGTGCTGGTATCACCGCTGGCTCAGGACCCCGGCACTGGCGATATTCACCTGTCCCCGTTCCACCGCTGCACGTCGCTCTGCATTGCAGGTCTCTCTGTCAGTGACTGTTCAGGCAGAGGGTGCGGCATGCACTAAGTACGTCACCGCGCCCTCTGACCTGAACGTCACAGACAGAGGACGCAGAGGACAGAGTGGAGTGCAGTGATGGACCAGGGACAGGTGAATATAGCTTATACTTACCCCCTCCTGGTACGGTCTCTGCAGCCCCCCCGCTTCTCCCGGTCTCAGGCTCCTTCCTTCAGCTAATATACAACCACAGATCCAGTATAAAAATAGAATATCTTTATTAGACAGGTATGCAGAACAAGACAAAAACAGTGTGGTAATACACATAGATTAACCACGTAGCATGGAAAATGTAGCAGACCCCACCCAAGGACTCATAAATTAGTATTACAAATCAGATGAAATATAAATATATACATGTACAGTACTTATCTAGGCACCAAAATAACTCATACTTATTGTAAACCGTATTGATGGCCGGTCTAGTGGGCCCTGCAGATATATCATGGCATCCCAATGAGCAAATAAATCGCTATATTTTAAAGATCAAAAAACTGCCATCAAAAGGAGACTATAACAAAAATGTATAAGTGCCACCATCATCTTTCTCATACCACAATCGGCAAAGGGTGAACACTGGCTAATGGACCAGTCAAAAATATGTTACATCACCATATAGCTAGTGCGATGTATGTAATCATGGTCACCCAAACCGGGCAGCATAACGCCAGGGGTCGATGTGGTGGCATCTTACCAAAGTATAACGGTGGTGTACAGGGGTCCTGGGGGGTCCGCGCGTCTGCCCCGACGCGCGTTTCGGATGCTCGTCCTTCGTCAGGGGGGGTGGTAAACATCAGGGCCGGGGAGTTTAAAAAGGCCGCGGACCGGAAGTCCTGACCGGAAGTGACGCATCCGCAGTCATGACGACCAGGGATGCGAGGCGGCGCCAACGTCAGTCAGTGCGCTCCAGGGCATCAAAGATGCCATGGAAACACATCAACTAGAGACGCCGGAAGCCGTATCGCAGCCCCAGACCATGACACGCATGCGTACTGGTCAGGACAAACCAAAATAAACCGATCCATACTCCATTTGAGCAACATATTACCTAACACAAAACGGCCATAATACTTAGAGTAAGCTACAAGACAATCACCATCTACAACTCAAATGCAAGGTGATATTTGATGGGCATAGTAGATACATTTAATAACAATATACAGTGTCTAGGACATTATCAATAAGAATATATATACTTGAGAAAATATTGGCCACATGGGCCACATAAAGTACATGAATATAGATGCCATTAGATAATAACCCGGATCACCAATAATTAACAATAATATATCATTAATAGGGATCAAACAGCTAGCTATAGGAAATATAATGTAAGTAGACCTCATAAAATACATCAATGCATATGTCAAACATTTAAATTACCCATGTCGCCGATATTAATAATAATAGCATCCATTCATATCAAATATACTGTATATCAAATAGCATATATCAGAAAACAAATACAGTGGCATACAATATAAAATAGGTAGATCCATAGATCAACCCAATTGAACATTCCATTACATAAGAGAAATATAATAAACGTTTAATGGATTATTAGATGGTTATATCACTACACTAAACCACACAGTATGTCCCACAAATAGCCTCAAAATGTGTAATTAGGTTATACGATTATGACAAAAATACACAACGATAGTGGATTGGATATAACAAATAGGAGTATGGCCCTCGTAGATATCGATGAAAATGTTCCACGGGTACGGCTCCTGATGCAACGCAATATCATGAACTACAGGCCTACAAATAAAAATATATTAAAAAATAAAACATTAATAGAAGCCAAATAAAAACAAACACGCAAAACGTGGGTAACTCAATGCATAAAGTGATACAATCAGTGGGTGATCATAGAAAAGACGCAAAATTTAAACATTCATTTAATCCATTCGGGTGGACCGTATTAAGGGTCCATATCCATCTAGCCTCACACTGGGCCAAACGTAATGAAAGCCTACCTCCCCGAATACCAATATTCAAACTGTCGATCCCTTTAACCCTAAAAGACTTACTATCGCACTGGTGGTGTAACTTAAAGTGCCTGGGTATAGTCTTAAGCACTGAGACATCATTCTCACTCGCCGCAGCTTGTATCCCCAGCACGTGCTCTCTGACCCTAACTTTCAACTGCCGTGTGGTCAAACCCACATAGATCAGGGAGCATGGGCAGGTGGCGTAGTATATTACATATCTTGACAGGCAAGTGATTCTCTTTTTGATTTTAAACACCTTAGTACCCGAAGAATCTTTTTTATTTTTAAGGGGTCCTTCTTCCTGCAGACCCAGGGGACAGCTATGGGGGCGGCCTATGCGCCCTCCTATGCTAATCTGTTCCTGGGTCTGTGGGAGAGGGACCTCCTCTTGTCTGATCTACACGCATCTATGGACCACGTCCTCTTATGGACGAGGTACATAGATGACGTGTTCTTGATCTGGCAGGGTTCCAGCCATTCGCTTGGATTATTTTTTCAGCAGCTTAATGATAACATGCTGAATATTAAGCTTACCTTTGTGCACAATGATAACAAGATTGAATTCCTGGATGTCCAATTGAGGAGAGATGACCATGATCTGATCCAGATCAATATCTTCAGAAAACCGACTTCCACGAACTCGCTGTTGCACGCCTCCTCCTCACACCCAGATTATATGATAAGATCAGTACCGACAGGACAATTTTTGCGTCTAAGACGTATCTGCTCGTCAGATGCTGACTATGAAATACAGGCCGAGGACCTAAAAAAACGATTTTGGGAGAGGGGTTATAGCCATAGATCTGTTAAAAGAGCGTACAATCGGGCAAAATATAGTACGCGTAATTCTTTATTATATAAGACCGATGATTCTCCATCTAAATTAGATCAATTGAGATTTATAACCACTTTTCACTCCCAATCGGATAGGGTTAAGAAGATACTGGAAAGGTCCTGGCCTATTCTGTTGGCAGACCCAATAATGGCCAAAATACTACCTAGAAAACCCAGAATTGCATACCGTAGGGCTAAGAACTTACGGGGACATTTGATTAGGAGCCATTATGAGATTAATCCACCATTAACATTCATGAGTTGTGGCACTCCAAGAACAGGGTGCTTTACCTGTGGACAGTGCGTGGCTTGTACAAATATCGATCGGGGTGATACATTTACAGATTCTTCGGGTACTAAGGTGTTTAAAATCAAAAAGAGAATCACTTGCCTGTCAAGATATGTAATATACTACGCCACCTGCCCGTGCTCCCTGATCTATGTGGGTTTGACCACACGGCAGTTGAAAGTTAGGGTCAGAGAGCACGTGCTGGGGATACAAGCTGCGGCGAGTGAGAATGATGTCTCAGTGCTTAAGACTATACCCAGGCACTTTAAGTTACACCACCAGTGCGATAGTAAGTCTTTTAGGGTTAAAGGGATCGACAGTTTGAATATTGGTATTCGGGGAGGTAGGCTTTCATTACGTTTGGCCCAGTGTGAGGCTAGATGGATATGGACCCTTAATACGGTCCACCCGAATGGATTAAATGAATGTTTAAATTTTGCGTCTTTTCTATGATCACCCACTGATTGTATCACTTTATGCATTGAGTTACCCACGTTTTGCGTGTTTGTTTTTATTTGGCTTCTATTAATGTTTTATTTTTTAATATATTTTTATTTGTAGGCCTGTAGTTCATGATATTGCGTTGCATCAGGAGCCGTACCCGTGGAACATTTTCATCGATATCTACGAGGGCCATACTCCTATTTGTTATATCCAATCCACTATCGTTGTGTATTTTTGTCATAATCGTATAACCTAATTACACATTTTGAGGCTATTTGTGGGACATACTGTGTGGTTTAGTGTAGTGATATAACCATCTAATAATCCATTAAACGTTTATTATATTTCTCTTATGTAATGGAATGTTCAATTGGGTTGATCTATGGATCTACCTATTTTATATTGTATGCCACTGTATTTGTTTTCTGATATATGCTATTTGATATACAGTATATTTGATATGAATGGATGCTTTCCACTTCATGCCGACTTCAACTCAAAAATATTTCACGCATCCGTTCATTCCTCACCCAAGAATCTGCAAAAACCCTAGTCCATGCCCTCATCATCTCTCGCCTTGATTACTGCAACCTCATGCTCTGTGGCCTCCCCTCAAACACTCTCGCACCCCTCCAATCTATTCTAAACTCTGCTGCCCGACTAATCCACCTGTCCCCCCGCTATTCCCCAGCTTCTCCCCTCTGTCAATCCCTTCACTGGCTCCCAATTGCCCAGAGACTCCATTACAAAACCCTAACCATGACATACAAAGCCATCCACAACTTGTCTCCTCCATACATCTGTGACCTCGTCTCCCGGTACTTTCCTGCACGCAACCTCCGATCCTCACAAGATCTCCTTCTCTACTCCCCTCTTATCTCCTCTTCCCACAATCGCATACAAGATTTCTCTCGCGCATCACCCCTACTCTGGAACTCTCTACCACAACATATCAGACTCTCACCTACCATCGAAACCTTCAAAAAGAGCCTGAAGACCCACCTCTTCCGACAAGCCTATAACCTGCAGTAACCACCGATCGACCAAACCGCTGCACGACCAGCTCTACCCTCGCCTACTGTATTATCACCCATCCCTTGAAGATTGTGAGCCCTCGCGGGCAGGGTGCTCTCTCCTCCTGTACCAGTTATGACTTGTATTGTTTAAGATTATTGTACTTGTTTTTATGTATACCCCTCCTCACATGTAAAGCGCCATGGAATAAATGGCGCTATAACAATAAATAATAATAATAATAATAATGCTATTATTATTAATATCGGCGACATGGGTAATTTAAATGTTTGACATATGCATGATGTATTTTATGAGGTCTACTTACATTATATTTCCTATAGCTAGCTGTTTGATCCCTATTAATGATATATTATTGTTAATTATTGGTGATCCGGGTTATTATCTAATGGCATCTATATTCATGTACTTTATGTGGCCCATGTGGCCAATATTTTCTCAAGTATATATATTCTTATTGATAATGTCCTAGACACTGTATATTGTTATTAAATGTATCTACTATGCCCATCAAATATCACCTTGCATTTGAGTTGTAGATGGTGATTGTCTTGTAGCTTACTCTAAGTATTATGGCCGTTTTGTGATAGGTAATATGTTGCTCAAATGGAGTATGGATCGGTTTATTTTGGTTTGTCCTGACCAGTACGCATGCGTGTCATGGTCTGGGGCTGCGATATGGCTTCCGGCGTCTCTAGTTGATGTGTTTCCATGGCATCTTTGATGCCCTGGAGCGCACTGACTGACGTTGGCGCCGCCTCGCATCCCTGGTCGTCATGACTGCGGATGCGTCACTTCCGGTCAGGACTTCCGGTCCGCGGCCTTTTTAAACTCCCCGGCCCTGATGTTTACCACGCCCCCTGAAGAAGGACGAGCATCCGAAACGCGCGTCGGGGCAGACGCGCGGACCCCCCAGGACCCCTGTACACCACCGTTATACTTTGGTAAGATGCCACCACATCGACCCCTGGCGTTATGCTGCCCGGTTTGGGTGACCATGATTACATACATCGCACTAGCTATATGGTGATGTAACATATTTTTGACTGGTCCATTAGCCAGTGTTCACCCTTTGCCGATTGTGGTATGAGAAAGATGATGGTGGCACTTATACATTTTTGTTATAGTCTCCTTTTGATGGCAGTTTTTTGATCTTTAAAATATAGCGATTTATTTGCTCATTGGGATGCCATGATATATCTGCAGGGCCCACTAGACCGGCCATCAATACGGTTTACAATAAGTATGAGTTATTTTGGTGCCTAGATAAGTACTGTACATGTATATATTTATATTTCATCTGATTTGTAATACTAATTTATGAGTCCTTGGGTGGGGTCTGCTACATTTTCCATGCTACGTGGTTAATCTACGTGTATTACCACACTGTTTTTGTCTTGTTCTGCATACCTGTCTAATAAAGATATTCTATTTTTATACTGGATCTGTGGTCGTATATTAGTGGATCTTTTTCCACCCCCCTTCTTTTATAGTACTGTTACGATGGATCTTTATTGGGGTCCTTTTCAATTAACGGTTACATACAGGTTGAGCACTTAGTATGCATATAATGTGTTATTTCAGCCTGTTTGTGTTTATGAGTATTTCTTTCGATTTACATGTTTCTGTGTTTTGCACAGGTGAGACTCGTAAAGGGATGGACTATAAAGCCAGAGAGACATCCTGGCTAGGACAGGTTGACCAGGTCTTCGACAATGGCAGTGTGAGTGGTCAATCAGTGGGTGATACTGGATTTGAAAGTCTCTGCGATGTAGCACAGACATTATTATTACGACGCACTAGGATTTGGTGGAGTCGTGCTTTTCTACAGAAATATATTGTACGCAAAATGATCCCGAGAGGCCTTAGAATAAGGGTAACACCCACCTTTGTGGTGGAGGACCAGACCTTCATTAATGAGTGGGAGGAGACGTGTTACAGGTGTTCAGAGAATTTGATGCAACTATTGATCGGTCTGAACACTAGATTGATCAATGAGCTTGATAAAAACATTGATTCTACTTTGTTGGATATACGTGGAAGTAATTCTGAGGAACGCATTAAGTCATTCGAGATTGAACTGGAGAAGACGATCGATGGTGTAGTTAAAAAGATCAGTGATTCGCAGACATCCAAAATCAACCGTGATATAAAGGACTATAAGTCTAATAGTGTATATCACTGGAGAAAGATACCTATCGACACACGCCAGATACAGAGGTCTACATCTCATCAATCTGTATCTTCATTAAATACTGAATCTGATGTATCAGTCTCCTCGATGACGACTCGGTCAGGAAATACTCGGTCAGGAAATAGACGTAATAGGAATCATGATTATCATCCCTATAAAAGATATAAGACCCGGCTCCATGAAAGTGGCCATGATACAAACAAGGTAATTAATTTGAGTCAGCACATGCTGTCTGACCTTGATTGTTCACTACTTTATAGAGGTCTTTCTTTTTCTCCAGCTTCCGGTCCGGATGTTTTTTCCATAGTAAAGGACCTACATGTTTTTGCACGCTCCCTTTTATTTAAAAGATTCTTCTTTAATAACGATATACATAAACTCTTCCCCACAGAAGATGAACAGACAACGTTAAGGATTCTGGAAGAATTATCTGAGGAGCATACTACAGTTGAAGGAGGTAAGATACCTCCTTCGATTAAGCCACGTTCGAAACGTTTTCCTCCACTATCCAACTGTGGCCCTATTGATTTATTTGTTAAGGTGGTGTCTAACGAACTATCTGGTATTCCACGTTTTATTCGTAGTGATAACTTGAATCGGGAGGAACGGGAAAGGTTGAAGTTTCTTCGTGGTCTCTCGGATGTGGTAATCAAACCGGCGGACAAGGGGGGTAACATAGTTATATGGCCGAAAACAATGTATGAGAAAGAGGCATTTCGCCAGTTAATGAATGATACCTGTTACAAAAAACTTACGTTTAACCCCTTGTCCGCCTTTGATTCCCAACTCAGAGTGATCATATCAAGAGCCATTAAGGCAGAAATTATTACTAAAGAATTGGGATCTGCTTTGGTTGTTAATGAGCCGACTATATCTACCTTCTACCTACTCCCAAAGGTTCACAAAGATATACAACGTCCACCAGGAAGGCCAATAGTTTCAGGTTGTGGGAATTATTTAGAACATGTGGGCCGCTGGATCGATTCAATATTACAACCTCTTGTGGAAGAATTACCATCCTTCCTGAAAGATACTAACCAATTATTGCGAAGAGTAGATGGACTGTCTTTAGATAAAGATGTTATACTAGTAACGGCAGACGTCGAGTCATTATATACTAGTATACGTCATGCTGATGGTCTGAGAGCCGTTGAATTTTTTCTTAGTACTTCCAGTATGTCAATGGGTTTACAACGTTTTGTGTTGGAGGTGCTTGAATTTGCACTTACGCACAATTTTTTTATTTTTAAGGGGTCCTTCTTCCTGCAGACCCAGGGGACAGCTATGGGGGCGGCCTATGCGCCCTCCTATGCTAATCTGTTCCTGGGTCTGTGGGAGAGGGACCTCCTCTTGTCTGATCTACACGCATCTATGGACCACGTCCTCTTATGGACGAGGTACATAGATGACGTGTTCTTGATCTGGCAGGGTTCCAGCCATTCGCTTGGATTATTTTTTCAGCAGCTTAATGATAACATGCTGAATATTAAGCTTACCTTTGTGCATAATGATAACAAGATTGAATTCCTGGATGTCCAATTGAGGAGAGATGACCATGATCTGATCCAGACCAATATCTTCAGAAAACCGACTTCCACGAACTCGCTGTTGCACGCCTCCTCCTCACACCCAGATTATATGATAAGATCAGTACCGACAGGACAATTTTTGCGTCTAAGACGTATCTGCTCGTCAGATGCTGACTATGAAATAGTAGCGATTTATTTGCTCATTGGGATGCCATGATATATCTGCAGGGCCCACTAGACCGGCCATCAATACGGTTTACAATAAGTATGAGTTATTTTGGTGCCTAGATAAGTACTGTACATGTATATATTTATATTTCATCTGATTTGTAATACTAA
Source organism: Dendrobates tinctorius (assembly GCF_039654945.1). NCBI lineage: Eukaryota > Metazoa > Chordata > Amphibia > Anura > Dendrobatidae > Dendrobates > Dendrobates tinctorius. Next base: position 1,613,895 of record NW_027362036.1, on the reverse strand, counting down.
TTTATGAGTCCTTGGGTGGGGTCTGCTACATTTTCCATGCTACGTGGTTAATCTATGTGTATTACCACACTGTTTTTGTCTTGTTCTGCATACCTGTCTAATAAAGATATTCTATTTTTATACTGGATCTGTGGTCGTATATTAGTGGATCTTTTTCCACCCCCCTTCTTTTATAGTACTGTTACGATGGATCTTTATTGGGGTCCTTTTCAATTAACGGTTACATACAGGTTGAGCACTTAGTATGCATATAATGTGTTATTTCAGCCTGTTTGTGTTTATGAGTATTTCTTTCCTTCCTTCAGCTGTCACGTGGTACCGCTCATTAAAGTCATGAATATGCACATATTCATGACTTTAATGAGCGGTACCACATGACCGCTGAAGGAAGTAGCCTAAGACCGTGGGAGAAACGGGGGGAGGCTGCAGAGACCATGCCAGGGGGTGTCAGTATGATATGAAACCCCCGCTTCCCTCCCCCACTGACCCCCTGGGAAATGACTCACGTATAAGCCGAGAGGGGGACTTTCAGCCCCCAAAAATGGGCTGAAAATCTCAGCTTATACGCGAGTATGTACGGTAATAATAGTTATATATCAGTAAATACATGGAAATAAGCCATAGAGAAAAAGAATAAGTAAAAGACTGTGTGCCCACGTTGCATTTTTTAAGCGTTTCTGCAGCAGCAAGGTCACCGCAGAAACGCTTAAAAAACGCTAGTTAAAACGCATCCCCATGCAATCCTATGGGATTCCGCAGTTGCTGTGCCAATGCTGTGGATTTTTTCACTGCTGAATCGCATTGCGGAAAAATCCGCAGCATGTCCGTTAATTTGTCGGAATCGCGACGATTCTGCCGCCATAGGTTTGCATTGAAACGATCACTTTACACATGTGGCTATGCCCACCATGCGTAAAGTGAGCGCTTCATGTGTGGATGGTACCCAGGGTCTGGAGGAGAGGAGACTGTCCTCCATGCCCTGGGTACCATATCCCTGTAAAAAATAGAATTAAAATGAGAAATACGGATATACTTACACTCTGTTGGCCCCCGGAGTCCTCCCGGTCCTCAGCGGTGCACGCGGCGGCTTTGTTCCCAGGCGTGCTTCAAGCCAAAATGACTTTTGTGAAATCGTGGTCATGTGACCGCAATGTCATCAGAGGTCATTCTTCCAATGCTGCATCACTGGGAACGGAACTCGCCGGCAGCGCCAATGAGGACCGGGAGGAGATCGGGGGCCAACAGAGGGTAAGTATATCCGTATTTTTTATTTTTTTTTATTATTTTTAACATTCTGTCTGTTACTACTGACGCTGCCTAGGCAGCATCAATAGTAAAAAGTTGGTCACACTAGTCAAGCTCTATGCTTGTGTGTGACTAACCTGTCAATCACTTTCCAAGTGATGCTTCAAATCGCTTGGAAAAGCGCAAGCATTCCGCAAGCTAAAAACGCTTGCAAAACACTTGTGTTTTGCGGGAAAATGCATGCAAATTCCGCATGTGTTTTACCCGCGGCGGGGAGTTGCAGAAATGCGGCGGAAAATTCTGCAGCATTTCTGCAACGTGGGCACATAGCCAAAAATGCAGAAAAAAAAGAAGGCAAGGAAAAGAAAAGTAAAAAAAGCAAGAATATGTCCTGGAGGTGGGAACAAATATGATATGGACTACAATGAACATGGAATGGCAGTAAAGGTGAGGAGAAGAGTAATTAATAAGGCGCATAAGGATTAAAGTAGGTGAGAAAGTCAAGGAAAGGGACTAGGTATAGAAAGTGAGGGAAAAAAAGAAAACAGGGGGTGATAAAATAATAATTATTTAACAGAAGGGCTAAATAAAGGTAAGAATGAAAAAAAAAAAAAAAAGCCAGCAATAAAATGTAGAGCACAGGCTAAAATATGTAATGCAGCAAACGATTATTATGATGGAAGATAAAGGCAAACAGGAGGGAACTAAGAGTGAGGAGAAATGAGGACTGCAATGCAATGAATAGAGAAGTGTCTACATGACAGATGCCAGGTAAACGAGCAGGGGGACGAGGCGCCACAAGCATTCACCAGGCAGGGGAGACAGACGGCCTTCTGCTGCTGAAGATGCAGGAGGACGAGGTGTCAACAAGCCTGGTTTAGTTTGAATAAGCCGCTCCTGCAGGAGATGATATTATGCTGTGATTCATTGGAAGTGTGTGCAGGATGGAAGTGGGGCAGGGCGGAAGTGAGGAGGCACTTAACCAACACTGAGAAAAGTGCCCAATGCTCAGTCTGGCCATGTCGTGCCGGTCCTCCAGCGGCCCTGTGCAGCTGCTTAGGCACGGGCCCGGGGGGCATATACCCTCCTGCCACCCGGCCCAGCCCGCCCCTGCACATAGCCTCAATATGCCTCCGTGCGTATCCTGGGGAGAACACACAGCACCCCCTAGCTGTAACAGGGGTCACTGCCTGACACTCCTTTCTCTGCTAAGAACCTGCATCCTCTTGGCAGGTCTCCTGGAAATGCTCTTAGGAGGCGTGCCCCGCTTCCTTCACATACCTAAAACAGCAGGGCACCTGTTCTCTATTAGGGCTGTCTGTGCTGTGATGCTCTGTGTATAAAAGACATCCTCCCCTTAAGGAAGGTGCCTGGGCAATGTGTTCATTCTCTGGGATTGTTGCTCAGCTTCAGGCCACGCTATGTTGTGTTCTGCACTATACTGACTTCTCTGTTTTCACAGAATCCTCTTCTGGCGATTCTTATCCGGGATCCCTCTGATCACTCCGGTTCCCACTCCAAGCTGACTTGGCCTCTCCTCACAGAACCCTCCAGATACTGCTACTGGCAGGATCAGCCTTTCAGGGATTTCACAGAGCTTCCGGATTTCTCTCCACCAGAAGAGCCAAGTATTCCATAGTGTTTCTAGTCGGTCAATACGTGTCGTCCTCAGGTTCAGGATTCGCGGCATTTAGGCCACCTGCTGTTGTGACGGGGGAATCCCTGTATAAGGGTATACTTTGCCCAGTGCTCCACTATGTGATACAGTGCTATGATCCAGAGGTTCTTTCCCTCTGACACCTTTTCCCTTTTTATTTAACTTTGTTAATAAATATCTTTTGGTTTATGAGATCCACTCTCCTGTCTCTTGAGTATTGGGTATACAGCAGCCAGTGCACCCTCAGTGGTCTAGTGAGTCCACTATACTTTATCACGCCCTGTAGGCGTAATACTTATTATTGCTCCCACAGCTGATTTCATCACTCCAAGCTGCTTTCCTATTGCAGATACAGTTTTCCCAGCCTGGTGCAGGGCTACAATTTTGTTTCTGGTGTCCTTTGATAGCTATTTGGTCTTCGACCTTTGGAGTTTGATGGGGGACTGTTTGAGGCTGTGGACAGGTGTCTTTTATACTGATAACAGGTTCAAACAGGTGCCATGACTAGTGGTAATGAGTGGAGGACAGAGGAGCCTCTTAAAGAAGAAGTTATAGGTCTGTGAGAGCCAGAAATCTTGCATGTTTTTAGGTGACCAAATGCTTATTTTCCACCATAATTTGCAAAATAAATGTTGCCACATCAGACAAGGTGATTTTCTGGATTTGTTTTCTCATATTGACTCTCATAGTTGTGGTCTACCCATGATGTAAATTAAAGGTCTCTCTCATCTTTTTAAGTGGGAGAACTTGCACAATTGATGACTGACTAAATAATTTTTTTTCACCACTGCACATTAGGCTCGTTCTTCAGGTCGAGCACCCGAGCACTCCAATTTGCTCGACCTGAGCAACCAGCATTCGAGCATTTTAGTGCTCGTCCATTACTAGTTACTGGATTAACAACTGACTAAGTTATGAAAAACAAAGGATGGTTATAAATGAAACACACATGGATTAGATCACAGTTAACAATTCAGTACAACAGGGGTCAGTTTTGGGCCCATTTCTTTTAAAAATATTTATTAATCACCTTGTAGAGGACATACAGAGTAGAATGTCAATATTTGCAGATGATACTAAACTCTGCAAGGCAGAATACACAGATGAGGATAATTTAATATTATAGATGTATTTATGTAAGCAAGAGACTTGGGGTGAGAAATGACAATTGATGTTTAATTTAGATAAATATAAGGCTATGCACTTGGGCAGAAGAAATGAAATGTATAACTGCTGTATGTACTAAAGGGTAAAACTGTTACTGACAAAGACTTGGATGTATGGGTGGATGTCAAACTTAACGTTAGTAACCAGTGACGGGCAGCTGCTGCCAAGGCAAATAAAATAATGGGATACATTAAAAGAGGCATAGACGCTCAAGACAGGTACATAATTTTGACTCTATACAAGTCACTAGTGTGGCCACAATTAGAATAATACTGTGTACAATTTTGGTCTCCAGTGTGTGAGAAGGACATAGCTGAACTAGAGCAGGTGCAGAGAAGAGCAACCAAGGAAATGGTTGGACTGCAGCACCAATATAGATTACTAAACTTGGGTTTATTCTGTTTGGAATAACAAAGGCTTATGGACAATCTTATAGCAATGTACAAATATTCGAAGGGACAACGAGACAACACAGAGATCTTTCTAATTATGTTCTTGCAATGATTACAATGGGGCATCCTCTAAATCAAGAAGAATGAAGGTTTAATCATAGTCTCATAAGTAGTGATGAGTGAGCACTAGAAATGAGCGACGTTGCCTTTTTTTGGGTCGAGTCGGGTTTCGCAAAAGTCGGGTCGAACGAAATCGGCTGACTATGGGGAAAAGTCAGAGGCCGACTGAAACACGAAACCCAATGCATGTCAATGGGGAAGCAAAGTTGGCAGGAAGTGGAAGACAGTAAACACATCTACAGTGCCCATTTCAATGCCAAAAACATCAATTCTTATAACTGAAGCTTGTCAACCTTAATTTACTTCCTAATAATAGTTACGCATTGGAAACTGGGGGTTATTTGGCTAAAGTTGTGGGGGGGTTGGGCTCGCTCCAGGTTTTCGTGTGCCCTGGGCCAAAGAGTGTCAGTGCGCCCCTTTAGCACATACCACAACTCATGATGCTACGTTACGCCACAGAAATATAGGTATAGTACAATGACACATACTTCACTGCTTACATGACATGACTGATCTATTTTGAATTGTACAATAGCTAAAAAACAGGACAGTATATTACTCCATACAGTATTATGGCCACCACATTGTGCGCCATACAGAATAATGAGCCCCATATACTTCTCCATACCAAATAATCAGTCACATATAATGTTCCATACAGTATATGATGAGCTCCACATAATGCTCCATATATAATGGGCCCCATTTGTAATACTCCAGTGTATAATGGGCCCCTTAGATGCTGCTCCAGTGTCTGATCTGCCCTATTTACATTGCTCCAGTACATGATGGGCCTCATGGATGATGCTCCAGTGTATGATGGGCTCTAATAATGCTCCATATATAATTGGCCCCATTTGTAATGTTCCAGTGTATAATGGGCCCCTTAGATGCTGCTCCAGTGTCTGATCTGCCCCATTTACATTGCTCCAGTACATGATGGGCCCTATTTATAATTAACCCAGGCATGGTATGTGAAAAGAGCTCCATGGAGTAATCTGAAGTGTGTGCTTCCACATCCTTCACTTTTGGTGTAGGTGAAGGAAACAAGGAAAGGGGTTGCTCCTGACCAGAAGCCTGCAGTTACGACTCAGTGCTTGCATTTTTTTTAACTTCAGAAGAGGAGGCGATAGAGCTGGAGGCTGTTTCAGCAATGTAAGCCACAAACAGTTCCTGATACTCCGGCTTTAAAAGCAGTCTACCTACTCCCAGAAAAGGGAGCCGTACAGGCGTTCCAGAGCTACACCATGACGCTGGCTCAACACCTCCTGCCTTAGCTGCTATTGTGTTTTTGGCACTACCAGCAGATGCACCACCACCACCATCAGTACCAGGTGGCCCTCCACGCCCACATCCGCATCCTCTTCCACCATAGTTCCACATGTTTTGGAAAATGGACCCAAAATACCAGCAGATATATGGTACTGTATCAGAAGCGTACAGCTCTATACAGTCTATGGATAACAGTAAATCTCCGTATATATTTCATGAGGCATACACAGACGCTCACAGGCTCAGCATGGATTACCCAATAAAATATCAAGTTGAAAAAGGGTGCAGTATCACCAGATACAAGGTATATATAGTATAGTGTAAAGATTCTGATTCTCCGTATACATTTCAGGAGGCAGACACAAACGCTCTCAGGCCCAGTATGGATTACACAAGAATATGAAAAGCTATAAATGGGTTATGTAACACAAGCGTACAGCTGTATACAGTGTTGGGGTAATCTTAAAGTTCCAAATATATTGCCGGAGTAACAGACAGACGTTTACAGGCTCATTATGGATTACACCAGAATCTAAATAGCTAAAAAGGTTACTGTATCAGAAGCGTTCTGCTGTATACAGTGTTGGCCAAATTGAAAATATCGGTGTATATTTCCGTAGTCACCCTCAGACACTTACTCAGTTTGGTTTTGACCATAATAAAAAATGTTCTAAAAAACTAAAAAACGTCCTGGATAACAAGATAGCAAGTATATATATTTTTAGGGTACAATTGAAATCTCCGTATAAATAGCCCCGTAGTCACTCTCAGACGCTTACACAGTATGGATTTGACCATAATGCTAAATGTTGAACAAAGGTACTGTATAACAAGATACAAGCTGTATCGAGTATAGTGTAAAAATTTGTTTCTCCGATTCACTGTATATATAGAAGGCGTAACCCACACACTCTCACTCACTATGGATGATGTTGGGAAGGTGTACTGACATACAAACCAGCCTGTAGTGAGAAGCAGAGGTGTAGCGCAGTGTAGGTGTGAAACTACTAAGATAAAGAGAAAGGGTGCAGTGTTTTAGCTTGCCCATTGGAGGGCAGTGGAGAGTGTAGGAGTGGGACTGAATAACTGCCATTGGTCAGAGAAACTGTTAGGTAATGGTGTGCAGAGTTACCAGAACTGGAAGTATAAAAGGCTGAGGGAAGGTTCTGGAAGAGTCAGTCAGCGAAGGGAGCACAGTAAAGAGGAAGTTCTGCTGAGGAAATAGAGACAGTGGAAATTTTCCAGAGAGGACTGACAGTTGAGGCGGTCACGGCGGGGTGGCCCAGAGGACGGTAGCCGCAGACGAAGACTGCCTGGTGCTATCATACGGACGGTGTGCTCAGACTGGTGCCTCGCTGTGTTGGTTTGGCCTAGGCCAGCCAGAGTGGAAGAGCCACAAAGGACACCACTATAGTTACAAAGGAAGAGAAGGTCCGGGGCCTGTGTACAGAGAAATGTTAAACGTCTGTGGTGAATTGCTGTTGTCGACAGAAGGATGGGCACTAAAAACGGACCTGTTCAATACAAACTGTCTCAGTCTCGTGTTTGTCTGTGGCAAGAAGAGGGTCCCCCCCCCCTCAGTTGGTTATCCTACAGATGATACCTTAATACAAATTTTTGAAACAAGGTACTGTATCAGCACATACCAGGTGTGTCCAGTCTAGGGTTAAATTTCCATCTATACTTCCGGAGACAGACACAGACACTCACAGGCTCACTATGTATTACACCAGAATTAAAAAAGTAGAAAAAGGGAAAGGTATTCATAGCGTACACGAGTATACATTGTTGGGGTACTTTTAAATCTTCGTATATATTTCAATCTCAGTAAGCCAGTCCAGAATCTCTGCTACTGGAAACTACATGGATACAAGTATAGACGCAAAGTCGAGTGTTAGCAGAAATTTTGGAATTACTCATCGCTGGAAAACCTCCCGGTAGATGTTGTAGAGGCGATGCAGACCCTCAATTACTGTGTCTGTAGAGAAAGCGAAAAGGTTCTTTGTGAAGAAAGGATTGCTTTATCGCAGTAGCGTGGATCACATCACCGTTACTCGTCTCCATCAAACTGTGATCACAGGGAGAGATGTACCCATGGTCCTCACTGCCTATCATGATGTGTCTGGTTATTTTGGAGTGCAAAAGCCACAGGCCGCAGGCGATTCTATTGGATTGGCAGGAGAGGAGACATTGAAAAGTGGTGGCAGGAATGTCACACATTTGTGACTATCACAACTGTGAAAGGTGATCATAAACCACCACGGAATCCGCTTGTAAGTTGACGTCCATTTCAAATGGTAGCCATTAATCATCTGAAGGTAGAGGCCAGCAGGACAGGCCATAGCTACATCTTAACCATCATTGATCAATACACCAAATTTCTAGTGGCCATCCCTGTGAAGGATTTAACTACCCAGACTAGTGTTGAGCGATACCATCCGATATCGTGAAATATCGGATCGGATTGGATTGACCAATACCCAAAAAGTATCGGGTATTGCCGATTCCGATCCCGGAAGTCCCATTCAAGTCAATGGGACATAAATATCGGAATTAGAAAAACCCTTTCTTTCCTTGTAGGTTAATTCTACATGAAGAAAAACAACTAATAATAATGTAGAATGTATTGTGGGAGGTGTAGGTGACATTAAAGCCATAGAGGTTTAGCCCAATCAAATGGAATAGCAGGAATTATTTTTTTTTTTTTTAAAGACGTTCGGAGTTACAAAGATATTGACTATGTTAACCTTTTTTATATTTTGTCAGATACCGTATTTTTCAGACTATAAGACGCACTGGACCATAAGACGCACCCCAATTTTCAGAAGGAAAATAGGGAAAAAAATAATATTGTGTCAAATGGGGGTCCGTCTTACAGTCCGAATTCAGCTTACCTGGGAAGGGATCTGGCACAGGTGGAGGAGTGGTCACAGGGGTCATTCAGTGGTCCAGGCTCGTGCGGTGGCGGCTCTGTGCTGGGGCAGGTTGGTTGTGCTGGAGCAGCTGGGCTGTACTGGGGCAGCTGGGCTGGGCTGTGCTGGGGCAGGTGGGCTGTGCTGGGGCAGCTGTGCTGGGGCTGGTGCAGCTGTGCTGTGCTGGGGCTGGGGCAAGTGGGCTGGGCTGTGGCAGCTGTGCTGGGGCAGCTGTGCTGGGGCTGAGGCTGGGACAAGATTCAAATCTCGGCAACGAGATCTCGTTCCCCGAGATCTCGGGACGAGATCTGAACCTGCGCATGCGCCATCCCCGGACCGGCGGCCATCTTCCTGGTGTCCATGCTCCCGGAGGCCACCGCAACATGGCGGCGGCCAGCAAGGGATGTGCGGGGGGCCTCCGGGCTTGGAGGAAATGCCGGCGGAGCCGCCGCCCCTGCACCGAAGCACAGAGAGCCGCTACCCCTGCACCGGAGCGGAGCACAGCCCGCTGCCACCACCGCACTACAGAGCCCCGCGGCACCCGCACAAGCCTCGGAGGTAGGAACATTGCGACCATAAGACGCACCCCCTACTTTCCCCAAAAATTTTTGGGGAAAAAAGTGCGTCTTATGGTCCGAAAAATACGGTATGTATGTTTTACTACTTCCATGCTCTTCACCTTCTTTTTTATTTCTCCCACACTTTCTCCTTCATGATCCTCAGCAGCAGCAGCAGCATCTTTTTCATCAACTTCTTCACCTTATTCATCTTCTTATTCTTCACCTTCTTCCTATTATTCTTTTTTTTTACATTCTTCATATTCTTCTTATTCAACTATTATTCTTCTTCTTCATCTTCTTCCTATTTTTCTTCTTCATCATATTCTTATTTGTGACAGGCATTCCTGTAGTTGTTATCTATAAAATTTTGAAGATTACACCATCCGTTCTGCCTGTCACAAAAGATTTACAACAGGATTTGTCCGCGTTCAGTTTGGCCTGCAGCAGCAGGCATTTTCCAGGGGCACCACGAGGAGGAACGGACTCACCCCCATACACTGCTTAGTCTTCTTCTGCTTATAATTTAGATAATATCTTTTGCTCTGATTTTTAGTCTTATGCTTAATGTTCTTCTGCTTTTTGTTCTTCTGCTTCTTCTGCTTCTTGGCCTTCTCTCTCTTGTTGTTCTGTATCTTGGTGGTTGTCTTCATGTTCTTTGTCCTCTTGGTCATCTTCTTCAGGATCATCTTTTTGGTCTTCTTCGGGGTGGTCTTCCGGGTCGTCATCTTCAGGGTCATCGTTTTCGTGGTCGTCGTCTTCTTCGGGGTGGTCTTCAGGGTCGTCGTCTTCAGGGTCATCGTCAGGGAGATCCAGAGTGACAACCAAAATCCATTTCCAAAATCTTGACATTGGAAATGTAGCAGAAGGTACAGGAAGGCTGAGGAACTGCCTAGAACCAGCAGTACTGGAACCCAGATGGGTAGCAGAAGGAACAAGAGCCAATGGCACTACCGAGGACCAGCTGACGGTGCTGGAACCTGGTTACTAAGCAGGAGGTACCTGTGCTAGAATGCACTACCAGGGACCAGCAGACATTGCTGGAACTCGGATACCGAGAAGGAGGCACCTAAGCCAAAGGCACTGCCGAGAACCAGCTGACGATGCTGGAACCCGGATGGGTAGCAGAAACTGCAAAAGCCAATGGAACTAGCGAGGACCAGCTGATGGTGCAGGAACCCGGCTACTAAGCAGGACGTACCTGTGCTAGAAAGCACTACCGAGGACCAGCATACGTTGCTGGAACTCGGATACCGAGAAGAAGGCACCTAAGCCAAAGGCACTGCCGAGAACCAGCTGACGGTGCTGGAACCCGGATGGGTAGCAGAAACTGCAAGAGCCAATGAAACTAGCGAGGACCAGCTGACGGTGCTGGAACCCGGAGGGGCAGCAGAAGGAACAAGAGCAAATGGCACTACCGAGGACCAGCTGACGGTGCTGGAACCTGGTTACTAAGCAGGAGGTACCTGTGCTAGAATGCACTACCAAGGACCAGCCGACGTTGCTGGAACTCGGATACCGAGAAGGAGGCACCTAAGCAGGAGGCACTGCCGAGAACCAGCTGATGGTACTGGAACCCGGATGGGTAGCAGAAGGTACCCATGAAAAGCAAAGTTGCAAGGCCGCGAGCCGGCCGCAGTTACCGAAACCCACAGTCCTACAGGGGGTGCTTGTCCTGTTGGCACTATGGAACCAGACTTTGTTGCCAGATCCCGCAGCCCACATAGGAAGCCAATAAACTGCAGGCACCATAGACTCGGCTAACCCGACCGCAACACGACAGGACAACTTATTGGTGGCAAAGTGACGTTGACACTACCTGGAAACAGCAGGCATGCTGCAACCAGGCTGGGCAGGAGGGAGTACCCGTGCCAAAGACACTGCAGAGAATCAGCTGGCGGTGCTGGAACCTGGAGGGGCAGCAGAAGGAACAAGAGCCAATGGCACTACCGAGGACCAGCTGACGGTGCTGGAACATGGTTACTAAGCAGGAGGTACCTGTGCTAGAAAGCACTACCAGGGACCAGCAGACGCTGCTGGAACTCGGATACCGAGAAGGAGGCACCTCAGCCAAAGGCACTGCCGAGAACCAGCTGACGGTGCTGGAACCCGGATGAGTAGCAGAAGGTACCCATGAAAAGCAAAGTTGCAAGGCCGCGAGCCGGCCGCAGTAACCGAAACCCACAGTCCTACAGGGGGTGTTTGTCCTATTGGCACTACGGAACCAGCCTTTGTTGCCAGATCCCGCTGCCCACATAGGAAGCCCATAAACTGCAGGCACCATAGACTCGGCTAACCCGACCGCAACACGACAGGACAACGTATTGGTGGCAAAGAGACGTTGACACTACCCAGAAACAGCAGGCGTGCAGGAACCAGGCTGGGCAGGAAGGAGTACCCGTGCCAAAGACACTGCCGAGAACCAGCTGACGGTGCTGGAACCCAGATGGGTAGCAGAAGCTACAAGAGTCAATGGAACTACCGAGGACCAGCTGACAGTGCTGGAACCCAGTTACTAAGCAGGAGGTACCTGTGCTAGAAAGCACTTCCAAGGACCAGCAGACGTTGCTGGAACTCGGATACCGAGAAGGAGGCACCTCAGCCAAAGGCACTGCCGAGAACGAGCTGACGGTGCTGGTACCTGGATGGGTAGCAGAAGGTACCCATGAAAAACAAAGTTGCAAGGCCGCGAGCCGGCCGCAGTTACCTAAACCCACAGTCCTACAGGGGTGTTTGTCCTATTGGCACTACGGAACCAGCCTTTGTTGCCAGATCCCGCAGCCCACAGAGGAAGCCCATAAACTGCAGGCACCATAGACTCGGCTAACCCAATCGCAACACGACAGGACAACGTATTGATGGCAAAGTGCCATTGACACTACCCGGAAACAGCAGGCGTGCTGGAACCAGGCTGGGCAGGAGGGAGTACCTGTGTGACGTTTCAGGAGCAGACAAAATTCTAAGAGTGGACCCTCTGGGTCGCGGATCTGGAGCCCCTGGGCCGAGCACGCCAGGTGATGACCGACCCCTATAAAGGGATCGTTAGGGGTAGGACCACAGAGGTCCGAACCGCAACAGCCGGTACCAAGAGGGGCGGCTCACAGGAGGCACGGATGGGTGTATGGGAATTGGGTACCAGGAACACAAGGAGTGTACACGGAAGTGCGCAAACTACAGATAGTGCGAGACAGGTAGCCTTGAGCACGTATGGCGTATAGCGAGTAATACGTCCGGAGGTAAACAAAGCAGGACGCATGCCAGGAGCACGACAGAGTACTGAAAGGAGCAGCAGTCGTGCCAGGAGGTGTTACAGAGCACAGGGACAGAGAGTACCAGGAGGTACGACAGAGCAAGGGACAGAGACAGGATACTAGAGTGTGCCAAGAGGCACTACAGAGCATGAAGCAACGTAAAAGTTCAGAGCAAGTGCTAGGAGCACAATAGAATATCAGACAGAGCAGAGGACCTGAGAACAGCGCACGGCCTGACTGGGACTAAGCAGACCCAGCCAGGAAGCACAACAATAATCAGGTACCTCCCATAGGGGAGGATGGCCTGATATAGCACATGACCAAGACAGGTTCCGGGTCTGATCATAGCCAGAAAGCACATGACCACTACAGCTTCCGGGTCAGTTCCTCCATTACCATAGAGGAGACTGAGCCGGAGACAGCACTGACAGGAGCGCGCAAGCGCAAACGTGACATGGAGGAGCCCCTAGGGCGGGAGCTGCGCGTGCGTACCCGATGGAGGCCCCGGAGGGACTGCCATACCGGAAGAAGTGACGTCGGGACCGAAGCCCCGCCTCCTGGTGAGCGCAGCATGACAGTACCCACTCCTTTATGCCCCCGCTCTCTAGAACTGGAAAATAGCACCCTGACACTAGGAGCGGGATCCAGACACTTCCTAACTGCATGAGGACTAATCAGATCCAGAGTCTCACAATGAGAAAATTTGGTCTCCTGCCATACCCTGGAGGACTCCACGGACGGAGAGTCGGAGGCAGGTGCGCCCAAGACACAACAAGCCGGCAGAGGCACACAGACATGCTTGGAGGCTGAAGCGGTGGTGCGATTACTGGAAGTTAATTCAGCCTTAAGAGGCGAGCTGTCGGAGGATGGTTGCTTGGGAACTTCCTTCTTGGCACAGAGTGGACAAGCAGCCACAAAGTCTTTAACATCCTGAGCAATAGACGGCCATCAGTAGTAGTGGGATAAGCGAGAGAGTGTCTCCTTGATACCAACATGGCCGGCAACCGGAGAAGAATGTCCCCAGGATAACACACCTTTACGGTTACCTTTAGACACGAAGGTCTCCCCTGGGCGCTGGCATGTCAACTTGACAGAAGCCACGGTAATTACCTTGGACTGGTTACTTGACATATGTGGAAACTGACTCTCAGCCCCCTTCTCGACAATGTCAGACGTCACAGACCGGTTGCTTGACAGATGTGGAGACTGATTCTCAGCACCCTTCTCGACAATGTCACACGTCACAGACCCGTTGCTTGACAGATGTGGAGACTGACTCTCAGCCCCCTCCTCGACAGTGTCACACGTCACAGGCCGGTTGCTTGACAGATGCGGAGACTGACTCTCAGCCCCCTCCTCGACAATGTCACACGTCACAGACCGGTTAACGGATGGCGGACCTGTAACCGCCGAAGACGAGCAAGTAGGGTTCTTCGGAAGAACGGACACCAGGCAACTCTTTTGACAGAACGGTCCCCAACGGAGTATATCTCCGGATTGCCTGTCCAGGGTTGGCCCGTGAGTTCATAACCAAGGAAGGCCAAGAGGAAGGGTATGAGCCGAAGTCAGCAATACGTGGAAGGAGATTCGCTCCCGATGACATGTGCCAATCTGCAACTCTACTTCCTCAGTGACCTGGTTAACGGTGTCCTGCAAGGGCTTACCATCGACCAGAACTACCGACCTAGGAGTCTCCAGGGATCTGACAGGAATCCGAAACTTCTTAACTGCCTCTTGACTAATAAAGTTACCCACTGCACCAGAGTCCACAATAGCCTTCACAGTGCAACTGTCAGAACTGAACTTAAGGGACACAGGCACGGTAAGGGGTAAAGAGGAATCACATACACTAGAGGAGAGCTCACTTACCAGTCCCAGGTGGAGAAACTTCCCCGGCCTCTTGGGACATGAGCGTAGGAAGTGGGAGGCATCCCCACAATAGAAACAGAGCCCTTGTGCCTGCCTCTTCACACGACGCCGTTGAGCTATCTGGAGACGATCCACCTGCATAGGCTCAGGTACCGGATCTACTGCGGATAACTCGGGTAACGGATGGAAAGAACTGCGCTTGGAAGAGAAGAGGCGGGAGGCCCCTCTCTCTCTGGCTGACTCGCGGGTGCGCTCCAGGTAGCGCAAATCAATGCGTGTCGCGAGAGAGAGGTCCTCTAAAATGGTAGGAGTATCTCGGCCCGCCAGTTCGTCTTTGATCCGGCTGGACAGACCACGCCAAAAGGCCCCTACGAGGGCATCATTATTCCAACCAAGTTCGGAGGACAAGGTGCGAAAACATATTGCGTATTGTCCCACTGTTAGAGTACCTTGACAGAGATTAAAGAGTGACTCGGTGGTGGAAGCGAGGTGACCCGGCTCGTCGAACACCTTACGGAAGGTGTCCAAAAAGACGGAAAGCTGAGAGACGAGTGGATCGTCCCGCTCCCAAAGGGGATTAACCCATGCAAGGCCCTTCCCCTCTAAGTGAGAAACTATAAATGCTATTTTAGCACGATCGGTGGGGTAATGCTGCGGTAAAAACTCAAAATGCAAGCAACACGGATTCAAAAACCAGCGACACAACACAGGGTCACCACCATACCGAGGTGGCTTACATAAGCGCGGTAGCGAGAGAGGAACCATGGCCTGGGCAGAAACGGATTGTATAGATAGGAGCCGATTATCTACTGATGACATATAGTTGAGGATCTGGGCCTGGGAGTCGCGTTGCTGCGCGAGTGCCTGCTGGAGACTGGACAACTGGGCAGCATTCCCAGGCTCAGAGGACTGTAAGGCAGATAAACAAGACTCCATGGACTTAAGAAACAACATAATTCTAGTTTGGTTTTCCCGGAGAAACGCCAGCTCCTTTTGGACAGAAGCCGTAGTACCAACGGGGTCCATGGCCTGATTATACTGTGACGGTTCAGGAGCAGACAACGTCTAAGAGTGGACGCTCTGGGTCGCGGATCTGGAGCCCCTGGGCCGAGCACGCCAGGTGATGACCGACCCCTATACAGGGATCGTTAGGGGCAGGACCACAGAGGTCAGAACCGTGACAGCCGGTACCAAGAGGGGCGGCTCACAGGAGGCACGGATGTGTGTATGGGAATTGGGTACCAGGAACACAAGGAGTGTACACGGAAGTGCGCAAACTACAGATAGTGCGAGACAGGTAGCCGTGAGCACATATGGCGCATAGCGAGTAATACGTCCGGAGGTAAACAAAGCAGGACGCGTGCCAGGAACACGACAGAGTACTGAATGGAGCAGCAATTGTGCCAGGCGGTGTCACAGAGCACAGGGACAGAGAGTACCAGGAGGTATGACAGAGCAAGTAGTGGGAAGGTGGACAGAGCAGGAGACATTGCCGGACACACATCAGGGGATCAGCTGTCGTTACTGAACCCCAGTAACACAGGAACAAGTGTTGATTGTGCAGACGGCACTTCTGAGCAGTAACTGGTGGTGTTGGAGGCCAGGTTAAATACTAGAGACAGAGTGGAGCCAGAGGCCTAATTGGAGCAAGTTTGAAATCAGTAGTAGTGTGAATGTGGAGGCAGCAGTAGACATTGCCGGACACACAGCAGGGGAGCAGCTGGCGTTACTGAACCCCAGTAACACAGGAGCTAGTTTTTTTTCTCTGTGCAGAGGGCACTTCTGAGCAACAACTGGCAGTGTTGGAGCCCAGAGTCATTCATGGAGTAGGCTAAAGCCTTATTGGAGAAAGTTTTATTTCTGATGTAGTTTGAATGTGAAGGCAGCAGTAGACTTTGCCGGACACACAGCAGGGGAGCAGCTGGTGTTACTGAACCCCATTAACACTGGAGCATGTGTTTTTCTCTGTGCAGACGGCACTTCTGAGCAGCAACTGGCAGTGTTGGAGCCCAGGTTCAACCAGGGTTTAGGCTGAGGCCTAACTGCAGCAAGTTTTATATCTGATGTAGTTTGAATGTGGAGGCAGCAGGAGACTTTGCCGGACACACAGCAGGGGAGCAGCTGGCGTTACTGAACCCCACTAACACTGGAGCATGTGTTTTTCTCTGTGCAGACGGCACTTCTGAGCAACAACTGGCGGTGTTGGAGCCCAGGTTCAATTAGGGTTTAGGCTGAGGCCTAATTGGAGCAAGTTTTATATCTGATGTAGTTTGAATGTGGAGGCAGCAGGAGACTTTGCCGAACACACAGCAGGGGAGCAGCTGGCGTCACTGAACCCCATTAACACTGCAGCATGTGTTTTTCTCTGTGCAGACGGCACTTCTGAGCAGCAACTGGGGGTGTTGGAGCCCAGGTTCAATCAGGATTTAGGCTGAGGCCTAACTGCAGCAAGATTTATATCTGATGTAGTTTGAATGTGGAGGCAGCAGGAGACTTTGCCGGACACACAGCAGGGGAGCAGCTGGCATTACTGAACCCCACTAACACTGGAGCATGTGTTTTTCTATGTGCAGACGGCATTTCTGAGCAGCAACTGGTGGTGTTGGAGCCCAGGTTCAATTAGGGTTTAGGCTGAGGCCAAATTGGAGCAAGTTTTATATCTGATGTAGTTTGAATGTGGCGGAAGCAGGAGACTTTGCCGTACACACAGCAGAGGAGCAGCTGGCGTTACTGAACCCCACTAGCACTGGAGCATGCGTTTTTCTCTGTGCAGACGGCACTTCTGAGCAACAAATGTCGGTGTTGGAGTCCAGGTTCAATCAGGGTTTAGGCTGAGGCCTAATTGCAGCAAGTTTAATATCTGTTGTAGACTACTACTGATTTTAAACGTGCTCCAATTAGGCCTCTGGCTCCACTCTGTATCTAGTATTTCCCCTGGCCTCCAACACCGCCAGTTGCTGCTCAGAAGTGCCATCTGCACAATCAACACTTGTTCCTGTGTTACTGGGGTTCAGTAACGTCAGCTGATCCCCTGATGTGTGTCCGGCAATGTCTCCTGCTGTGTCCACATTCCCACTACTAGGATAGTCCCTCAGAAAGCTCTGCACGACCAAGTTGAGCACATGTGCCAGACATGGGATGTGAGTGAGGTTGCCTAGGCCCAGAGCTCCCACCAGATTTCGGCCATTGTTACACACTACCAAGCCTGGCTGTAGGGAAATTCGCTGGCACAAACCACACGTCGCTCTCCTGCTTGATGGCATTCCAGAGCTCCTGCGCTGTGTGGCTTCAATTCCCCAAAGAAATTAATTTCAGTACGGCCTGTTGACGTTTTTTGGCCACGACTGTGCTCATATCGGTCGTAACAGGCTCCTGCAGCGCTGATTCTGAGGAACTGGAGTATGAGGAGGAGTCAATGTGTACAGACAGGATTCCTGCAATCCTTGGAGTTGGCAGAACACGTACAGCGCCACTCTCAAGATCTGTACCTGGCTCCACAACATTGACCCAATGGGCAGTGAGGGAAAGGTATCGTCCCTGTCCATGGTTACTGGTCCACGCATCGGTGGTCAGGTGGACCTTGCTACTGATGGCGTTTAGTAGCGGATGTTTAATTTTTCCCTCCACATGCTTTTGCAGGGCAGGGACGGGTTGCCTGCTGAAATAAAAGTGGCTGGGCACGGTGTATTGTGGGACTGCCAATGCCATGAAGTTCTGGAAGGTGTCTGTCTCCACCAGCCTGAATGAGAGCATTTCAAGGGCCAGTAGTTTGACAATGCCAGCATTCAGAGCCTGTGCTCGGGGATGGTTTGCCGAGTATGGCCGCCTTTTCTCCTATGTCTGGCAACCCCAGCCCAATTCCACGGCCTCTTCCACCAGCCTTCCTCATTTTTGGTAAAAATGTACACAAAATCCCACAAACTATATAGTAATGTAAAACAAGGTACAAGGTGTATATAGGACAGGGGAGACATCGAATTTCTGAACACACTTGTGGACACTGTTGGATTGTGTGAGGCCCAGTTAATATCACACCGCTATGTCACAGGCTCAATGTCGCAGGTGTGAAAAATGTCACTATAGGACAGGGGAGATGTAGAATTTCTGAACACACTTGTGGACACTGCTGTATGAGGCCCAGTTAATATCACACCTAGGGATGGGCGAATCCTGAAATACTCGGAATCACTAGACTCTAACGAGTCCGACTCGGAAACTCGCTACTCGTTGAGAGTCTAGCGAGTCCAATGTTAATGAATGGGGATGTGAGTATTGCAGCGATTCCTGTGCTGCCATTTTTTTTGTTCCGCTTACTTCCCGCATGTGGCTGTGCACACCATGCGGAAAGTAAGCAGAACAATTGTGGATGGTACCCACGGTCCAGAGGAGAGGAGACTGTCCTCCGGGCTTTGGGTACCATATCCCTGTAAAAAATAGAATTTAAAAATAAAAAATATTGTTATTCTCACCCTCCGACATCCCTCGCAGCCTTCCCGCCTCTCCACGCATCCGTTCCCAGTAGTCCTTTGCGAAAATGCCCGCGATGGCGTCCGTTCTCGCGGGATCGCGAAGTCTCGCGGTCATTCGCTCGACGCCATCGCGAATTACCGCGATACATCACGGGCATTTTTGCAAAGGATTACTGGGAACGGATGCGTGGAGAGGCAGGAAGGCTGCGCGGGACGTCGGAGGGTAAGAATAACACCATTTTTTTATTTTTTTTTACATTCTATCTTTTACTACAGATGCCGCATAGGCGGCCTCAGTAGTAAAAAGTTGGTCACACTTGTCAAACACTATGTTTGACGAGTGTGACCAACCTGTCAATCAGTTCTCCAAGCGATGCTACAGATCGCTTAGAAAACGCTAGCATTTTGCAAGCTAAATAAGCTTGCAAATCGCTAGTTTTCCGCGGGAAAATCGCGGGAATTTAAAATGCGATTTTCCGCGGGAATGGAATTCCGGAATTCTCACGGTAATTTCCGCGAGAGTTCCGGTACGTGTGCACTTAGCCTTATTTGCATTGGACTCGTTACTGTGCGAGTAATCGCTTGGAAACTCGCAGAGTACCGACTCCTGCGAGTCCCCTACTACTCGCAGAGTAACGAGTCCTAACGAGTAGATTCGCCCATCCCTAATCACACCGCTATGTCACAGGCTCAATGTCGCAGATGTGAAAAATGTCACTATAGGACAGGGGAGATGTAGAATTTCTGAACACACTTGTGGACACTGTTGTGTGAGGCCCAGTTAATATCACACCGCTATGTCACAGGCTCAATGTCGCAGGTGTGAAAAATGTCACTATAGGACAGGGGAGATGTAGAATTTCTGAACACACTTGTGGACACTGTTGTGTGAGGCCCAGTTAATATCACACCGCTATGTCATAGGCTCAATGTCGTAGTTGTGAAAAATGTCACTATAGGACAGGGGAGATGTAGAATTTCTGAACACACTTGTGGACACTGTTGGATTGTGTGAGGCCCAGTTAACATCACACCACTATGTCAAAGGCTCAATGTCGCAGGTGTGAAAAATGTCACTATAGGACAGGGGAGATGTAGAATTTCTGAACACACTTGTGGAGACTGTTGTGTGAGGCCCAGTTAATATCACACCGCTATGTCACAGGCTCAATGTCGCAGGTGTGAAAATGTTACTATAGGACAGTGGAGATGTAGAATTTCTGAACACACTTGTGGACACTTGTGTGAGGCCCAGTTAATATCACATCGCTATGTCACAGGCTCAATGTCGCAGGTGTGAAAAATGACACTATAGGACAGGGGAGATGTAGAATTTCTGAACACACTTGTGGACACTGTTGTGTGAGGCCCAGTTAATATCACACCGCTATGTCACAGGCTCAATGTCGCAGGTGTGAAAAATGTCACTATAGGACAGGGGAGATGTAGAATTTCTGAACACACTTGTGGACACTGTTGTGTGAGGCCCAGTTAATATCACACCGCTATGTCACAGGCTCAATGTCGCAGGTGTGAAAAATGTCACTATAGGACAGGGGAGATGTAGAATTTCTGAACACACTTGTGGACACTGTTGGATTGTGTGAGGCCCAGTTAATATCACACCACTATGTCACAGGCAGAAATTGGCTAGTGTATGACAAACTACAAGGTGTATATAGAATTGGGCAGAATAGGAATCTCCCTAGAGTGCAGGTCTGTAAGAACGGAACATGTCCTCGACTTATCCTTACAGAGTGACACACAGATAGCTTCACTGTGGCCGTGATAGCAGCCGTTACACGGTACTGAGAGAGGAGCGTGCACGTACACCACTGTCTGGTGTCCGTAAAATTGTCAAGCTCCGTGTTTTTTAAGTATACGGACTGACACACGCTGTCTCTCTATAATTTTGAATGTGATCAAACAGCAAATATACTTAACTGTTTGAAAAGAAGACAAAACTAGAAGGTGTAGGTCTGTAAGAACGGAACATGTCCTCGACTTATTCTTACTGAGTGACACACAGATAACTTCGCTGTGGCCGTGATAACAGCCGTTACACGGTACTGAGACAGGAGCGTGCACGTACACCGCTGTCCGGTGTCCGTAAAATTGTCAAGCTCCGTGTTTTTTTAAGTATACGGACTGACACACGCTGTCTCTCTAGTTTTGAATGTGATCAAACAGCAAATACACTTAACTGTTTGAAAAGCAGACAAAACTAGAAGGTGTAGGTCTGTAAGAACGGAACATGTCCTCGACTTATTCTTACAGAGTGACACACAGATAGCTGCGCTGTGGCCGTGATAACAGCCGTTACATGGTACAGAGAGAAGAGCGTGCACGTACACCGCTGTCCGGTGTCCGTAAAATTGTCAAGCTCCGTGTTTTTTAAGTATACGGACTGACACACGCTGTCGCTCTATAGTTTTGAATGTGATCAAACAACAAATATACTTAACTGTTTGAAAAGCAGACAAA